>NW_023270865.1:2475925-2553365 GCF_011800145.1 Mirounga leonina | reverse complement strand
AGAAGAAGAAGAAGAAAGTAACATTGTGGAAGTCCAATATCTAACTATAGGAAGAATAGAAAAAGAAGAAACTGGAAATAATGAAATAATCACCAACATAATTTTAGAAAACTCCCTAAAACTGAAGGCCAGGAAGTTCATGTCTGTAAGGAACATCATGGATAGACGTGAGCACATCTCGCATGTGGACTTCAGAACACTGTGGTTACAGAGGATCTCCAAGAACACCATCCAGAGGGCAATCTATAAACACAGGTTCCATATGATTTTTGATCTAGAATTATATTGCAAGAATAACTATCCACAAAGTATGACAGGACCAAAAAGACAACTTTAAGCTTTCTGGCTCTCAAATATCATACCTTCCTAATCAGAAAGATACTTGAAAATGTGCACCAAGAAAATAAGGAAGTAAACCAAGAAAGGAGTCCACACAGAAGCAAGAAAATGGGGTTCAATGCAGGAGAAAAGCAGAGGATCCCTCGGAGTTGCGAGAGGCAGACCCTGCAGGAAGCACTGGGGCCCTGTTGTCCCTGGTCCCCATGGAAGCAGGTAGGAAGTCACCGGGAGGTGGCTTTTAAAGTGGAAACGGTGGTCTGAAAGCTCTCATGTTTGGATATATCGAGAGAAGATTTAAATGGCTAGTGCAGAGCTTGGGGATGAATTAGTGAACAATACCTAGCAAATTAAACAAACTGAAAAACAAGATGCTTCTAACTGAGAAAAAAAAAAAATTGTATAGGAAATAAAAAGGAACCGCATACTGCATGACTCCACTTTAAATATCGTTACATAATTGTAATCATGATTTGGCTGTAAGTATGATTCACATTTACTGGCTGGATGGGGAGGTAGAAAGAAAGTGTGGTGTTAAGTGGGGTAGGGAGAGGGGCTCAGAGAAGGAGAAAGAACCTCAATTCTAACTTTCTAGAAGGAAAGCCACAGACAATATCCCAAACTGAAAATGCAGAAGAAATTAACCACACTTAAGAAATTGGTATTTATGCGGTACCAAGATAGAGATACAATATTTTACATTGTATCTCAGAAGTCTGCAGTCAAATATCGAGCTTTCCCCCATTTGGGGGGCTGCTGCCCTACCCAGGCTTCCGACTGTGTTGTATTAGTGGGTTTACCTACCTTTACAGCAATAGCACATACATGATTATTAGCAGTTCATAATAAGCTTTGACATCTAGAAGGCAGGTCTCCACCATATCCTTCTTATCCAGTGTATTCTTCCTTCTGGTATTTGTTCTCTGCTAAAAAGTTTAAAATGTTAAAAAAATATATTAAAACCCGTTCCTCTTATTTTATTAGAATTGTCCTGAATAGAGAATGCACAAATGAAATACTGTTGAACATGGGTCATCTCTAAGGTCTTGACACCATCTTTTCTCTTCTCTACCATCCCTGAACTCCTTGGCGATTTCTCCCCATCTCCTGCCTTTAAATATTCTCTCTCCTCCGGCAGATCCTACCTGTGCCTCCCAGCCTGACTCGTCCTCAGCTCTCCACGCATCCATCCACCTCATCCTCCACATCTAGACTCAGACGTCCAATGGACATGTTCAAAATTGAATTTTGGAAAGTCATACCCTAACCCACTAGACCCACCCTCTTCCTGACTCAGTTGGCATAACTCCATCCTCCCAGTAGCTCAGGCCAAAATATTTTAAATCAATCTTGACTTTTCTCTGTCTCTCACACCTCATGGCTCATTGATTGGGAACCCTCCCTGGCTAGACCACGGTCCCTCTGCGGCCCCACGGCCTGGGTGGCCATCATCCCTACCTGACCACTCAGCAGCCATCTCCTGGGTCTCTCTGCTTCTCTCCTAGTCTTTGCAGTCTATATCCACCCCAGCATCCAGCCCGACCCATTTCAGAACCAGGGTTGGGTCTATCTCCACTCCAATCCCTGCCATGCCCCTTCTACTCAGAGTAATACCGAGTCCTCACAGTGGCCCTGAGCCCCAGGGGATGTGTGGTGTCCTCTCTTTCTAGCCTGTCCCTCTGCTCCAGCCACATGGTCACCTTGCTGTCCTGGGCACGCCAGGTGCCCTCCCTCCTCAGTCTTTGCTTTGTTTGTCCCTAAGCTTGCATGCAATGACTCACAGTTCTCTCCCCACAGATGTTTCCAGGACTCTCTTACCATTTCAGTTGTCTTTGTGCGAAGGTCACCTTCTCAGTGATACCCGTCTCACCGCTCCTTGCATCCTGCCCCTCCACCCTGTACCTTGCCGTCATGCCCTCCACCCTGTCCGTCATGCCCTCCACCCTGTACCTTGCCCTCGAGTTTCCACAGCACCTTCAAACAGACTACACAGTTCACTGTTCATCACATTTATTGGTCAAGGATTTCTGTCTTTTTATTCACTGGCATATTCCCAGCATCCACAACATCCCCGGTCACACAATGAGTACTCAAAAATACTTGCCAAATAAATAGCCACTTGTTTCAAAAGCACAGCGTCTATAAGTATCTTAAAATCAAGCGTGTAGTTTATTGAATATATCTGTGGGTCACAGATACATATAATACATAAATATTCTAAAATTTTAATTGAACTCAAATGTTTGCTATACCTCTAAATTACGCATGGTCTGAAAACAAACTTCAGATGCAAATGGCCCACGGGCTCCACGCAGACATATGGCCTCAGTATACCTGTATCATAGGTGATTCTGCAGCCAGGAATATTGGCTATCTGGGTCTTTATTCTAATGTACTGTTAAGTTACCCTTTTAAAATGTTCTTCCATGGAAAGAATTACCCATAGGCATGCTGAGAGAGAGAAAATAATAAAAGAAAACATGTTTTAGTTAACACTCCTAAAGACAATAAGAAATAAAATGACAGATCTCAAAGTTCTCCTCTCCTTCTCTTGTTCACATCTGAAATTAATGGGTTCCAGCTTGGTACCCGCTTGCTGCCACTCCACCCTACAGGGACCACAGACCACTGAGACATCTGGAACACCAACAATAGGGTCGGACGCATCGTGGGGACAGACATGGCCTTGGGCATGGCTCAGATCCCATAAATTACCTGTTGTCACCAACAGAAGCCTGGGGGAGTAACCCAGTGCTAGAGACAGGGAGACAGAAGTAAGATGCACACCTCCTCCCTAGGGTTTAGCACACAAAACAGGTATTGTGTTTTTACATCTGTGGTGTGAAGACTTATTGATTAGGGAGACAAAATGGCGGCCTTAAAGACAGATTTTTTTTCCCTTATAACCTTTGACTTCAAGATGTAGGAAAAATCTTACTTAGGGATTTAGTGTTAGCAGAAACAAGAAAGAGACTGATCACAGAGGCATCAGAGAGTGGCTGAGACATTTTTCTGCCAAATACTCTTCCACATCACTCCAGGGACCCCTTTTTCTAGGGGGAAACGAGATTCTGCTTTTCACAGCTGCCAGGAGTTCTGCCACTTTACGAAGAAAAAAAGAGATTTCAATACCCACTGCTGCTCGCGTGGGTTTCTTACAACACCCCAAAAAATCACTCCCAAAAGAGAACAAAAAAAAAAGAAAGAAAGAAAGAAAGAATTTGACACAGGCTACATTTCAGGCAAAGAAAAACTAAGAATTACCACCTTTCGTACTTTGTGTAGAGTGTGGTTTGTGCTGGGAATTTCCTTTGGCGCAGCTGAGAGCTCAGATTTGCATCCAGTCTGGATCAATCTGCAGCCAACTCTGCACAGTGCAATTCCGATTAGAAATATTCCAGAACTACAACTGTCAGGAGTCAGAGCACATTTCACATCACACACCCACGCGCACACACACACACACACACACACATTTCTGTCCTTGAATCTGGCGGCTCAAACCCACCACTTTGCATGTGTGGAATCTGAGTCCCAGGGACCTGGTGATGGGTCAACAGCCACGCTCTCTATTTAGGGGCAGAACAAGCACCGAATCTTGGATCTTCCAAGTCGTTGTTACTTTCTTTGTGTGATTCCAGAGTGTTTTGATTCCTTGCAGT
This sequence comes from Mirounga leonina, assembly GCF_011800145.1. NCBI lineage: Eukaryota > Metazoa > Chordata > Mammalia > Carnivora > Phocidae > Mirounga > Mirounga leonina. The sequence continues at coordinate 2,549,367 of NW_023270865.1, read as the reverse complement.
ACTTCTTTTTTTACCGTTATGATGTTCAGTTGGCCAGCATAAAGTACATCGAAGTTTCTGTTGTCGTGTTCAACGATTCGTTAGTTGTGTATGGCACCCAGTGCCCATGCCAACACGTGCCCTCCTTCATACCCATCACCCGGCCACCCCACCCCACCCACGACCCAGCGACTGCACTCTGGGTACCTCCCCTCCCAGTACCTCTGTGTGCCACAGGCTATCTCCTCAGGAGCAGGATCCTATCCATCTTGTGGCCATCTCCAGGGGGTGGTGGTACCACGCCCGATTTCAGATGATGCTCACGAGGGGGAGCCACCTGTCCAGATCCCTTCGTTTGTGACTGGTTGACTCAGGATGGGGACTCGCCCTGGCCACACCACAGAGCATCCCAGATTCTCATCTTTAAATCGGCCTGCTGATAGCTTTGCTAGTATGCACAGATTTGTCTGGGGGATACTATGTTACTTTTCCTTGTTTAAGTGGAAATTAATTAGTTTCTTAAATGCTTATTTAACTTTGAGCTTTATTAGTTGGAGCTAATTAAAACATTTAGGATGAATTGACAAGGGCAGTCACCGTTCAATGCAAAAGAACTGCACCCCAAGGTAACATAATGTTTTCTACCAAAAGACTCAAGATCTTTTACTAAACTCCTGTTTCTTTTAGATGACGGGAAGATATATGCTCACATTTGAAATGGAACAGCATTTAACTTTGAGGGTCATACCGCCAAATTCTAAGGAATACAGCAATTTTAAAGTTTCTTTTATGAAACAAAAGCCAGTTTATCGGGCATCCAGATCGCACTACCAGGAGAAGCCAGAGCTCCTTGGAGAAACAGCTGACTCCAGATCTGGGCTAAGACATGGACCAAAGGAGTCCGTGACGTCTCATCGTGGAAGAAAGGATCAGGTGTCCCAAGGACATCAGAGCCAGCTTGAAGGAGCTCCCCCTGGCCAAAAATGGACAATCTTGGCATCCAGTGATGCCAGCCCTTGGCCTTGCCAATGCCTATTAGTACCACCTCGGCTCCTACCCCGAGAAATCACACGCGTCTGGTTGTGTCCCGCTGGGCTGCCCAGGGCCTGCTTCCCCAAACCCTGATGAGTGTCTGTGGCCTTTCTTGCCACAGAACTCCAGCAGGCTGAGGGTAGGAGTTGGTTCTCATCGGTCACTGATTCCTTAGTTCCTAGGAGAGCATGTTGCTTGTGTTCATTGCTGGAGGAATATTTAAGAATCAGTCTGCTCTTTGAACTTGCATCTTCACGACGCAGAAGCAGAACATTCAGGAGGTCATCGATGCAGGAGACGGGGGACTCGCAGCCTCCTCTTACGAAGAACTGTTTTTCATGCATTCGGTGATTACATCCACTTGCCTGGCAGGCACCAACTGCAAACACACTATTAACTTTTACGTATCACTTACTGTCAAATACAACAGGAAAAAAAAAAAAAAAAAAAAAAAAGATGTACTAGTTAACGTGCAGAAAAATTATGTTTCTGGGGACCTGAGAGGGCCTTTGGGGGGCTGGACAGGGCTTCTGGGGGGTGGGCCCAGGTCGCCCGGCCCACAGACACACAGGAGCACACACGCGCCATATCCAGGGTCGCGTTTTCGGTGGTGGCGTCGCTGCTGGCAAATGGACGTCACGATAAAGGGGTCCACACAGCATTCGCCCAACACCACAGACAAGAGCTCAAACTAAAAGGCGAGCATGGGTGTTTTTGCTGAAAGGAGAAATGGACAGAGAAACAAGTTCGAGTCGCCTTTCTAGTACAAAACCCTCCCCCTGGCAAGGACTCGGACTTGACCGAGTGACCGGGAAGGTGCCAGGCTTGGGCTAGGTGGAGACGGTGGTCTGGTTTAAGCCTAAACCGAACAGTTAGCGGTTGAAAACATCACTCAACAGGCAATTTCATTTTTGATCCCCCCCCAAACCTCAAACCATCTGAAGTCTGTTATACAGACCCAGCCAAAATTATTAAGTCCATCCTCAGATATATATTTTTTTCAAGGCAAAATGCATTTAAGCTTCTCTCAAGGGGATTTATGTTCAAACCTTGTATCACTTTGGGCTCTCTCCTGGAACTTCCCTAAGCTCTCCACGTTGTGCTCATTTTTTCCTCATTCCATTATATCTGTCAGACTCAACTCCCTCGTAAGTAGTTGTGACAGTGAGAAAAGGAAAGAAAAACCCTTCAAGATTCAGAGCATCAAAGCCTGCGTCTCTCAGGTTATATCTTCAAGAGCCTGGAAGCGGGGCAATCTTTGTGTTAAACAACCAAAAATGGGACAGATGCCTAACTTTATGATATAATAAACGCTTGGCAACGCTGTTCTAAATCTGCCAGGCACACAAGTAGCGTTTGAGGTCAATTTTCCAAATGATCTCTAATTCTTTCATGACAATCTATCACTTTACCGATGACCCTAACAAAAGCAGTTAGCTGCCCTCATATCACACAAACCCCAGAGGCGAACAGAATGATTCCATGCATAATATAAACAGCCCCCATTTAGAAAATAAAATCAAATCACGTAAAATCATGGTGGAGAAATAGCCACGATTGGGGCTAACAACTTCCATCCATGGAAATGTTTTTCTAATCCAGGATAACTCCTGAGTGGCAAAGCCGCGAATTGATGTGGGATGAAGGAACAACCAGCAAAGAGATAATTCATGTACCGAGGGGCATGGTTTTCTGCCCCAGACCCCTGTGTTTATAAAGAGTTGCCTGTACGAGAAAATGACAGGAGGCACAACCAAAATCATGAGGCGCAAGTCAAGCCTGAAGGTAGTAATGGCCTTGAGCGCATTCTCGCAGGGAGGCCCCCCCACCCCCATCCTGGCGCTGCAGGTCAGCAGGGCAAGTCCATCACGTGAAAGTAGCAAATTAAAGAGGCGTCCTTGCCTTCATCCCCTGAGCTACTTAATGAGTCAATGACCACTTGATAAAAGTATGTGCCAAATAAGTCAATGGAAGAAAACAACACAACGATAAGAGGGCAGGAAAGTCTGAATTGAAAAGCACATTTGGGACCACGCATCAGACACAGGGCAGCCCTCATGGCCATCCGGCTTTGGTTTTGGGGTTTCAGATTCTGACTATCCTGGGGAGACTTTCTTCAGAATGATGAGCTCCAGAGAAATGAGGACATGAAGCACAGTCATTCTGATATTAGGGTCTAGTCTACGTGACCACTTCTTTAAAAAAGTAGGATAGTTTCAAGTGATTTTATTCACTGGGGGCAACTTGCCACCGAAAGATAGTATTTATCTTCTCCTTCTCTGCCTCACAGAGGCAAATGTCCCATTGTTTACGGTTCCACCAAGTTAAGATTTATCATTCCTTTTAGTATTCAGCGAGGAAATTAACCCCCATTTCCAGAACCAAAAGCTAGCTGGCGGATGGGCAGGGAGAGAGGAGGATGTGCAAAGGGGCGTTTTATGGGACCACTGGGGTTCTCTCTGCTGGGGTGCTTGTCCCTCTCACGGGCTCACCCTACACGGCCCCTCCTTCTCCAGGATGCAGGAACTCTCGTTGATTTCTTTTAGCAATGATGCTTCTGATAACAAGATGCTTTTGTCAGATCATTTCTAGAACACCTTCATGTTATTCCTTAGACGCAGCATGTGAGGCAGCTGGTACAGCCCCAAATAGGATCATAGTAAACGCAGCCATTTGCTCCCAACAAAAAAGGTTAAAGAAAAATGAAAATGTAAGTTTCCGCCACATCTCCCACGTACAAGATTGTTAGCTGTTTGGAAAGTGACCTCCTCCCGAACAAGCTAATACAAGAGACCCAAGGATGACGATTACAACGAGGCTCTCTGAGGCTTATGTGGCTTCAGAAATCCACGCTAAACTGTTAGATAAAAGGATTTGCTTTGCTTTGTTTTGACACTGCTGTTTCCCGGTAGCAGGTGTATAAACCTTGGGGTTTTTCCTGGTTCCTGCCAATCCAAAATGATGGAAAGAAAGAAACATGAGGTCTAGATGTTCTTGGAGAAATTCTCCTTCTGTGGAAAACAGTTATGTGCAGCAAGAATGCGGAGGGAGCTCCCACCGAGAGGGGTGCGTTCAGGGAGCGACACTGCACATTTGGGGAACGAGCAGCCTGGTTCCACGGAACGCTGAGGATGCAGAGAGCCAGCTCAGGTGTGCCCCAGGGTGGTGTAAGGTGATCCACATCCTCATCAGAGAATTTGTGCTGTGTTCTGCTGACCACAGCTTCTATCGCTCTGCATGGCCGCTGAGACGTTCAGGGGTCCATTCACCCCACTGGACAGTGGGCACAGACAGAAGTGACAGGATGACCCAACAGAGTCCTCCCGCATCAAGCACCAACCTGCCTGGCACCAACAAGGAAATGAATGAATCCATGAGTAAAGAACAAGCGAATTAAGAAAAGCAATGTACAGAGAAGTTGAGTGCCTTGCGATGAGTTTCCATTGACCATGGCCAAGGGGTAAGTTGGAGTAGCTATTGAAATAACAAAGGATTTGCATGCCTGTTTCTGGCTAGACCAGCCCTGCCCCCCATGAGAAAGGAGGAGAATGCCCTCATGATGATGCTGCCTGTTACCCACCTTCAGTAGCCAGGTAACACACACGCCCTGCCCCCTCCCAGCTCGCACCTGCCACTCCAGCCCGAGAGCATGGTAAGAAGGAAGCCATCTGCCTTTCCAGCTCCTGGCAGAGCCATTCTGACACAGAACTACTGGGTCTTTGCACAGCCAGATGTGCAGGATCCTGTGACGGACTTCAGCAGGAGACCCCACCCTGGTGCCATCCCTTTGGATTTGTGCCCACTGGGGTAAGACTGGTGACCGTCTTGACTTAGGGGGTGATTCTGCAAAGAGCATCCAGCACTTCCATCAACTTCTTACTTTAGAGGCACCTCATTGCCTGTATTTTTCCACCTCTAGCCAGTGATGGCTCCTAGCAAAGCCTCTGGAAATGTGGATGCCATCCCGGGGCAGATGTTTTCTCTGTCCAGTGCCGGAGAAACCACCTGGGCCGAAGCTGGGAGTACTGGGCCAGCCCCAGAATGATGCTGTGGGCTGGGCTGAAGAACAACCGGAAACAGAGGATCTTTGCCACACATCATGGGAGGTGGTGGTTCAGGGACATGGGCCGGGGCAGGTGCTGCCCACCAGGTGAGACTGAGGCCCGGCTCCTGGATGCCCCTGACCTATATGCAGTGACAATGTAAAAGTTCCTACAAGGAATGCACAGCTAAGCTGAGAACATATGCACAGGATCCTTGTGGGGGAGCATTGTGGGCTATCATAGGGCTGGGACCTGGGGGTGTCACCCTGAGCCCAGCAAACGCCCCAGCACTGAGGTGGACTAGATAGATGATCACCAGACCTGGCTAAGCCGGGACACAGCATGGGAGCCTCCCCACCCCTGAGGGCACTAGCTGAGCCTGGAGCGCTGCACCCAACACTCCTCACCGCAGTGGAAACCATCCCAAGGCCCTGATCTGCTGTCCTGGCTGCGGTGCATGCGCACAAACCGGCTGTGCACCCTGGAGCCCACCAAGGGGTGAGGAGGCTGGGTCCCAGCCCATCCCCACTGGCTAAGCAGGACCCTTGCTCCTAATTCCCAGAGAGGTGCCAGAAGCCCCCATGTCAGGGCCACCTGTCCCGACCCCTACCCCACCATGAGATTAGGGTAGCAAGCTTTCTGCTGCATCCGGGATTCGGGAGGGCCAGGGGAGCCCAGGAAGTGAAGGGAGAAACACCCTGAGGGTTAATAAACATATACCTGAGGAGAGGCAGTTGAGAGTGGAACCATCAGGGACTGTGCCCCAGACCACTTGGGCTCTGTCCCAGCTCACCTCCTCGCCCCGGGGGATGCAGCCCATCATCTTCTGTCTCATGGGGTTGCCGAGAGTCAGTTGGAGGGGGCGCCCCAAGCCACTGACATGGCTGCACGGAAGTTTCAGGGAGCTCCCCCACCCTGGCCCACTTCCTCGGTGCTGGGGGCACAGAGAGCAGGCACCGTCGTTTTGGAAGCAGTCGATGTTATGTTGTCTCTTCAGACACGCTCCTGATGGTGCAGAGGGACATCCTGGCGGCGTTCCCTGTGCAAGAATGGGGGACGGGGAGAACTTGCTTTCGATGAAGAAAAATGGGGAACAGGGCCTTGACCAGACAAGGACTGATGGTCGCAGGGTTTGCTAGAGACGGGGGCCTCTCTGAGACCACAGTAGGGGCTGTGGGGGGCGAAGGCGGAGACAGAGAGCAGGTGCCTCTGCATGTGGAGGCTCGGGGGGGCGAAGTCCATCCCAGGAGACGAGAAGGGGAGGGGGGAGGGTGGTCAGGTGATTAGCATGAGCCCCTGGTCACACCCCATGCCCAGGGAAGGTTTGTGTGAGCTAAGGACCAGCCCCGCAGGCAAGGAAAACTCACAGGCTGTGTTCCTTCCATAAAGAGGCCCCCGTTTGCGTGATTCCTGACCCCACAGAGCCTGGGCCCTCCCTGTAGGTCCTTCACGTCCGTCTGAAGCCTCTCTTGTGCTCAAGTTACTGTGGTGGGGTCCAGGACCTTCCACAGTAGACCTAAGCCCCCATATACTTTCTGACTTCGAATGTTTTCCCAAGCACCTCGATTTAAATATGTTTTATGAGAGGTTATGCTTATATATGCCTCACAGCCAATTAACAAAGTATCACAGACTGGGGTGGGGGCTAGAACCACAGTTTATTTTCTCACAGTTTGGAATTTGGAAGTTCAAGATGGAGTTGGTCAGTAGGGTGGTTTCTCCTGAGGCTTCTCTCCCTGTCTTGCCTTCTCCCTGTGTCCATATGTCCCCCTGTGTATGTGTCTGTCCTAATCCCCACCTCCTATAAGGACACCTGTCATGCTGCGTTAGAGCCTCATTTTACCTTAACTACCTCTTTAAAGATCCTCCTCCAAGTGGAGTCGCATTGGGAGGTGGGAGTTAGGACTCCAACTATGGGTGGACACAGCTCAGCCCAGAACACCGGCTTCTGTTTTCTGAGTTCTCGGTGTTTTTTCTCCCACAGCAATAAATTATCCTTAGTCAGAAGCTGGGGTGCAGGGTGGGGTGGGCAGTGAGGAACAGAAATCCCCCTGTGCCACCTTCAACAGAGCTGAGAGCAAAGATCTACTCAGAAAAATAGTCTTTCCCCCAAGTAATTGTCCACTGGTTCCTTTAGAAACTACTGTAATTCAAGTACAAATTTATTTCTTTTACAGTACTTCTAGTTACAAATATATGGTTATTCTGAGACAGAACTTTAAAAATTAATAACATATTTAAGTAGAAGACTTTACAGGTTTTAAAACATAAATCTGAAGTGTTTCCATGACACACGGTAATAACTCTCTGAAGGGAGAATAGAACCGCGAAGTATAAACTCTCCTTAATGTCATTCGTCAAGACGTGTTAGTGCAACATTTATAACATATTTCAGAAGCAGTGTTAATATTTCATCAAATCTGAAGCAAATAGCCTTTCAATCCATATATTAAAATCCTAATAGTCGCTATTACACTAGAGGCTAAAGGCAACAATAAACCATATGGAAATAAGACCATTCATCTCCATACAGAGCGTTCATATTTGCAGAAATTACGTTGAACTGTTGGCTCCCTGACAGCCCTCGTTCCCATTACTACTTATGTTTATTGCACATCTTTATGGAAAAGTTGAAAATATTGTAAGAGTAAAATCTTAATAGAATATAGCCTGGAAAGTCTCTAAGAAGGAGACGAGAGCCCTCAGAAGCACATTGTTCCCGGGGCAGAACCTTAGGCGAGAGAGTCGAAGGGGTCCGTGTGGCTTCCACGGGAAGGCAGCCATGGAAAGGCAGTAAATTACAGACAGGGGGACGCAAGGGGCTTTGCTGTCAAGTTAAACTCCTCAATATGAGAACCTTATGGTAATGTGTGATCAATAAAGCTTACCCAGGGGTGAGCAGAGGGAGGCGTTAAGTAGTTATAAAAACAATTCCTAAATTGCTTTTTTAAATTTGAAAAATAAAAGTTACATATGGTATGTTTTGCATTTATTGTAATGTTGTAATACCGTGTGTTAAGTTTTTTAATCTCCTAAAACATTACAGGGAAAGGTTTGTCTTTTTTTAAAAGAAATTTTAGCTTTATGTGAAGTATGTCTCAATTCAATCTTAAAAATGTAGTGTATTTGTTTTTCATACTCATTACAGGTGTATAAATATAGATGTAAGTTCTGTGCCTATTTACCTATTATTCTATTCATCAACCAAAAAGATTAGCTAATACTCACTTTCACGGTGGAGACGAATGATGTTTAAGGCAAGTTAAAGCAAAAGCCCATACAATTTTTTCCATCTTTCAAATTTTAAGTAGTTTGTGTCAACTACGTAGTTTTCATAAAACTACATCTCTTTTTTTAATTTAGTTGACTTTAAATATTTGAATTCGTGTAATGCAACCCTTTCAGAAACAGCACTTGGTAACTGTGTGTGTGTGTGATGGATGTGAGGAACGGAGCAAGGTCTGCAGAGATGTGCAGAGAACCGGCGGGAAGGATTTCCCCATGGATCACACACAGCACCCTCCGTCCGGGCACACTGGTGTTGTTCAGAACATTTTTAGAATTTGCAATTTAGAAACATCTCCAGAGTCTGCAGCATATCAAATAAATAAATAAATAAATAAACATTTATGGAGTGCCTACCCCGAGCCAGCTAGTGTAAAAAGCACAGTGTGATCTCAATTTACTTACCTAATACTGGAGAATGGCCATTTCTTTTCTGCATCTTTGTGTGTTTTGATGTGGTGGTTAAGCATTGTTGTTATACTGATACAGATGAAAATGCTGGGGTTCGATGGGATTAAGTGCTCAGGGGTTTGCAAACTCCGTTATAGGAAGATAACATTTTGATTTGGGGAAATGGCAAGAGCCATTTAAAGCCAAGCCTGTTGACTAACGTGGTAACTAAGCTGGAGAATTTTGTAAACTCGATTCTGCACCCAGAGCAGATTCTTGTGTGATCCCTGCCCCTCCCGGGCCCCCTCCTTGGACTTGATTTGCTATTTTTCCTTTTTCTTTCTACTTGTTTTTACATTATAAGTGACACTACTTTGGTTCCCCCCGCCTGGGTTTTTAGGGGGTCCCTGGGGACCCATACCCTGTGCTATCTTTTGGGGAAGGATAAGTTATGCCCTCAAAATTCACCCAAAGTACAAACTTCCAGTTGTAAGATAAATGAACACTAGAGAAGTCACGGCCAAAAGGATGACTCCAGTCCACTCTGCCGGATGGTGCGGAGCAAGGGCGGGCAGAGCAGATCCCAAGAGTTCTCACCACAGGGAGAAATTAGCTTCCCTTTTCCTTTTCCTTGTATTGTATCTCTCTGAGATGACAGATATTAACTAAGCCTGTTGTGATTATCACTTCACAAGATATAAAGCAAACCATCCTGTTGTACACCTTAAATGTATATAGTAAGGCATATCAGTTTCTCCATAAAACAGGGGGGGATTCTCCCCAAAGGGGTACATTGAAAGATAGTACTACTTTAAACATACAAGTTCTGATATATATTTTTTAAATGACTCAAAATGTGTATGAACAGTAAGTATCACATAAACAATATGCGTTGCTTTTTAATTTCAAAAATTCTAATTCAGGTTCTGACATGGGACGTGGCTGAGGGACTGCTCATTTGGAACTAAGGATGAAAGGATGGTGCAGAGATGTCTTCGGAAATATATTTCCCTCTGCTATTCCTACTGACCTGAGAACAACAATCACGAGCTAGAAGAGGGAGAGGGTGTGTGTTCTCTCCCTCTGGTTCTTGCTGGCAGGGGGTCTCGTTCCAGGGTCGTCTGGCAGTGACTGGAACGGCAGGTCCACAGTGGAGCCCGAGCGACTCCCCCAAGCTCGCACTCAGTCTATGGCCCCCCTGCAAGTTCCCATGCAAGACCCCCCGTTTTGGAATGGGTTGGTAGTGTTTTGATTCAACTCCATCGGATCTGTCTCCCATCCCAGGGCTTGGGGGGGAAATCCTCTCCCCACATCTTCATGTGAGAGACCCTTTCCCAATTTCTTTTACCCTGAGTCCCTTTTCTGGAAAGATGGTTTCAGTTAGTTCCCTGAGGAGAAAAATATTACTTGTATTTCTGTCTCAACCACCCTGCCCCTCACTGTTCGCCTCTCGTATAAGGTTGGTATGCTTACAGAGTTGAATTTGTTCTCTGGAATATTCTAAGATTCAACAAAATCTGTCCGTGTTACACTGGTTACAAACACAATCTTCATTTGTAAACAATATCCCCACCATGATCCTAAACCCTCAACACACTGGGTATTGGTCCTCTGAAACATGAAGTTTCCCAAAAACCTTTCTTGACCATAAACACATGGCCAACGTGTGATGAGTAGGCAGTGGGATATTCAATAGTAAAATACTGAGTCTGCAAGCCCTAGGTGGATTTAGTGGGCTTATGTTCAAGAACAGGGCAGTGGAGTGGCGGGTGGGGGCACAAGTCATGACCAGGGAGCTCAGTGTCACCGCAACAGACCCCAAGAGGGCAGCTCTCAGTCGCCTCCCCACCACTCCACTCATTAGAGACCCACAGATTGAGAAGACTCAATCTCAACGGAAAATCCCTTCAAGTACAAACCCAGGGGATGAGTCACCTCACCAGCTTTGACTATTTTCTATTTTGTGCTATTCTCAACCACAGAGTGGACTACAGTCCACTGGATGGCCTCGTCAATGTTCTAGATTCTTTCAATTCTTCAGATAAAAACAAGTTCAGCCTGACAAGCCCCTCCTGCCTGCAATGTGCTGGTCTCAAGGGGAATTCATCATATTCCAACCCGCTCTGCATCTGGTCCACTTCACCCACTATCCTAGGTAGTCCAGAAGGAATCCCAATTCATCCTGAACCCACAAAAGTGATGGACTTGGTAACTCCCAAACCCACCTTATTCTTCAGAATCCCTGATTTCAACTACCTGTGTCTCAACAGGTTACAGGGCCCAAGGTGGGCATTCACCCACACGAGGTGTTTGTGAGTCATACACTTCTCTCCAGGCTTGCTCGTCTATGAAAAGCAAACTTAGGGACACACATTGATTTTCAAAACTAGTGTCTGACTTTAAGGTATATGGAGAAGGAAGAAAAAAATGTGAGGAGCAAGTAGAGGATAAAGCAAGGCTTCATTCCTCATTCATGTGGAGGTGTGCAGCTGAGACTGAGGAGCGGATGCCTAGGTGTGGAAGGTTTGCTAGGGCCTGGAATTCATATCCCAACATCAGTACCTGGAAATCCTATGGTCACTCCAAAACCTAGATGGCTACCTGTTTCTGTCTGTTGACTCTTGCTCTGAAATGAGCTGAAACAGACCTCAATGAATGGAAGATCTATTCTTATGTATGCTGTTTATTCTATCAAATACTTACATAGCAACCTCTATGTTTCAGGTGCTCCGAAAATGCTCCCCAAATACCGAGGGCCTGAACCTTCACAATAAGCTTGGGGGGAGGGGTCGTTATCTCCATTTTACCGGGGAACCTGAGGCACAGGGAGGTCATACAGCTAGGGAAGGAAAGAGTCGGAATTCAAATCCAGAAAAATCCAGTTTTTCTCCAACAAGTGTGCTCTTTACCCTGACCCCGTAAAGCCTTCAAACAAGTGCCCATGGGGCTGGAAATGGACCCGTGAGGGGAGAGTGGATTGAGAGCCATCAAAACCTCACACCTGTTCGCTGGGGCAACGCCGGGCATGCGGCCCATATGTCGGCTCTATAAATGTCTCTCTATGAAAGACAACCAGGGCAGCCTCAGTTGGCAGGTCACCTGGCAACACTACAGAGTATATTCTCTGTGAGTGACTGTTACAACACATGGTCCTCTCTACAGAGCATGCTTTACCTTTAGCATTTTTTTTTAATGAACAAAAACATAAATTTGAGTGGGAAATTTATACTGATTGGGTTGGAAGACTATTTCATTTTTTGCCACTTATGGTCTAGGGTATATCCAAATAAAACTTTTATTCAGTGATAAGAATAGATTCAACCTGAGTAATAGTCTGACAAGCATGGAGAATAGCCATAATTAATGGTAAAAGTAATTTAAAATTTGGGATCAGGTGATTTAGAAACATACTTGTAAATCATCAAATACCTACTATTCTGAATAAAAAATGTGATATAATTGTTGGTTCTTAAAACTTAAAAGCAAGAGCTAATGCTCACAGTACGTCATCGCCTGACGAATGAAGAAGGGTCTGCCCCCCTATTTAGGGGTTCCCATGTCAGAGTCATTGGATTGTGATTCTCTCTAGGGACCCGTGTTGGACATTGATCAACCTGACGCCAACTTTCTGATCCACGAATCCAGTGGACGCCACCCTGTTTCTATGGGAAGAGCACAAATGGAAACCCCGAACAACATGGTGCCCTGCAGTCGGGGAGCATTGCCCGATTCTGGGCCGGGCACTCCATGACGAGGCTGCGGTCACACATCTGCCTCCTTGACCACCCCAGGAAATGACTTCATGATTCGAGCTCAGTTCCCAGGAGGCAGGTTTTCCAGCCCAAAGCACTGCCTGGTGCACTTGTCCTTATTCCCTGTGGAGAAGGGAGCTTTCGGCTGCTGGGAACCTCCAGGGCCATGCTCTCTGCAGGGTAGCATTTAAATGTGTTAGGAGTGGCCCCACACTGAGACATTCTAAGGATGGACAAAAGAATTCCATTTTAATGGCACCTTTCATTAAAAGTTTCTTTAAGGGAAAAGAGATATTTCAATGCTTGAAAGATTACAGCCTGTCTCTCCACCCCCTCAAACATGCATGGAGCTTGCTAATGACCTTGCAAGGTCGCATTATATCAGCAATAAAGTTCACTGAGTGCTGGCTATTGGATTTTAGAAATCTCTCTAAACTGATGAGAAGGACAGGAGGGGGCCAGAAATGAAAGCATCCCAAGCATCCCACCTTTTTCTGATTATATGAGGTTAGTTGCGCCTGACCCACTGCCTTGGCACTGATTCACTCCATTTAAGTGTATTTTTCACTCCTCCCCCAAGCTCTGAAAGCAAAGCAGAGGCTTACTGCATGCCATAAATATGTAATATGAACGCCATGCTGGCTGGCTGAGAATATTCCAGACTTAATGACAGTTCTCAGGACGTGAGTTTTGCAGATCCGAGATATCACAGGTGCCTCAGCCCCGCGCGGAGCTGCCGTCATGCTTCGGCAGAATGTATTTGAATATTTCAGCATTTCAAGCAATTTGCATGCGTCCAAGGCTAACCCAAGCCTGAAATCGTGGAGTAAGTGCTCCTCACAAATCTTGTTTGGCAATCACAAAGGGGAAAAAAAGTCACCAGCGGAGATGGACTGATGTCTAACAGACAAGCCACCCACTCCAAGTGCAGAAAGACACTGTCACAACAAAACTTGTCCTACTTTTTCCAAGTGAGACACCAAACAGGAAAGTGTGCTGAGTTAAACACAAAGCCATGAAGAAAGAGGCACAAAGCGGTGCTGGAGGAACAGGCTTTGAAGGGTAGAGTCGCGTGTGCTGAGCGAGCGCTCGCGGAGGGGTGCAAACGGCTAATTACAGGGGCCCGGGCTCGGGAGGCCCAGCTGGTGCATGGGAGAGCTGGGTTTTGTCTGCAAAATTCCGCTGTGGGCACAGTGTTTGACGAAATGATGGGTATGGGCATTATTACGTCTGTTCCAACTGTATCCGTGCTTTATTATTTCATGTGTAGAAGTGTGGTCACTGCTGTGAGCCGCACGTACCCTCTCTTCATCACAGGGGCTCCAGGTTAATCTAATTTAATGTATTTGCTCAGAGGCGCTACCAAAAAAAGGGTAAGAAATAAATTCCTTATTTTCATAAGATTCTTTTACATGTATCTATCAGACCTCAGTTTTGACTTCTCAGGAATTTAATTGATTCTGGACTTTGCTTCTAAGTTAATTGTAGTTCATTTCTGAGACCGAATCCATATAGCTCCTCAAATTCTGTAGCAGACACTAATATAATATTTTATATATATACCCATGCCCCTGCTCCTATAGATTCTTATCTTGTGTAACTTTTGTTTATTTTTAACTTGTGTAATTGATTTGTAAGATGAGTTTGAAAGTCCCTACTAGTTCCAAAGAGCCTTTGGAAATCTGGGATGAAAGCGGATGTGGGCTGCAGGGTCTGGGCTCTTTCCGGCCAGTGCTTGGCAGGAATAGGACATTGGCCAGCCTATGGAGCATCTCCACGGTGGTGAAGGGGGGACGAGCCCACTCGCTTATGGAACCCACTCTACTCTCCAACCCCGTTTAAAAAGTGGGCTTCAGCTCATATTTGCTGACAGGTTTTCAATTATGCTCTAGCACTTTCCAGCGAAGCGTACAGTTTGCATTCTTAATTTTAAACTTATAAGGACCTAATCAGACAAAAACAAAGCTGAACTGATTTGAAAGGCTCAGCAGGCAAACATGGCCTCTCCTCACTGTTATTGAGGGTGGGGCCCTTGGCTCCAGGAGGTCTTAATTTAGTGAGGCAAGATTCACCCCTAATTTTCCAAACTTGATTTTGCCCCCTCCTGAACTCTTCAGAGAGAGTTATACACACATCATGGAAATTGGCAAGGCTCTCCTAACAGGTGTGTAAGAGTGTCTGGGATAAATGTATTTTCATTCCGATTGTAACATTCCAATGGACAAAACAATATATTGCAAATAGGCAATCAACGGAAAAGCCAGAAGCGATCAGGCTTGGAAAAATGTTTATAAACAGAACTTCAATCAAGTGTTTCCCTACCACAAAAGAAAGACTAGCTACACTGTAAATAATGAATTCAGAAGTTGCCAAATGTTCCTTGGGATTTTATCTATGTTATCACCTGGAAAGCTGGGAGGTGTGGGGAGCTTCATCTGAGTTTGGGGAGCTTCTGACCACGTCTTCTAAATGTGCCTCGAGGAAACTAACTTCTTCTCTTCATTGAAGAGCATCACAGTGTTTGTGGATTTCCCTTGCTCCTTAAACCTTGCATTTATTTTACAGAATGATAAAAGGGAGAGAAATAAAATGTAAATCCGTGGTTAAGAAAACAACGCAACCAGGCTGCACATTTAGTGATGCTCAGGATGGACCCTTAATCACAGTGAATTCACTTAAGAATCTACACATGATAAAATCCAGCTCCTGAAGTAGTACAAAAGAAGAGGAAAACAAATAGTTATTCTGTAATGCTGGAGACATGCATTAGAAACAGAAGCCCCCAGGAAAGAAAGAAAAAGGAAAGAGAAATATAGAAAGAGGGAGGGAGAGATCACGATGAATAAGAAAACAGCTTCATCTGGGACCTCTGGGTCCCCGGCGTTCTGCCACCCTGGGCTCATCTTCTCAACTGTCTTTAAAGCAGGGGCCTGACAAAGAGGATCCCCTCTGCAGCATGCATCAGCAGCCAGAGCATCGGACCCCAGGGAACAGGTACACACAGGCCAAGGTAGCTAGACAGGAGACAACTTCTGAAAGCAGCGCCAGGCTTGCTGAGCACCTCATGGGACCTGAAGGGAAGCTATTGCACAGACTGAGGATTGAAAATATGCCTCATCAATAGCCTTTAAAAGGTGATCCCAACAAGCCCATGCCCCTGTGTATCTCCACAGAGACCGTTCTATCAGCTTGACACATACTAGCACCTTCATTCCTGCACTGACTACCAGAGCGAGTTGTTATTACAAGACTCATTTTAAAGATTAGGAAACAGGGGCACAGGGATTAAGTAACTTAGAGATGGAGAGAGGCAGAACCAGATATGAACTCAAGCAGTCCACCTCCAGACTAGAAATTATCAATGTTGACATGACGAAAAACAGAGCACGTGAAATAGAGAGCACGCTAGGTGGGAGAGTGTGCAGAATTCACATAGGAAGAGCAGGACATCAGCCTGAGAAGCTCCACAGAGAGCAGATGAGTGAAGAGATGTGGAAACATGGGGGGACAATCACGAGGTGAGGAGGACAGGTTAAACAGGTCCAACATCCTCATAAGAGAAATCCAAGAAGAGAGAGGAAAGAATCATGGAGGGGCACCTGGGTGGCTCAGTCAGCTGAGCGTCTGCCTTCTGCTCAGGTCGTGATCCCAGGGTCCTCGGATCAAGCCCCGCGTCAGGCTCCCTGCTCCGTGGAGGGCCTGATTCTCGCTCTCCCTCGGCCTGCTGCTCTGCCTATCTGAGCTCTCTATGTTTCTGTCAAATAAATAAACAAAATATTTAAAAAATTAAGGATTTAAAAAATTTAAAAAAAAATCATGGAAAAATTGTTCAAATAGAAACAGCAGATCCCATGTTGCAAGGATTCAGAGGAGACTGAATGGGTAGGTGAGGAGAACCCACCCCGGGATATACTGCAGGGAAGTATGAGAATATTAAAGAAAGAAGAAATTTTAATAGCATCAAGAGAAAAAGAGCAGATTGTCTGCAAAAGAACAGCAAGCAAACTGTCACCAGAGTCCTTAACAGAAACACAGAACACACGGAGACAGGGCCTCATATTTTTAAAGGAATGAAGAGGCTAAAAAACTTTTGAACCTATCATCATATGTTCCATCAAGCCCTTATTTAAATGAGAGAGAAAATTTAAAATATCTTCCGGCACACAAAAGCTTAGCGGATTAGGTACAAAAAGACTACCTTGAAACCTTACTTGGAGAAAGACCAGATTGGGAAAAAAACAAACAAACAAACAAACAAACAAAAGCTACCAAGTGAGTTCCGCAGGAGATACGCAATGTAAGAGTCACCAAACAGCTTCATACAGTCTTTATATAAAAAATAAGAACAAAAGCAAAGGGGGACATGAGCCACACTCACCCAGAACTAGAAATTCTTCATAAGGTGGGGATGGGAACGGCAAAGGGAAAAGCTGTCAAAGGATATCAGACTTCCTCAAGCTTCCTGGGATGTTGGACAGAAGACAGGGACATTTAAATTTGTTATGACATCAGTGCTCCTCAGGTTGATCTGTGGATCCGATGCAAACACTATCAAAATCCCAGAAGGCTCTCTTTAAAGAAAGAGTGAAGCTGATTCTAAAATCTAGAGGGAAATGTAAAGAATGCAGAGTGATGAGAACAATCTTAGAAAGGAAAAGAAAAGGTGGAGAATGAACACTGTGTGCTTCCAAGACCTGTGTCAAAGCCACAAGACAGCCTGACATTGGCATGAGGATGGGCAGACAGATCGATGGACGGGGTGGACCGAAGCAGACAGTCACATCCTCGGTCATATTGTTGCAACAGTATGTAGCCATCTAGAAAAGCACGAGGGAACCTGTATCCCAGCTCATTCCATGGACAAACATGAATCATAGACCTAAATGTGAAATCAAAGCCCATAACCTTTCTAGGAAAACACGTAACAGAGTATTTTCACATTATTGAGGTAGCCACAGATTTCCAGGATAGGACAAGAAAGTAGAACCCACCAAAAATAAAAAGAATTACTCAACTTCATCAAACTTAAAAATTTCTGCTGATCCAAAGAGATCACTAAAACAGTAAATCAATATATCACAAATTGGGAAATAAATATTAGTAGTACATGCATCTGATGAGTTCACATAAAAATATTGGGAGTTCAACAATAAAAGACAGCACAATTTTTTAAATTGGGCAAACCATTTATACAGGCATGTAACAGGGGCACCTGGGTGGCTCAGTCATTAAGCATCTGCCTTCGGCTAAGGTCATGATCCCGGGGTCCTGTGATCGAGCTCCACATCGGGCTCCTTGCTCAGTGGGGATCCTGCTTCTCCCTCAGCTGCTCCCCTTGCTTGTGCTCTCTCTCTCTCTCTCTCTCAAAAAAATAAAATCTAAAAAAAAAAAAAAAAGGCATGTAACAAAAACAGGCATATGAATACCAAGAAGCCCATAAAAAATGGTGATATCATTAGTCACCAAGGTGATGACAATGGAAATCGTGATGGGATACCATTTCACACACTGAGATGGGTTCAGAACACTGAGAGTCCACATGTTGCCCTGGAAAAAGAGCTATTGTTGATCCTATGCATGGCCAGGGGAAGTGCAAAATGGCAAACACTTTGGGGGGCTGTTTGCCCATTTCTTAAAAAGTTATCCATGCAGAGATCCCATGGTCCACAGTTCCCCTCCTGGGTATTTACTCAGAAGAGATGAAAACTTATGACCATGAAAAAAAGACCATACAGGAATGTTTATGGCAGCTTTACTCATGATAGCTCAAACTGGAAATAACCAAAATGCCCATCAAAAGAAGACTGGATTTTTTCAAAATCATGGCATAGTCATACATTCATAGACTGGAGTGTTATGTAGTGATAAAAAGGAATAAAGCACAGGTAATTGTAAGTATGAATGATCTCAAAACAATTATAGGAGACAGTAGAAGACAGCATACAAAAAAGACCTGCATAATGCTTTTAATCAGGAGCATAGGCAAAGGCATGGAAGGGGTCAGAACATGGTCATCTCTAGGAGGTAGCAAAAACTGGCTTGAAGGGATTTTGAAGGTTCCTGGAGTAAAGCTGATGTTCTTATTTAAGGTGGTGGTTACAGAGTTGTGTGCAGTTGCCAGGACTCCTCAAACTAAAGACTTAAGCTTATGCATTTTATTGTAAGTTAATTTTACCTCAATTCAGACATAGCAATAAAAGTTAGTAATTATGGGTTTCTAATTTTAGGAAACCACTATAAGAGTGAAAAATAAAAGCTATAATTCTAACTTGTAATTTAAACCTGGACGGTTCAATAAAGGACATGAAAGAAGAATAAAAAATAAACAAGTAGAGTAAATTGGAAACATGAGTTGAGGGTAGAAATAAATCCTAATAGAACAGTAATTACAATCAGTGAAAGTGTGTGAAACTCAGCAACAGAGAAACCAAAAATCCAGATTAGATTCTGAAAGATAAGAATCCTTTTCTTCCAAAAGAATCAAGAAAAGTTAAACAGAAGAATAGAAAAATACATACCATGGGTATGTTACCCATAAAATGTTGTAATGACAATTTTAATATTTGATTAAACAAATATCCAGACAATATTATCTTAAGGGAAAATGAGGAATGTTCTACAATAAAAATAGCATATAACCACCATGAACCGACATGTCCTTAGCAATATATACTCAAAATACACAAAATGACTGGCAAATTAAGTCAATAGATATATAAACAGTAGTAGTTGGAGATTTTTACACCCTCCCCTCCCCTGAAAGAGACAAAATAAACAGAGATAGAGAGGCTATGGGAATCATGCAGTTAATAAACTCCAGTGATTTGGCCTGTTGCTGTGACCCCGGCAGAGAGAGGAAGCATGGCATTTCCGATTATAGTGCCCGGCCATCACTGTCACTTACCCATCAGCAATGAGATGAACATAAAAACTGAGAATGTTCAAAAACTTTTACAATAATTTGGTATTGCTGAGACCTCTAATTATGTGATCATTTTTCTAGTATCTCATTATATCAAATTTTGCAAATTAATGGTTTTTGAAAGGCGGGAAATTAACAAAAACAAACAAAACCAAACCAAAACCAAAGCTCCTGGTTCTTCACCGCAGAATGTTTGAGGAATACTGGCTCTGAGTGAGCAGGGAAGACCCGCAGACTCAAATGAGTGTTAGACCCCCAACGAGGCATAAACTACATTCTCCTACTACAGTGACTAAGACCTGAAATGAATTTAAAAGCACACCCCCAAAACTCCCTTTATTTCTAGAATCTCCGCATTATATATTTTGCGAAAATGGAAATTATAAAGGAAATTGTGAAATACGCAGGACTGGATGACATGAAAACATTGTATTTTAAACTGTGTGGATATATCTAGAATATTATGTAAAATAAAATGCATATGTTAAAATACATTTTCATGAGGCAGGACAGATTGGAAACGAATGATCTAATCAAAGGGAAAATAGGTTGACTTTATCACACTAAATAGGGATTGATTTTAATGAAAAACACATGGACAAAGTTAGAAACAGATTGAGATAATATATTTGCAACATCTAAAACCAACGAGGGACCATATTATCTAGAATATGCAAGAAATGCCTATAAATTGTAAAGAAAAAACACAAAGGACAGGAAGGCGAGAACGTAAAGAGGCCCTTCACAGGGAGAGGAACCCTGAAAGGCTAAGAAGATAAAAAGATGACCAGGTTCATCAATAATTGGAGAATTGGAAGTGAAAGCCACAAGATCTCACTCTGCATCCAACAAACTGGCAAGAACCTGCAAGCTGGATTGACAGGTGTCGGCAGGTCCATAGGAAAAAGACAATGCCTTGCCCTGAGGTGGCCCTGAGGATCTCACCCTGTTTGGGAGAGTAGACTGGCACTACCAGGCTAAATCCAGCCCGTGCATACCATCTGACCAGCAATTCCGCTCCTGGGAACAGAGTAGAGAAAAACCCAAGACCTCGCGAGAATGTCCCTCACAGCATCCTGTGTGGCGACCTGGAGTCAAAGAGGATTCTGAACCTTGATGCTTTGGGGAAAGACGAGTAAAATGTTGGCACTGTGCACCGTGGAACAGTAAGCAGGCAGCAGTCAGAAGCCTCGGACTAGAGGAACATTCCGTCATATGGAGAGATCTCTAAAGTAGAGTGAGGAGGGAAACAGTGAAGAACAGACTGAGATTTATAGCATTTTACCATTAGTATCTTGTTTTAAGAAACTTACTGTAGTAAAAAATGAAAATAAAATTTATGAGTTACGATTTTAACCAACCATGGGTAGTTCTGGGGTGTTAAGTATGTTGACAAAGTTGTGCCAGCGTCACTGCCATCCACCTCCAGAACTTTCTCATCTTCCCAAAGGAGCTCTACACACGTTCAACCCCACCTGCCCGTTCGGGTCTCCCCCCAGAACCTGGAAGCCGCCATGCTACTTTCTGTGTCTCTGAATTTGACTGTTCCAGGTACTCCATGCAAGTGGTGCCGTATGGTATTTATTGTTTTGTGACTGGCCTCTTTTATTGAGCACAATGTCTTCAAGGTCATCTGTGTGGTAGGGCGCTGGAGTTTCCTTACTTTTTCAGGTTGAATAATAACCTTCCATTGTGATAGACCACGATTTGTTTATCCATTCATCTGTTCACAGATGTTTGGGCTGCTTCCACCTTCGGGCTATTGTGAGTAATGTTGTTACGGTGGAATCGTAGATCTGCAAATATCTGTCGGGGTCCCTCTTTCAATTCTCGTGTGTATGTACCCCAGAAATGGAATCCCTAGATCCTCTGGGAATTTGGGTTACCATAAATGGTTGGATTCTTTATACCGTGTTCTGCAGGAGCTCTACCATCCGACATTCCCACTAGCAATGCAATTAGCAGCACTTGCAAAACTACATGCACACGAGACAAGACTGACCTTCACAAAGCCACAGGGCAATAGAACGGTGCAGGGCCCCCCCGCTGCATGGGTGTGGCCTGAGGGGATACAGGCAGGGAAAGCGGACAGGAGGGGAAATGTAGTAAGTAAGGAGGGAGAGTCTTCCCCAGAGAAGCGAAGTGATGCATCAGGAACCAAGGGGTTTGGGGGATACCACACTCTGCACCCTCCAGAGCTCCCAAACCAGAGTTGGCTCTCTTCTTGTCACAGAATCTTGAAGCTCCTCTCTCTATGTCTCGCAAAAGCAATGCTTAGGGTAACAAATTAACAAAGGACTCTGCTTGGGTAACTTTCCATTTCCTCGTTAGCATTTCTTGACGGAAGTGGATGGAGTCAAGCTCCCCTCCCATGCCAGATACCGGCCCCCTTTCCTTTCTCCCGAGCAGGAGGGGAATGGATGGATGGCTGTCCCTCGCTTGCTCAGCAGGGGCGGGCAGCCTCTGAGAGCTCTGTGAGGCTCCTCAGGTATGGAATATTCCTCGCAGCGAGGCGTTGCCTTCCCAACAGAGCTGCCAGGGCACGCACGGCTCCTGGGAAGACACGACCAGCTCTGGGGACTATACTCCCTATGCTCTAAGTCTGTGCAAGGGGTCCGGGGAGAGCCCTGCTCGGGAGAAGGACAACATGCGGTGCTTCCGTGCTTCCCAAAGAGGACAAGAGGCTTATAGAAAAAATACGGAAAGTGAGCACTATCTGCTTTTGTTTGGAAATTTCCGTGGTGTCCGTGCTCATGACCAGGGGACAAAGCATGGGGGCAGCTAGGGGGAACGGTAGAAGCCAACCAAACACCACTAAAATTTTGAAGGAAATAATGGTATTTGGCGATACCACTTTCTTCGCAAATCCTAAACTGCCCCCTGCTTCATAAAGATACGTTTTTTGGAGGAGATGGGAAAGTATTTACGAGGAGGGCTGGTGAAACTAATAATTTGTTTATGTGGAAATTTTTTCTAGAACAGTGCACTGGGGAAACATCTCCAAAATGAAATAGTAAAGAGGCAAAAACAGCCCGTTTGTCTCTTCTACCGCAGATGCATGTCGATCA
The DNA here is from genome assembly GCF_011800145.1 of Mirounga leonina. Taxonomy (NCBI): domain Eukaryota; kingdom Metazoa; phylum Chordata; class Mammalia; order Carnivora; family Phocidae; genus Mirounga; species Mirounga leonina. The sequence goes on along the minus strand of NW_023270865.1, from coordinate 2,526,896 downwards.
CAAATCGCTGCCGTTTATAAGGCTGTTCTGGAGACGACAGTGAGGGGTCTGGTGCCAGGAAAAGGCAAACTCCTGCTGCTGTGTCCTCCCCACTACACGTGGCTGGCGTGGACATCTCGTGGCTCACACGCGGCCAGGTGGGCCAGAGGGAGAACCATTCGCCCCCAGGAAGGGATGAGAGCTGTTCCTGGAGCATCGTGGTGGGCTTGGATGGGGGGCAGCTGAGCAAGGGAGGGAAAACCACCCGTTCTCCTCCTGCACGGAAGGAAGAAGGGCCGGTACAGGCGTGGGAGGGGAGAATGGGGACAGAGTCACATTTTCCCCTCCCCGTGCCTTTGCGTGTGGGGTCTCTGCAGTGACAGGAAGCTTCGCAGTGAGGGCACACCAGGAGTCTTGGGAACAGGAGGGGCCGGGACCATGCAGCCGCCCAGGGAGCAGCTCAGAGCTGGCGCCTGCAGCTCATTCCAGGCACCATAGCGGGAGAGAGACGCTCTGAGGGGTCCAGGCCAGCAGGAGAATCCCTCCAGGGTAATCCTCGGCAAAAGGCTGGATATCACCCAAGGGGCCCAAGTTGGCGAGGGCACCTGAAAGCAATGAGACAGGGCTGCAGATCAAGCAAAATGCATGGACGACTGAAGTAACTGGACAGGGGGTTGTAGTCTGTGTAGAAGGAGTCACCTGTCCAGTCCTTTCTCTACCCCTTTACAGTAACCAAAACAAAATCGTCGTGAGATGTTATTAATGATAGAATGTCCTCTTTTACATGGAGTCAATTTCCATTAATAAACACTAAGGAGAGCAGATCTTCTGACTATTGAATTAACCTGTCAGTTGAGGATTAAGCAGAAACTATCTTTATATTAATCTTACTGCTTGAAACCTTTCTAAAACATGTCAGTTCCATGTCCTTGCCTCTCTAAGCAGTAACGTTTGAGATGGTTCCATGCGTTGGCTTATTCATTAAAATACCATTTGAGTGTCTACCATACGGGAGGTGCCCTGATGGTATCGAAGGCAGGAAAAGATGCAATTTTGTTCGCAGCACAAAGCTGGAATTCATCCCTAACCTCACTGACACTCTCTGCTTTTCAGTGGAAGAACCCGGTTCCCTCACAGTTGACGTTGAGTCCATATGCTTGATTTTATCCCTTCGATTTTACTTGGTTACTTATTTTACTCAATTTCACTTCCTCCCCCATCCTGATTTCCTTGCAGGTCTAACACCTTCCCTTCCCATCAACCTGGAGGTTCTATTTGTTCTTCCTCCCCTTATGCTTACCGGGGCTTTCCTCACACTCAATGAAACACGTGTTTCTTTATGATGTGACAATGAGAAAACCATTTGCCACATCAAGTTATTCTATATTCCTACCCCCACCCCCACCCCAGGCCCGACTCAGATGAAATGGTAGGTTGACACGTTCCGGTATGGTTTTACTTCAGCATCACCTGCCGTCTGTCCTAAGATCTTCTTCTGGGAATGTAATTACTCCTGGATTTGCTCAGAGGATTTACTAGATTTTAGTTTAGATCACTCTAAGAATCTCCCCTGGATGTATGTCTCTTCTATTTCAAGAAACATAACTTTGCATACAATTACATGTTCCCAGGTAGTATATAATCATTGAGAGAGAGAGAAAGAGGCCCCTTGGGTTGGCATGAAGCAGTTCTGTCTACTTCTGCCCCTCCCACAACTGACCCAGATGCACTGTGTTCTATTCAGAGTCTTCCCAGTATGTGCCCAGGCCAATTCCCAGTCTGTGTATTCTCTAACATATATTGATCTATGATATCTTTCACCTTGTTGGGTCAGTAATAGCTTGGCTGGGTATAGAAATCCTGATGTGCAGTCCTTGTCCTGAGCCCTCTGTAATTGGTTTTATTACAATTTGCAGTGTTTCACTATGTTTTACTTGCACTGTTGATACTTGAGAAAACTAATAGCAAACCTATGTTTTTGTTTTGTTAATAGCTGGGTGTCTGTGCCTGAAAACATATTCAATTTTTTCTTTCATTTTAGGGACATCTAAGTGTATTAATTGGTTAGCCATTTCAGTCTACTAATGGGGCACCTCCTTAGCTCAGAAACTCTCATCTCTTATGTGTTTAATTATTTTTCCCATATACCCTTTTTCTGTCCAGTCATGTTATAATAGAGCTCTCAGATCCATCCTGCAACTCTCTTTAGCAATTCTCCCCTTTGTGTCCTGTCTCTTGGTGTTTTGGTTCTTCATTTACAGGCCACTAATTTCTGGTGTAACAGTGTCTATCCTTTTCTTCAGTTTATTTCCTGATTTGGTAGTTTTTTTGTTTTTTTTTGTTCTTTGGTTCAGGCTCATGTCCCTGAAAAGAAAAATCAGGGAATAGGTATATCATATTCCTTGCTCTGACTATTGGCCTGTCCACTGTGATTTCTTTGGCTCAGGGGTGGTGGACAGATAGGCCTGCAATCTGGAAGTGGAGGGAAAGACTAATTCTCAGGCTTTTTCTTAGAATCTCCACAAAAATTAAAATGAAAGTTTAAAAGCAGAGTGGGCTAAAAAAATCTGAAAGAAACCAGAAAAGTCCTTTATAGCCATACAAGACACACACATACACACACACACACACATTCTGTAATTCAGATGTCAAACAGAATACTGGAAACAACTTAGAATTGGGGATTTCTTATAGAGATTTGATTTGTTGCCATCATGGGAGCTGCTAAAACATTCTTTGGCATCTGGTGCTGAGAGCAAGGTCCCCTACCAGGTGGTTGAATTGAAAGATGGCTGTGAAGAGGGGGAGCAGGGTGGGAAGGACTGAAGGAGAAAGGAGCTTGAACCCACATCTAACTCCCCCTGGAATCTATGAGGCCTCCAACATGGGTCACTTGTCTCCCTTATAGAACATGCACCCCAGACCCCCCACATCAGTTCCTTCAGAGCTGAGGCAGGCCAGATGCTGGCTAATCCATGCCCCACCACTGCTCACAGCACAAGCCATTGCTGCATCCTCTCCGGGACGTGGACAAGGGCCAGAGCCCAGGGGCCAAGTAGTTGCCGACTCAGGCTGCACAACATCTGGAGCATGGTGGCAGCGTGGTAGGTGGCAGGCCATTCCTGGTGGCAGCCCTAACCCATCTGCCGGAAAGACCAGTCCTCTCCACACTGCACCAGAAAGCTTCCTTTTCTTGGGAACAAATGCTGCATTTCAAGAGTGACCTGGTGCAAAGTAACAAGAAAAGTCATACAAGAAGTATTTACGAGCTAGGAGTAGCTAAGCCCTAGGACTAAAATCTGAGTGTTGAGAGTCAGAGGTCCGTTTAGTTGAAGAGCAGCTGGCCTCAGTAAGCCCAGTGTTCTTAAACCACTCTTGCTGCTGGAAGTAGAAAGAACGGAGGTGCTAGGATGAGGGTTTCCATTCGAACTGGGGAGAGCGCCTGGGGTGAGCCCTTCCCTCTTCACCGAGGCTTAGGCTAACCCAGACCCAGGCCACATTCACTTGATGGGTTTAACGGGCTTTACACCAAGTGCAGCTTATATTGAATTTCTTTGTTTCTTGTTCGGAAGGTCCCTGAAGATGAGGCAACTACAAAGCAGCCCTGAATAACAGGAATGTTGGAGCAGATGCAATTTGGCATTTCCACATAATAAAGACTTCTAATAATCCCCAATGCCCAATTATCCCAACAGTCCCACCAAAGTTTTTGCTCAGTCCATGATAAATTCAGACAATATCGACTTGAATAAAACCACGATTATTTAGGACACAGGTGATGCCAATCAAAGGAGACATGTAAACAATTGACAACCACATTTTTTTAGGACCAAGATTAGCCAATAAGCCAACTTTGTACTTACATAGAACCCATTAGTCAAGTAGTAACTGCCTGATCAGGGCGATGTTCTCTGAGGAAAATCATGTTTTCTGCATTTCTAGATCCAAACTATATCATGATAGTTAACAGTGGGCATTGCCTGGCAGTATACCATGTTTCTATCCTTTGCCCTAGTCAGAAGGTGGTGATGTACCTTCTGGGCAAAGATGCCATCTCTCCATAAGTACTTTTATTTGTTAAGCAGAGCGGTCCAGGGCAATGGCAAGAGTGGTCAGAAATTGTAGGCATACCACATGTCCGCCTTTTTTTTTTTCCTTCTTTTATAGTGAAAGTGCCAATAGCACAATCCACAAATGCAGCTTCTGATAAATCCCAGCTCGGAAATAGTTCTGCCTGAAACAGAGAAAGCAGATCTCTTCACTTTGGCTAGTGCACTTCCTACTCCTTACACTTAACTCCACGCTTTGATGATAATACGAGGCTAAGATTAATCAGCAGCACTTGCAAGGCCAGGAAACCATTCAATATTTTCATATCAAGAGCACACAAACAAGTATCTTCCACTGTATACAAAAAAATGCATATTTAAAAAGGAGGCAAATAACCTTTGGTGTCAAAAAACCTACGTCTGATGGTTGACAGCTATCTACATGTGAGCTCTGATCCCTTCTGAGAGACATATATGAGAATTTAAAAGAGAAGTCAGAAATTAATAACTGTCCTCTCCACTGCCCAGATAAAAGGAACGGGAGAGCGAAGGGGAGCACGGTGAATGAGACACACAATGCCTCTGGGGATTCAGCTGCTAGGAGAGGCTGGGAGGTAATGTGGATGTGACGAGACATGGACACAGCTTTGCAGGACGAGGCCATAGAGTCGCCACCACATCCTCCAGTGGGGTCCTCGGGATGTTCACCCTCAGTGGCATGCAATCCACCGACAGAGCAGGGCCACTCCCTGTGGCATTCCTGTTCCCTTCCGGATGCCACAGAGGACTGTCTCTTGGCAGAGGATTAGCAGCCCTCTGCAGCCCCCATGCCCCCTCCACCACTTAGGATCACTTAGTGCGGTTGTTCATCACGAGAGTACTCATATCTCAAGCTCAGTCGCCTTCGCCCTCTTACTGCATGGGACAGAGTGACTTTCAGCAGATGGGGGCTTCCGTCAAGTCTGGGGGATCTACTTCAAGTAGATTTCTCTTTTCAATTTAAACATGTTTTTGTTTTACTTACAGCATATTTCAAAAATAACACTCCTGTGTGCACTATCAAAATTTAATATATGTTAACATTTTGCTATATTAGATCCAAATGACATTTTTTAAAAAACATAAAGCCTTGTGAAACTCATTTTATGGAGCCATACAGATTTCTAGAAACCTCTGTAAGTAAGACATGTTCCTTTATGTGACCACCAGCCCTCAGAGATGGCAGGGTCCCCAAGGATCTGCTCTTCCTCTCCATCACTCCCTTGTTTTTAGGTGAATAATATTTACATGAATAGTGGTGACGTCTAGATGTCATCTTACAGTGAAGTTCTCGTGTTGGACAAGTTGACCCACAAACCCAAACTATAGTTCCAGTGAAAGGAGTCACCTGGACTGAAAATGTCTAACTAAATGCTACATTTCTAAAACCCCAAAAGACTACCCTGAAGGAAGAAGTTGAGTCTTATGAAAACCTTATTTTATACTCAACACAAAATGTTACTGGTAATTCTTAATCGCAGGAAACAAACTGAGGGTTGCTGGAGTGGGGGGTGGGGTGGGAGGGATGGGGTGACTGGGTGATAGACACTGGGGAGGGTATGTGCTCTGGTAAGCGCTGTGAATTGTGCAAGACTGTTGAATCTCAGATCTGTACCTCTGAAACAAATAATGCAATATATGTTAAGAAAAAAAAAAGAAGAAGAAGAAGAAGAAGGTAGCGGGAGGGGAAGAATGAAGCGGGGGAAATCAGAGGGGTAGACGAACCATGAGAGACGATGGACTCTGAAAAACAAACAGGGTTCTAGAGGGGAGGGGGGTGGGAGGATGGGTTGGCCTGGTGGTGGGTATTGAGGAGGGCACATTCTGCATGGAGCACTGGGTGTTATGCACAAGCAATGAATCATGGAACACTGCATCTAAAACTAATGATGTAATGTATGGGGATTAACATAAGAATAAGAAATAAATAAATAATAAAATTCTTTACTATTATGTGAATAAAAAAATAAATAAATAAATAAAAATAAAATAAAATAAAAAATGTTACTGGTAAAAGTAATGACAGCTCTACCTTTGGAATCACAAAATGGAAATAGGACCCAGAGAGAACACCACACAGAGGTAAGCAGGCTGGTCCAGAAGAGGAAATGACTTGCCTAAAAGGGGGGCAGTCCCTGGCTGCAGAGCCAGTGTGAGCTCCTCAGAAATGCAGCCAGACTGCGTGGACACACAACATGGACTGAAGCTGACTGGGCTTTCTATCTCAAGAACGTGTCTTATTTTTTTTATAGTTACTGGGGTGCAGGGAAAAGACTCCACCGACTGGCCTAGTGTCACTCCCTGTCACCTCTGCAAAGCCTGGCTGTCCCAGCTGGCTGTCGGAGGAAAGGGGCACCATTCAGTCCCCCACTGATTGGACTTTAATGGAGATGTTGGCCGAACGCACCATTGTGCTTACACACAATACCTACACATATGTAGGTTCAATAAACACTAAATACATAGCAATGAAGACAATTTTGGAAGCACAGAAATGTATGTGGATCATGAAGAAACCCTGTTAGCTTCTGACACATTCCCTTCCAAGACTCCTTCATTCATTTCTTTTTAGCATGTTTAAGCTCACCTGTCTACGCCATCTTCTACCTGGAAAGATTCTTCAAAACTCAATTTCAGTGGTTGCATAAGATCTAATCAAATATTTTATCAAATTAATGCCCTAATTTATTTAACCATTGCTTTCAGTTAGTTTATCCTCGGTGTTTCCCCATTATAAATAATAGTGCATTGAACATCTTTGTACAAAATATTGGTGACATCTCTGAGTATTTGTTGGGGATAAATGCCTGTAATAGGCTTATTTTTTTCCATTTCCTTATTTACTAATTTATTCAGTTAATATTTATTATATGGAGAATCAGGTGACCTCAGAACCCTCTTGACCCAGAATTTCTAAAGGAATAAATAATACAAAATAAATTTCATAAATATGTATATATATATATATGAAATTTTTGATGTACACCAACAAACATAGAATAATTCACAGAAGCTAAAATCAGTAAGACAAGGTGAGTTCAGAGATATTACCAAGTCTGAGTGCATCTGCTCATCCCTACAGATTTAGAGTTTTCAATTTAATAGAACATGTGCAGGGAATAGAGATAAAGCCTTTGTCACTGTGAGATGTAAAAGCAGATCTGTATCCACATAATAGAACTACAAAAGTTTACACCTGTAATTATAAGGAAACTCCCCAAAGAGAAAAGCAGTAATGAACCATACTTCTCCAAGGCCGGGCTCTGCGTGAACAAACCCAAGTCTTTGCTGAGAGCCCATAACCACAAACTAGCCTTCCCACATGTTTGGGGCTCTAATTCATGCTCCCATATGTCCCAGTGTCCCCAAACTTGGAATTTTGTTTACTATGCTGTGCTGTGATGCCTGAGAAAGGCACATTTCTATGGTATTCTAGCAGAAAGCGCCCAAGTTCAGTGTAATCATGAGACAGTATCAGACAAACCTGAATTGAGAGACATTCACAAAATAACCAGTATTCTCCAGAAGTGTCAGGTCATGAAAGACAAACACTGAGCACCTGACACAGATTTGGGGGGATAACAGGCCCCAGCAAATGCATGCAATGTGGTAACCTGGATGGAGTACTAGAACACAAATAAGGCATGCGTGGGAAGCTGGAGAAATGTGAATAAGATCTATAGCTTAATTAAAAGTGTTATAATCATGTTCATTTCCTGGTTTTGATAATTATACTATGAGCATGTGGATGTTAAAATTAAGGGAAGTTGGTGAAAGGGGCACAGAAATTCTGTACTATTTTCACAACTTTTATACAGGTCTAAAATTATTTCAAAATGCAAATTTAAAAGTCATCATAATAAAGAGGCCCTGAGTTGAATCGTGCACTCAGGAGCCTGGATGAAGTCATGAGGTCTGTCTAGAGAAACATATCTTGAACAAAACCTCAATAATTTCCAGATAAAGTTCTAATGATCATCAGTTCACAACTAAGAAAAAAATCAGGAAGCATATGGGGAAACCAGACACTATGAGCCAAACACAACAGAAAGAAAATGGAGCAACCAACATAATAAATTTCACAAAGTCCCCAGATGACTAAATCACCAAAATATATAACAACTTATTTAATAAGGAAAAAAAAGGGTATAAAAGTATGACAAAAGAGCAAGAGACTTTCAAAATAACCACATAAGTGGGCAGATTATAAAAGAAAGATGTAGAAGTAAATATGTAATTATTAAGAGGAGAAAAAACAATGTGTATTTATTACATATTAGACAAATATTAGAGATAACAAAAAGGAGAGCTGAGCTGGACAAGGTATCTAAAGAAAGTATCCAGAATATAGTAGAGATAAACAACAGGATACAAAATTAAAACAAAGGTTGCAGACATGAACTATAGAGTAGGAAGACCCAATATACTTCTATCTGGTACTAGAAGAATAAAATAACAATGAGGAAGAAGCACTATTTGAAAGTATAATGACTGGCTATTTTCCAGAGAAAGTAAATGACAAAAGTCATTATATTAAGGAAGCTTGAAAGATATCACATTGGATAAATAAAAATCCACACTAGATACCCCATGGTGACTTTGCAGAACACCAAAGACAAAGAGGAGAACTTCAGTACAGCCAGAACTAAAAGGGAACTCTCAACCCTAAAATTGAATGCCCCAAAATACTATCTTTCAAGAAACAGGGCAAAGACATTTCCCTACCATCAGATGCCAAGAAGTTTACCACCAAGTGAAAACAGAAGACAAAGTGTCTGTGAAGGAAAGTCATATGGATTGAAAGCTGATTTCTCAAAAATAACAATGGAAAACAGAGCACAATGGATTCTCTTCAAAGTAGTGAAAGTTTCGTGCTCGCTTCAGCAGCACATATACAAAGTAGTGAAAGTTTCTGCCAACCTAGAGTCAACTGCCCAGAGTCCCTGTCTTAAAGAAGAGGGCACTAGAAAGCTATTTTTCCAACAAACATAAGATGAGAGAGGGTTTAATATAGCTGGGAAAAAACAATTTGAATGGAATATCTGGGATGAAGCAAACATGGAAAGCAGAAAATGGTAAACATGATAAATCAAAGCAAATTGTGCCTTTATGAAATGAGGATAACGAGGTCTAGCTTACATTAAGAAACAAAATATAGAAATAAAATATCAGAACATATAAAATGCCAGAGAGCATATGACTCAAAAGGGAGGTAATTAACCCTAAAGAATTCTAAGTCTCTTATGTTGTCTGGAAAGACAAGAAAGATGTGTTTAATTTGGAGTTAGTCAAGTAAAAAAATCCTAAATCCCATGGAAACCACTAAAAGAATTTAAATAAAGTACATAGCTTCCAAACTTGTCAAGGACAAAAATAGAAGTAGGAAATGAATTTAAACAAAGAAACAGAGGGGAAAAAAGAGATAAAGAACAGAAAGCACATGGCAGAAATAAATCCAAATGTATATGGAATCATTAAAAAAATATGACTCTCTAGATGTGCCTGGGTGGCTCAGTCAGTTAAGCTTCTAACTCTTGATTTCAGCTCAGGTCATGATCTCAAGGCCATTAGATCCATCCCTGCATCAGGGGCTGGATCTGATTAAGATTCTCTTTCTCCCTCTCCCTCTGCCCCTCCCCCTGCTCGTGCACACTCTAAATAAATAAATAAATAAATAAATAAAATCTTTAAATCTAATGAATCATTGAACAGTATACCAAAAACTGAGTTTTCAAGAATATACATAATTTTTTTTTTTTTTAAGATTTTATTTATTTATTTGACAGAGAGAGAGATAGCGAGAGCAGGAACACAGCAGGGGGAGTGGGAGAGGGAGAAGCAGGCTTTCTGCTGAGCAGAGAGCCCGATGTGGGACTCGATCCCAGGACCCTGGGATCATGACCTGAGCCGAAGGCAGATGCTTAACGACTGAGCCACCCAGGCGCCCCAAGAATATACATAAATTTTAACTTACAAATGTAATAGTACAGCTCCAAAATAAAAATGCAAAAAAAAAAAAAAAAAGAAGAAGAAAAATTTAAATAAGGCAAATAGAAATTTCTACCATCACAGTAAGAGATTATAATATACCTCTCCCAGCAATTGGAAGATCAAATTGAAACTGACCCCAAAGTTTCAGAATGGATACAATTTGAACAAGAAATTAATAGGCATGATCAATAAAATTTGGCCAAGTACTGGGCTGTAAAGCAAGTCTCAAAAATTTCTAAAGATCATATCATACAAAGAATAGTTCTGAGAGAGAAAGTTGTGGTGTTGGGACTTTTTTCTACCAGATACCAGGATTCAGCCACAGCAGTGAACGTGGGTGGAACTGGCCATAAATTTGAAACTTAAACAAAAACAAAAACAAAAAGCCCAAAATAAGCAGAATGTCTTTATGATCTTAGTGTAGAAAAAGATTTTTAAGAAAGAAAAAAAAATAATAAAGCTGACACTTAAGGAGAAAATAGAGATTAGGCTATATTAAAATTGAGAACTTCCAAAAAGGTCTATGCAGAAAGTTGGGGGGACTTGCCAAAACCTGACAGAACATATTTACAATGCATACAACAGCAAGTCAGGACCCGGGTTTTATAATCTAGATACTGAATGTAAATTCTTCAAGTAAATAAATAAATCTAAAAGAAAAAAAATGAGCAAAAGATGTGAAGAGGCAGTTCACAGAAGAAGAAAAACAAAACAAAACAAAAAATAAATGAGCACACGAAAAATACTCCACCCTAGGGAAGCACAAATGACACGTCAAGGAGAGCAATTTCTATAACCGTCGGATTGGAGTAACTAGCACATCTGCCCATAGCAAGTGTTGGCAATGACGGTGACACCAAGGGAAACTCGTGTGCGGACTGGACACAGGAGCCTTCAGGAAATCGGGCTGGAGGGCGCTGGTCAGCATACCCACTTCCAGAAGTGAGTACTCCAGAGAAAACCTCCCATCTCTGCAGGGCACCGGTCCTAGAAGGTGGCTGGAAGGTTTCTTGTAACAAAACCTGGACCAAGCCAACTGTCGTGGGAGCACCGCAGCGTTCCCACATGAAGAAATGGCATGTGGAGGGAGGGGACGTGAAGGACAGCCCAGGTCAGCAGGGACGAGCTCCTGCAGAGTGACACCGGAGGAGAAAGCACATCACAGCCGACCGAGTCAAGCGGGATCGTCTGCACGGTGTTAAACCATGCATAGCTGCGCAGTGTGTAGGCTAAGGTTGCCCCAGCAAGTCACAGCACTGCAAGAGATAGCGGGGATCCAAACCACAGAACTCCAGGGGGGTGGGCACGCGGACAGGGTCGGGGGTATCCAGGAACCACGGAAGGCGGCGTGCTTCTAATTCTTAAATTGGAGCGTGGGCTCAAAGGTGTTTGTTTTATTCCCTTTCCTTTGTATTGTGTTCACTCTTTTGACCATATGCTACATTTCAGTAAATAAAAAGGCCTCCCTTGTTATGGGTGTGATGCTCAACGCCATGAGAGGAACAGGGAAAAGAAGTAAAATCATTACAACACACGGTTCCCCTCCTTATGACGTACTCGAGTCCAAAGAGCAAAGTTTTGGCTGGAAGAATTTTGAAGCTGAGTTTTGCGGTAGTAGCTCAAGTGAAGAAGAAACCCCTGTGGGCTAGAGAAAGAGGGGCCACGGGCCGCCCCTGCCCCAGTGCCCGGGCCCCCAGGACTCAACAGGGAGACAGCTCTCTGGTTCCTGGCCCGGCCCCGCCTGGCAGAGCACAGAGCCGGCCCAGGAGCAAGCCCCAGCTGCAGCGAAGGAGGAAGGAGTCAGGCTTGAGAAGAGAAGGAGACATCCTTCCAGGCTTGTAAACCTCCTGACATTTTGTTAGCAAAGATTTCCCCCTGTGCCTTGAGTGGGGTTGATGGCTGGGTTTTCAAAAGTCTCAAGGTTGCACAGGGCGACTATTTATAGGGTGGATGTAACCGGTTTCAGCAAAGCCAAATGAGAGTATTGGTCTAATCTTCCTGCCCTGTACTTCCTCCTGTGACCTGAGGGCTACTGGTGAAAATCTATTAAAAGACTTCCTGATAAAAAAAAAAAAAAAAAAAAAAAAAAAAAAAAAAGTTGACATTTCACTTGGTCAAAATTGAAACCCAGAGGGATAGCCTCCATTTCTGATGAGCTGGGTCTGACACAGCTTTGCCTTTGCAGCTGAGCGGCCCAGAGTCCAGCCTTCGCGGCCAGCAGACCAGATGAGCCTGCCGGGCATCTCAGGGGGACCTGGGGGCGCGGCATAGCCCCAACAAACGGCATTCAAGGGGGGCCCTGGATTAGCTGCCTGGATGCCCAGGTGAGCCTGCTCCTCCACCCGGACCATGGCTCTCATCGCGCACTGTGTGTCCATATCACAGGCCAAGCCCACGCCCACAGGGGCCGGAGCGCTGGGGTGCAGGGCAGTGCCCTTCTTCTCACCGCCGAAGGGGGTCAAGCACCACCCTCCTTGTGCAGTTCTTGTGGCTGAGCCATCCCACCGGCCAGCGAGGGAGCCAGGCACACGAGTGCACAGGGGGGCTCACGGAACAGGGGCTCCGCACCTGGAAACCTGAAGGCCTGTGAACAACGGATCCTGGGCTTGCATGGAAGCTGTGCTTTTAAGGTTTGAAAGGGCCCGGTTCCTGCTCCTAGACAAACACTTTACACACATCCTCCCATTTGGTCCTCACAGTAGCCAAGGGTGGGTAGCAGTAGCCCATTTCACAGATGAGGAAACTGACACCCAGCAAGGTGTCACCCAGGAGGAGGCGGTGAGCAGTGACCGCAGCCCCCGCTGCGGGCTCCAGACCTCCTTGTGTGGTCTCCCGGCTCCAGGCCGGTGCATACATCCCCTGTAACATCATCTCAGTTAAAAGGTCTCACTACCTCACACAAGAATTACTTCTGACTAGTCAAAACAAGACTCATATTAGGCATCGTTGTTCCAAACGTTACGAGTCATCTTGAATCAATTCTCCACAACATGCAATTAAAACAAGTGTCATTTATCAACCAAAGTCAGACTAAAACAACTCTTGTCCTGCCAAAATTAACTTGGAAAAAAATCACTGTTATAAAGACTCTTAAGACCATTTCTAAGCTTCTCAAGGTTGCCCAAACAAGAAAGGAAAATAAAATTAAGAGAGAAAACTAACACAAGCTCCCTGGAAGCATTAAAATGCAAAATAATTCTCTTGCCCTCCGCCCCCTCCAAATGGGATGGTTGTTGACTCTTCCTTTATGTCAACAGACTCAGGTCCAATTAAAAAGCTATCAGCCAACCACCCAGGGAGTGACCAAAGCTCCCCCAGTGTGGGCAGGGCCCTCCCTGCCTTAGCCCACAGAGAACCCAGGGCCTCAGGGAGCCACAGGGGACCATGGGGAGAGATCATGCGCTTGTTCCAAAAAAAATTGGTTGCATTTACTGCTTCCATCCAATTGTCACTGATAGTCACAGCACTCAGCCTAGGTGTAAGAAGGGGTCTCTTTCCATCCTCAGGCAGAAGTGTGGCTAGAAAAGCCCTCTGGCTGGGAATGCGATCGGGGTCTTTAGGACAGCTGTATGCCCATGTGAGCTTCAGGGACCCTCCCCTAGCTCGCTCGACAGACACCATGGCATTGCCCAAATGTGGATGAAATCACTTCACTCCATTAAACACGTTCCAAATACGATTTGTGCCCTCACGTCTCAAATCAGATTATCCAGACGCTCACTCTGGGCCAAGCAATTTGTTAAAACCATTTACATGTGTTCTGACCAATCCTCACAACACCTACAACATTCACTTTTATTTACTATCCCACTTTACAGATTAGGGGACTGAGGCTTGAAGTCAGTAGGGACTAGGCTCCAGCTGCTGAGCAGTGAGGCCAGGACACACAGCCCAAGCCCAGATGGTCCCTTAGCCCGCTCCACTGTCCCATCCCCAAAACTGTTCAAATACTGATAAAAGCTGAACCGTAGCAATTGGTTTAAATATATTTTGGAAAGTTTTCTAAATACAAATTGCTTGACTATCCTATCCTAAACTCAGCTGGTTCTTATTTCACATTCCTCTTCATGAAGAGAACAGACTCACAAAGCACCAGGGCAGTGAATGGTTCTCGTATCTGGAAACACTTGAAAGTATGAGATGTTTTGGATCGCTCGGCCCTCCCTCTGATAGATTAAGTGATCAGGAGAGAGGACACCGCCTGGTCTGGGAGAGACTCAGCAACTGCTGCAAACAGAATGCCATCTGAAAGGGGGGAGTATGTTCCTGCATCCCCCGAGCCCCCACCACCCTGCAGCTCAGACAACTGGGACTGGGACCCACAAGCAATGGGCACTAGTCAGCTGTAGCTCAAGTCCTGAGGAAATCGTGTCTACATGCTTCTCTGAGAAAAACGAAAGACCAAATGCTTCACGTCACCCTGCTGGTGGGGTCAGATAAAGCCTGATCTGTGGATTAGCTGGTTTCCCTCACACAATATTCAGGAAGCATACTCCACCCATGTTGTGTTTAAATATTCTTAAAATAGGGGCGCCTGGGTGGCTCAGTCAGTTGAGCATCTGCCTTTGGCTGAGGTCATGATCCCAGGGTCCTGGGATGGAGTCCCACATTGGGCTCTGCTCTCAGCAGGGCGCTGGCTTCTCCCTCTCCCTCTGCCCCTTCTTGTGCGCACTCTCTCTCTCTCATTCTTTCTCTCAAATAAATAAACAAAATCTTTAAAACAAAAACCAAAAAATAAATATTCTTAAAACATTAGTTTTCGGAAGGAACAAAACGAAGAACTTCAAATTTAAAGTAATCAACTAACTCTATGAAAAAGTGCACATCTTTTTTCCTGTAATGAGCAGTTTAGAAGTATAATCTCCATCTGCATCCGGATCATTGATAGGCATAGATCACAGAATCAGAAGAAAATACATCCAATACAGAGACGAGTAAGCAGGCAATGACAAAGCAAAGGACTCCCTGTGAGCAATTTCCCTCCTATCAAGGAGAAAATGTTAATTCAGTGGGTATCTTAACTTTTGTCCCGTGGAAAACACCTGTGAATGGATAAAATTGCCCATTGCCAGGGGTCTGTCCTGTTTCCTGGAGTTATTTCTGGGAATGAGCCAACCGAGACCCCTAAGGTAAATGGATATTTGAATTGATTGACCGAATGAATGAAAAGAAGACTGTGGGTAAAGAAAGAAGCAAAGGAGGAAGGATGGGGCAGGGTGACTAGCAGATAACCATAAACATGAATAGAAGAGAGGATTGTTGGAGAGTAAGATGAAATTGAATACGTGATGCATCCTGTTTGCTAGCTTGAGTGATTCTCCTTCATCAAAATGTAGGAGATTGCTAACATGCTCACAACCCAAAAAACTCATATGTCAAATTTACCTTGTTTATAAAGCATTTGATGTAGATAACTTGTGACAAATATGTCAGAAGCTATTTGGTTCTGATTTTGTTTATCATAATATGCTATGAAAACATGAGAGAATATATCATACAATACCTTCATTTGTTCATCCAGCAAGTAGTTTGAGTGCCCAGACTGAGCTGGGCACAGTTCTAATGCTAGGAGGTGGCCCAGGGCACAGGTGGACAGAATGGGGAAGCCACCAGTCTTGTGAACATGTCCTCCACGAATGGTGGTTTAGCCAGAATGCAGCTCTCACAAGCCTGTAAAGAATATCACTCTGTACCCACAGCTCTGTTTGCACAGACATCTCCGTGTGCCTATTGAATTTCTTTTTTAAATGAAATTCCTGGAACGATGCCTATTTAGATCTGGTGGACCCCAGGCCTCCTTGGGAGGATAAGGAGGAGCCTCTTGTGGTCCATGGGGTCAGGATTTCAGGTCTGGAGCCCCCACATTTTATTTGACCCCAGCACAAGCAATACTAGATGGAGATGGGTCTTCCTCACCCATGAGGCTCCCGTGATCATTGGCCAGGTGAAAGGCACAGCTCATGCACGGGAGGAAGAACCTGCCTCACTGGGATTATTGGTAGTTGTATTCCCTCTGTTCTTGTGTATACAGGCATTCTCCTGCTTTCAACCTCCTCCACATTCAGAATGAACCTATAACTCTGCAAAGACAGTTCCCAACCAGGATCCATGTGGGCCTTTCCCAGGCCTGGTCTGTCTTCAGCCTTGATATGACTGAATTGTGCACCCCTCCAAATTCATATGCTGAATCCCTACGACCCATGGTAGCTGTATTTGGAGGTGGGGCCTCTAAGGACTCAATTAAGGATAAATGAGGTCATAAAAGTAGGGCCTTGATCAGCAAAATTAGTATCCTTATAAGAAGTGACCCCAGAGTTGTCTCTCTCTCTCCCTCGCTTTCTCTTTGTCTCTCCCTCTGTCCATGGGCATGTAGGGGGAACAGGCCATGTGAGGACGTAGAGAGAAGAGAAGCCAGGAAAAGAGCTCTCACCAGAACCTAAATTGGCCAGAACCCTGATTCCGGACTTGCAAGCCTCCAGAACTGTGATAAATGAACGTCTTGTTGTTGAGGCAATGCAGTCTGTGGTGGTTTATGTAAGCAGCCCAAGAAGAGTAGAACAGACCTACACGCGGAGGCTCTCTGGGTCCACGAACGCACAATGGCCAAAGTGGAGGCTAAGCCCACGGTGGGCCTGACACACTGAGGAGACCGGGGGGCTCGCCTCCTGGTCCGAGACCAAACAGCCCGACACTAGATCCGCAGACACTGCAAGCCAGTCACTGACCTGGCAAGTGATGGTTCAGGAAGTAAATTATCTAGAAGGGGGTGGGGGTAATTCTGGAGAGAGGCAGTCATCGGGGGTGGTGGGAAGGGTGATGATCTGGAGAGTCAGACAGATATCCAGAATTGTCCATTGACACATGGCTCTGAACTGGGAAGAGGTGCCCGGGTGCCCTCGTCCTCTCATGCAAGCAGGCTCCAGCGTGGGGCCAGGGCTGGGGAAGGGCAAGCTCGGTGCCCAGGGCACAACACGGAAGGGGTGCCCCGCCCACAGCCAGCCCTGCCTGGCCCTGAGAGGGAGGGTCTCCCTAAAGGTGCCACCCGGTGCCTCACTCCCCTGTGCCCTGCTCAGCTGCCTTCAGCTTTGGGAGCTGACTGCTCGTGAGTCAGTGCATTATTGATGCACAGCATCTTCGAGAGGCCGCAGAAACCAGAGAAGGGCTTGCTTCTCATGCATCCTGGGCCGGGCCCACACCCTCCTGCAGCGCAGAAGGTGAGACAGCCACCCGCCCGTGGGCAGAGGAAGCAGCCCCAGGAAGGGATGTTGCAAATGGAGCCGAGCTCGGGGGAGGGCAGAGCGGGCTGGCTCCTGGGCCGTCCAAGCGTCTATTTCTGAAGACGGGGACTGGAAAGAGAAAGGCAGATCGAAGCAGCCTCGCTCCGAGCCCACGCCTGGACATGGAGCTCTTGTCACGTGGAAAGTGCCACGCTCTGGCTTCCCACACGAACGGTGCCTGGTTGTCGCCGCAAAGCCAAGAACGTCATCCCGAAGCTCAGAGAAACACACGCCTGGCTGTGGCAAGCCTGACAGTTATGATCTTCTCCTCTTGGAGCAGAAATACATGTATTTACTTCCAGATTCAGAGGAGAGAGGGTGCAGCGTGGCGATGCCCGAGACCCGCTGGCGGGCTGGTCCCAGGCCAGCCGCCGGCGCTAAGGATTTTATGCCTCCTGGCCGGACGGCCCTCGGCAGCGGCGCCCCCGCTGGACAGCGGAGGCCGGGCCCACGACCGGGGACAGCGGCCCCTTCACCTTGCGGGGAGAGAGCAGGAGGCCTCTGCAGGTTCTCCGAGGGCACGGCTCTGCGCTCGGCTGCCTGCCGCGGCTCAGGGACCGGGGACGTCTGCGGGGTGTCTGATGTCCAACGGCGAATCTTGTCTGCTCACCTGAAAGCCCCAAATCAAAACACAGTTGGAATGATGCCCACCGTGGGGCTTGGGCTGGGACGGACCTCAGGGAGGAGGATGTGTTTACATGATGGGAGGCACACGGTGGGTCTGGATTCGGATCCTGCCTGGCCCCTCACTGGCTACCTGGCTACCTACCTCAGGTTCTCTGAGCTTCCCCTTCCTCACCCAAAAATGGAGGTTGTAATCACTCCCTCTAAGCTTGCCTTGAGGCTTGTGCAAGATTACATGTAAAAACGGCTATTAAGGGGCACCTGGGTGGCTAAGTCATTAAGCGTCTGCCCTCGGCTCAGGTCATGATCCCGGGGTCCTGGGATCGAGTCCCGAATCGGGCTCCCTGATCGGTGGGAAGCCTGCTTCTCCCTCTGCCACTCCCTCTGCTTGTGTGTTCTCTCTCTCGCTGTGTCTCTCTCTGTCAAATAAATAAATAAAATCTTAAAAAAAATAAGTATTAAAGCATCTATCAAATACAAGGCATTTAATAATGCACCCTCCACCCCCTTGTTCTCCTTTGTCTCCTTCTCGAAGAAGAATACACAGTGGTTAAGAATGAAGAATTTGCTTATCAGACAACCCTTACTGGTAGGTCTTCTGCATCAAGTAACTGTGGGTTCCCTGACCTGCATGGACCTATGTGAGCCTTTGCTTCCCCTTCTCTAAATTCTCGGTAAAAGGACACGCCCATTCATCGCTGTGGGAATGAAGTGGGAAGGTGCATGGATAAAGCCTGGCCCAGGCCTGGGCTGTCACTGGCATTCAGTAGCTCCTGATATGTCTCCTCGGAGGGAAATGTCACCAAGGCTCGGACCAGGCAACTTGCAATTTCTCTATTCAGAGTGAACAGCCACCAAATCCTAGCATGATGAGGATTCACAGACACAGAGAACACTTCTGGTTACGAGTGCTTTGCAGACGATTGCTCCCATGAGGACCCTGAGGTCCAATGGAGTGCACAGGTCCTGCCATCTCAGACCATCAACGGTGCTCAGGGAGATGCATTCCTTCTTGCCTAAAGTAATAGGTTCACAGGGTAAGTTTTAAGGTTAGACAAGATGTACCATAAATGCTTTTTCAAGATAATTATACGTGTTCATAATCTCCTAATGATTTTTCTAATAATGCTAACATCAAATTAATCTTACATTCAACTTAGCAGGAAGCACATTTCACCTTCAGATTACTATAAATATAAATAAGAAGGCAGTTGAGACAGAAGACGTACATAAATCTTGCTGTCACTTTTTCCAGCATTTCCTTTCTCAGTGCCCCGAACAGAAGCCCAGCTCCTGCCGGGATCCAGAGCGAACCACACTCAGCTGGACTAATCTGTATCCAGTGCTAATTTTTTCTATGGAAATGGTGCTTCCTGATATTTTGTTACTGAAAATGTGTAGCAACAGACCAACAGGACCAAGAAAGGAATGCCTAGCTTTAATCCTGTCCTGACTGGCAGCCCCGAAAAGCTCTAAATAATTTAACAAAAGACTAAACTTCTAACAGCGGAGGAGTGACACGCACAGAAGCCGCCTTCAAACAGGTGTGGAGCCACAGCATGGAGCAAAGCCCGCGCGGCCCTGCCCTCTTCTGAGACACATTTCTGCACCTTCCCGCTCTCGGATCCCTCCTCCATCTGAAAACAACATCCCCCCTGGTTTTATAATCTCTCCCACTAGCAGTTTCGTTTGTAATTTAAAATATTAAGGTTGAAAGGAACCGTGGAGGAGGGAAGCCAGGAAGCCCAGGCCTCCCGTCACCTCTCACCTGGGGGTCGGGCGGTGGCGGCAGGCAGCCGTGCTGGGGCCAGCTGATCTTCAGAACCACTGAGCACGCTGTCCAGTCTGCCGGGGACCCGTTCCTGTGTTCATTCCTTTGGCAAAAATGTTTGTTCCAGGCACATGGGATCCCTTGGGGGACTGAACGGCCAAAGATCCCTGATCCCTCCTAGCTCCTGAACATAACATTCTGGGGTAAGGGAAAGGACATGCCCTAAAAAATAAACATACAAATAAGCAGATGGTCTGTATGTGCAATGAAGCAGGGAGTGGGCGTCAGAGGAGCAAGATGGGTGGGAGGACAGTGGTCTGGGCAGACCTCATGGAGAAGGTAGCTTTTCAGGAAGGAGCTGAGCCACGCCCGCCAAGGCTGGAGATGCGGGTCGTGACAGAGAAAGCGCGGGGGGCAGGGGGCGCAGAGGGGAGCAGAGGGGCCGGGGGGCTCGGGGGCCGCAGCTGAGACTGAGCGCAAGGTCAGGCCAGCACACCCCGATGTGACGAGTGGAACCTTCTCTGCAGGGTGGATCTGAGAACCCTAGCTGGATTTGGCCCAACGACTGAATCCAGTTAAACCAGCGATAAAGTTACATATTCTGGAAACCACTGGAATATACTGGAATAGTATTCAGTCATTAAAAAGAAAAGTTCCTGCTTTTTGTGACAACATGGCTGGAGCTGAGGACATTGGGCTGAGTGAGGTTAAGTCAGAGAGAGAAGGAGGAAGACTGCATGAGCTCACCTCGATGCAGGGTCTAAAAGAAGAGACACAAGAGCAAACCGGCCAAAAACAAGGCAGGAGTTGTGGTCACCAGAGGCAGGGTTTGGGGAGTGGAATTGGAGGAAGGTGACAGAAGGTACAAATTCCGTTATAAGATAATAAATCCTAGGATGTCACGGACACCGTGATGGCCACACTTCACCCAGCTGGATGGCGTATTTGAACATTGCTGAGCGAGTAAATCCTAGGAGTTCTCATCACCAGGAAAGACAATTTTTTCTTTTTCTTCTTTTAATATCTGCGTGAGGTGCGGGATGTTAACTAAACTCACTGTAATCCTCATCTCAGAAATATGTCAGTCACGTGCCCACACTGTACGCCATAGGCTAAGATGGGGCTGCTTATCAATTACATCTCAATAAAAGGGGAAAAGGAAGGAGGAAAGAAAAAGACCATGAGACAGCGTATGCAGTACTGGGAGGAAGGGTTGGAGAGTGGAGGGTGGCAGGTCGCAGGGACGGGGCGCTCTGTCGCCCGCAGGCTCTCACGCGTGCATCCGAGGGAGCTGGCGGGGAGCCGCAGGTCACGGCTCCGGCAGGCGTCCTGGGCCCCGGGCGAGCTCCGCACAAAGCTGCAGAACCACGCTGAGCCGGTGCACCCATGGAAGACATTGCAGGCTCCTTTGATGATCACTGAGCTCCCAAGCTCCAGGAGGAGTTCGTTCCTAAATCCCAAATTCGCAGGGAGTCACATGGTGGGAATCTACTGAGACCATGCATGGTGGACATTAGAGTTTTGTAGACTGTGCACAGACTTTATGAGAATATGCTGTCTGTATTGACTCGAGGGGGGTGAAGTTAACATTAGTAACTGAAGCATTTGAAGAAGATAAAGGTGCAGGACAACGTGTGGTTTATTACCACTTGTGTAAAAGCGTTTGCACGTGGTGTACATTTTAAAAAGATTCTCTGGAAGATGCACAAAACTTAGCAACCTTGGTGATTGGAAAGGGAACAGCATTTAGGCCATGGGAAAGCAGGGAGACTTCTTCCTCCATATGCCCTCTGATTTATTTTTCTTTATAATTTTGACCTGTTATATTGCATTATGTATTCAAAACAATTAATTTAGTGTTCTGAGGACAGTGAAATTTCTTTTATGGGCACATTTGTTTGTGAGGAGAAGCTCAGGTCAGAGTGAGCCCTTCCTCCACCGCAGACCTGAAGTCCTGCAGCGTGGCATCGTATCCAGGGGGCTTCCTGGGACAGTGTCCCGCTGTGAGAGCTTGGGGCCGGCCAAGGGCCCAGGAGCGGGTCTGCTGCTGACACAGACCAGTGCGGCGCCCCTAAGGCGTTTCCCTGAACACGCAACGGAGCGCGTCTACATCAGTTCAAGCATACCTCCTAGTGGAAGCTGGTCTTTCGGTGCTACGACCTAAGCCTCTGGAACGATGAGCATGCCCTTCGGTCCAAGAGGGGCCCTTAGACAGTCTCAGAAATCCATGGGTCTTTTCCTTTAAAGATGTTTTTGACTTTGTGTTTTCGCTTCAATTCTAATTAAAAAAAAAAAAAAAAGTAAGGACCTATTTTCCATCAGCTTTGGTTTATGAATGAATTAGCCTTGATTGTGGCCTCTGCTAATAAGGAAAAGGCAGGATTGGCACGAGTTAACACGTGATTCTTCCGTCCCAAGCAAAGCCCATTTGCCGCCATGGTGGCCGAAGGGTCTTTCTCTGTAGTTCAGTAGAGAAGAGAGTCACCTAGTAACACAGAGAAACGGAGGCCTGAGGTCGGAATGCACCCACATCGTGAGCAGCAACTTAACTCCAACCAAACGACACCGATGCTATTCGTTTAAATATCACTGATCGTAAAGTTTCACCTGCATCTGATTCTCAATTCCAAGTGTATCACGGCAAGCATGAAGGATTTATATGAGCTTTATTTGTGGACATCTTTAAGTAATAGAAATTAAAATCACTTCTGTTGACACTAGGGACCGTTGAGAAGATGAATCCCTGGTATGGAGAGCCTACGCACGCATCCTGTTCCAGAAACTCCGCTGTGTGAAGTGTCCGCAGACGAGGAGACCCAGAGCTCCATCGTGACTGCCTCGGGCCTCTGTCAGGCACAAAGCAGAGCAAGGCCAGCACCCAGGGGCCGGCCGTGGTCGCACTGGTGCTGAAGCTCAGATTGCATGCCTTCCCTTGAAGACGCAGGTGTGGGGCCTCCTCCCTTCCTCCGTCCACCCCCGCATCCAGGTCCAGGCATCCAGATGGGCTTGTGGATACACGAGATTGTGTGCAATCGGAAGCCCAGTGCATGTTGGTTTGTTCGTGCGATTGCACAATAATTGTGACCATTTTATTCCCGCCCTCAAGTGCCCAAGTGGATGGGGAGTGGGAGGCTAATGCACCACACCCTACAAAGAGTGACTTCAACAAATGGGGCTCTTTTCCTTCCTCCTGGAGGGGATGGCTCAGAAGCTTGATGGCACCGGTCATATCTCTGGTCTCCAGTGGCCGTGGGTTCTCAGGGCACATGTCTGTGGGGCAGCAGTTGGGGCTTCGCTGGTGGAGACTAAGGTTTCTGTTGCCAGACCGAGGACGCTTCCAGAAGAGTCCGGATCCGTCCCCCTGGCGCCTGGGCCGCCCCGAGACCACGGGAGCAGAGCCAGCTACCTGAGCAGGAAGGGCGGGAGGAGGGGAGACCCTGCCACAAACGACCCTTTCATTTTCAGTTTTAAAACACTGTCACGCTGGCGGGTAATTGTAAGAAACCTAAGAATTGTAGGAAAGTCCAACATTTATGAAAACAAACTAAAGGTTTATGAAAATGTGCTCAGAATATCAGCCTGTTATATGTAATAACAAAAACACTCGTTTGGTGTATCCAATATTGTTTGGACAAGATTCAATTCTATTTTTAGGAGATTTCAATTTCCTTTCCCATAAACTCCATGAAATATAGTATGCGGCATATTTATAGTGACCCTTTTGAAGAGTGTTACACTTTTGGACCCTTTAATAAGTCTAGATGAGATGGTCTCCCCCTCACCTCCCTGAGCAAATAAATAGATGGCCGTGACAATCATTGGAATTAGGCGCCATGTCCCTCTGCCTCCCTCGGTCCCCATTGCAAGGCTTCCAGTCCCTAGAACAAAAGCTCTCTCAAGACGTTTCTAAGCAATAAAGACAATATTTAGGGCCATCTGGTGATTCCATTCAATTTATTTCTTTGACAAGCCTTATAAATAAGAAAGCATAATTTCCAGAAGCAATCATGAAATTTACTATGCAAACTACAAGCCATAGTCCCCTCTGCACCTTCTCCTTCTAGTGCACATGTGGGCCCACTTACATCATGAGCATTTACAGCAATCTGCATTTTCAAGGCACTCTGCAAAATTAACCAATTTATTCTCAGAGAGAGGAAGGTAGTGGTACCCGCAATGCAATGCAGGGAACTGGTAGGGGCTTTTCCACATCTGAGGGAAGCCCTACGGGACATGCACAGCTGGCTGATATTCACTGCCACCCCCTCTTGGTCCTGGGAGACAATTATGTCTGCATGCTGAAGGGACAGCGAAGCCATGGCCTCCCCCCAGTGCAGCCCAGGGCCTCTTCCAGGTACCCTCCACCCCACAAGCCCCAAGTGCCCAAATGGCCGGTGACCGGAACTGTCCCCACCCCCCGGTGATTCCCCATCACTGAACCGGGGCCCAGGGGAGTTCCAGAGGTTTCTCTCGATGAACACCCCTGGATGTGGAGTCACACGAGTACACTCTTTTGCACTGGCATGAACTCATCCCAAGGACCCCGAAATCACTCAAAACATGTTGGGAATGCTTTGAGATTTTTTTCCCAGGGATTGTGAAATGAGAAATGTATTTTTAATTTTTAGAGACTATTTATTCAAGTATAATTAACATACAGTGCTATGTTAGCTTCAGGTGTACAATATAGTGATTCAACAATTCTCTATGTTACTCAGCGCTCATCACGGCAGGTGCACTCCTAATCCCCATCCCCTACTTCCCCATCCCCCCACCCACCTCCCCTCTGGTGACCATCAATGTGTTCTCTGCAGTTAAGAGTCTGGCTTTTGTTTGTCTCTTTTTTCTTTGTTTGTTTTGTTCCTTAAATGCCACATATGACTGAAATCCTATGGTATTTGTCTTTCTCTGATTGACTCATTTCATTTAGCATTATAGATCCATCCATGTTATCCTGAATGGCAAGATTTAGTTCCGTTTCATGCCTGAGTAATATTCTGATATATATCTCCCAGCTTCTTTATCCATTCATCTGTCAATGGACACCTGGGTTGCTTCCATATCTTGGCTATGGTAAATAATGCTGCAATAAACATGGAAGGGGTGCATATATCTTTTAGAGTTAGTGTTTTCATTTTTTTTCATTTAATATCCAGTAGTGTGACTGCTGGGCCGTAGTGTAGCTCTACTTCTAACTTTTTGAGGAATCTCCACACTGTTTTTCAGAGTGACTGTACCAGCCTGCATTCCCACCAACAGTGTAAGAGGGTTCCCCTTTCTCCACATCCTTGCCAACACCTGTTTTTTCTTGTGTTTTTTATTTTCTGATTGTAGTTCTAATTTGCATTAACCTGACGATTAGTGATGTTGAGCATCTTTTCATGTGTCTGTTGGCCATCTGCATGTCTTCATTGGAGGAATGTCTGTTCATGTCCTCTGCCCATTTTAATTAGACTATTTATTTTTTGGGTGTTGAGTTGCATATGTTCTTTATATATTTTAGATATTAACACCTTAGAGAAATGTGTTTTAAAAGTGTTTTGCCCACCCATGCCATGGAATGCCACTCAGCAATAAGAAGAAATGAACCAACGGCATATACAGCAACCTAAGTGAATCTCAAGGGATTAATGCTGAGTGAAAAAAAAAAAAAAATCCAGTCCCCAAAGCTTCCATACTGTGTGAATCCATTTACATAACATTCTTAAAGTGACCCAGTTCTGGAAATAAGGAACAGGTTGGTGGTTTCCAAGTGTTAAGGAGGGGCAGGGTAGGGGCAATGATGTGGCTATGAAAACGAGCACTGTGTAGGACTCTGGGGGTGGGTGGCAATGTATGCGTCTCGATTGTGGTGGTCCGTTCTTGAATCTGTCCAGGTGGTAAAATTGCACAAAACCAAATGCACACACAATGATCATATGTGAAATTGGGAAATCAGGGCAGGACTGTGGGTTATATCAATGTCATTATCCAGTGGTGATTTCATACTATATTTATGCCAGATGTTTATCATTGTAGGAAACTGGGCATGAAGGATCTCTCTATATTATTTCATACCACCACAGGTAATTCTAAAATTATCTCAAAGTATGAAGTTTGACTGAAAAGTGTATTGCATCCCCAAACTTTGCTTCAACCTTGGACAGCATGCATTCCACCGTCAACATGTATGTGTGGTCACCCCTCTTGTCCAAAGCAGACTCTGGTCCATGCCATGAATCAGGACGTGCAAGGCTGGGGAAGGTTGGCCTGTGGGGTCAGGCAAACACCTCCTCATCCAGATCTAAAGCAGTGCCTTCTTGTCCTTTGGCCAGATCTGCCCCTGTAGAAAGGTGTCTGGAGGTCAGTTCCATATCATTACCAAGTATCGTCTATATCTCACTGCGGGGAAATGTTCCCAGAACACTGAGCCAATCTGAACAACTTGGGAGTAGCTGGGAGGGGCCGTGGACAGCCCTGAGAGCAGTTCTTAACACTGCAGCCAGAATCATTCCATAAAGCATAAGAGGGATCAGGCTACTTCCCTGACCCAGTGCCCCCAAAGACCCCCATTTCTTTCTTCATAAATACCCAGACCATACCTCCATGATCCCACCAAGGCCACATCCATGGACCACCTCCCTGACTGCTTTCCCCATCATTCATTAATTCCAGATACAGTGGCCTCCTCACTTTTCCTGAAGCCCAAACACATTTCTAACCCCAGGGCCTTTGCACATGTTTCTCTATCTAGAAAGTTCATCCATTCAATGTCCACATTCTGGGACAGATCCAGGTTTTGGGTGGCAGAAGCTTATATAAGTGTTGAGGCAGGGGTTGAGACGGGGCCTTTTTAAAGAAAATATACAAAATTGCCAATGAAAAATTAGACACCAAAGTAGATATTTATTTAGAAGGATGACATAAAACAAATTACAAATTTTAAAAGTTTGATGAAGACCACATATATCACAAAATCCAAAATGATAACATGTCTTATTAATCAACTTCCAGACACACGTCTATAATACTGCTTTCCACATTTTTATTGCTTCTTCTTATGACAATGATTTACTAACGTCATTTTTGTGAAGAGTAGATTGATGATGTCACGTGTCTGATTGAAATCTGTTTTTTTATCTTTGATGTTTGGAGTGTGGCAACGTAGCAGGTCTGTGCTCTGCAAACAAACAATATCTGGTAAATCCGGCATTGGTTTCTTCCCATTTTTAAAAAGAAATAGAAAGAAAGAAGAGAAAGTATCTTGCATCAACCATGGGGTGCGCCATCCAAGCAGGAATGGTCCTGAAAGGCCAGGGCTCCTGTTTGGAGCAAGCCTGGAGGACAACCGAATCCCCCAAAAGCAACGATTGGAAGCATGTCCTGGCACTGGGGGCGTCAGACCTGGTTCCGGTGCAGGTGCCCAGAGTCATGCTGCCACAAGCCAGTCCCTCTGACCTGGAACCTACATGCTGGGACCCTGGCAAGGTGGCCCATGGGTGATGGGTGCATTCCCACTAATGGCTATGTAACAGGCTGTGTTCACAAACCACATACATGTATTACGAAACCCACCGACGACACCCCAACCCAGGTCACAACCCTGCCCCAGGGCCGTGCCCCAGAGGAGAATCCAGAGGGGTGGGTCCCGACTGCAGGGGAAGCCTCTGTCCTAGGAAGCCAGCACTAGAGCCCCAGGACTGGCCGTGAAGGGATCGCCTACCCAGTTCTCTCTGGCCTGGATCAGGTTTCCAGCCCATGGCCCCTGAGGACATCTGCCTTCACCGTTCTTCCAATCTTTGTTTTCTCCTGGGCACTTGCATTCTCTAATATCCTCTGTAGTCTACATGGAGTGTACTGACTCTTCCCACAGCTGGAATAGAAGGTGCTCCTCGTATTAGGTTCATGCTCAATCTCTGAGCCTAGAAGAATCCAGGCAATTGGTAAATATTTGCTGCATAATAGATCAATAGCTCCAAGTCCCTAGTAATTGCTCTGCTTGGTGGCGCATGTGCATCTGTGATGGACATCCACACACTAGGGCGTCGTGGCATCGGGAGACTGGTTTGTGGGCATCACCTGCAGTGACGGCGTCACCTTCCTGCCCTTTCAGGGGCACAGAGAAGCAACAAAAACAGCACCTGGAAGAAGCTAGGGGCAGAAGGTCTGGGGGCCAGGAGGTCTCAAGAGGCACTGGGGGGGATCCCCTGGGGAGTTCCTACGCCACTGCACACACCCTGTGGGGGGTTTGCACCCCCGGGGTCCCCTAAAGGCAGCCAAGGGGCCAGATCGCTTGCCCCGCAGGAAGGAGAGCTGAGGTTCAGAGCAGACACCCCCAGTTCCAGGGGTTCCAAGGCAGAGACGTGGTGCGATCTCCAGCAGGGAGGACCCGCTTGGGTAAGTGGGTTCAATCTGCAGCCATGCCCCAGAGATGGGGGCTGCACGCAGCGTGTTACAGGCTCCAGGAAGCTCTGCAGAAAGACACGCTTACCTAACTTCACCCCGTGTTGCCCTCCCCCACAGTATTTCCTTGTGCTCAGTCGCTTTTTGAGACATCCCTGAAGTCAGATGCATCTGGGAAGACGAGTTGGCATTAAATTTCAGATGAATTCCAGAAAAACTGTTATTGAATTAATGGTGCACATTACAGTTGTCAGCACCTTAGAATAAGGAAATGCGATATTTGATTATCCACTGTTCTACCATATTTCCCCCAAACACTCAGAACCGAGTTTAGGAAAGGTGACTTTCGTTGGAGAACCGAGTGGACACGGAAGGACCTGACCTGCAGGAGACACGGTGTTGGGCAAACAGCCTGGAACCACCGAGACCCTCCCTCCCCACACAGAGACACAGGTACTGCGCCCGCAGGTCCACCTCCTGGCTGTCTCCCCAGCGCCCCTCCCTCTCACACCCCGCTCCCTCCTCTGCCCCAGAGCTCCGTGTGCCTGGGCAGCAGGCCTTCATGCAGAGGTGTCTATGTCCTGACTGCAGTCCTGCCTTGGACCCCAAACTCCTTCTGGCCCTGAGCCTCCAGGCTCACTCTACTCAGAATAGCAACCAAGGGGACCCTGCTCTGAATGCAGTCCAGCATCGGGAACTCCAGCACTCACGGCTGCCCTTTCTCCCACTTGGCCTAATCCCTTGCACATTTGCCCCAATTCTGTGCAGGCCTATTTTGGCATAGGTGGGCGTGTCCTCATAGGGACACCATGGTCTTCCTTCCCCACCCATTGGGCAGCCTACGCATCTCCAGACCCCCACCACAGGCTGCAAGGGACTGGTGAGGAGTCAGTCTCAGCTGGACTCCAGACTCCGACTTTATGGAGGAGGCCATGTCTGAGAGTCCAAGAAACACATGGGGCTCTACTCTGCTTGTGACATCAAGGAGAAAGGTCTCAATTCCTTTAGAACCTAGGAGACTGTTCTGGGTGTAAGAGCAACCGAGCTCCCAGCACTGCGGGGTCCAGGGAGCCTCAGAAGTACCCCCCACCAAGACCCACAGCAGATGGTAACAATGCGGAGAATGGGCGCACAGTGCCAGGCATTGGTCTAAATCCTAAAGGGTTGGAATCCTCACATTTTAGTTCTCTGTGTACTTCACTTGCTTAAATTTGCTTGAATTAACAACAAAAGTGAGAGCACACATTCTCAGATCATGAAAGTACCCCCCTAATGTCTTCGATATGTTGCAAAGGAGGACCTAACGAAAAGCAGAATCACTTTGTTTTTTTTTGTCTTAATAGAGAATGTTTCCTTTAACTTACTCATTTTGTTGTGAATTTTGAAAAATTTCAAACCTATGAGAAAATTTTTTCCAGTTAGCACAGGAAGGATCCACATACTTTCTTGTATGTGTACCCATTGCTCAGAGAGTCACACTTGGCTCTTTTCCTCTGTCCCTCTGTTGGTTTCTTACTCTTTGTCCCCAACTCCCGCACACGCTCACACACATCACACACCCATACTCACACTCACACACTCACACACACTCTCACACTCACACACATCTCACACATACCACATACATCCACACATATCACCCACATCACACCCTTACACCCATACGTACACACTCACACCTATTGCATACTCACACATATCAACACTTACACACCTACACACTGACACACTTTCATACACACTCACACACATCACACCTTCACACCCATACTCACACACATCAGTCACATACACTCTCAGACTCACAGAGATCACAGACATCACACACACATGCACACACACATCACACCCATGCTCTCACACTCACACCTATCACACACACACACACACATTTTACCTGGGCCACTTGAAAATAAGCTAGAGATGTCACAGCCTCTTCCCCCCAAACCCTTCATCAGAGATGTTCCCCACGTCACTACCTTATGCCAAGGGGTTAACACTGATGTCACGGCATTATTTAGTATACAATTCATATTCAAACTCCCTCAGTTGTCCCCAAAACATCATCTGGAGCTCTTTTGTTTTTCAGTTCAGTCCTCGGCCCAACCAAGGCCCAAGAACAGAATTCAATGGCTGGTGTCTTCATTTTCCTTCCCCCCACCCCCCACCCTGCTCCCTCAATTTTATTGATTTGTCTTTCCTTGTCCTGACATCTTGGAAGAATGTCTCACATTCTGATTTGTCTTTTTGTTTCCTTACAATTAGACTCAGGTTGGATATTGGTCCTTTGTTCTTTTGCATGGTATCGTCCGATCTCCTGGTTGAGGTAAAACAGTGCAGGAACCTAGCCACAGAGAAAGATTGAATAAACCCTGGTACGTCCATGCAACAGAGTGCTCCACAGGCGTACAAGGAACAAGGACGTTCTCTGTAAGTCGACGTAGATGATTTCCAGATTTGTCTGTAAGCAAAACAATCAAATAACAAAAAGTGTAGATAGCCTGCCATTTTTAAAAAAAGAAGAAAAGGGCGCCTGGGTGGCTCAGTGGGTTAAGCGACTGCCTTCGGCTCAGGTCATGATCCTGGAGTCCCAGGATCGAGTCCCACATCGGGCTCCCTGCTCTGCGGGAAGCCTGCTTCTCCCTCTCCCCCTCCCCCTGCTTGTGTTCGCTCTCTCGCTGTGTCTCTCTCTGTCAAATAAATAAATAAAATCTTAAAAAAAAAATAAATAAAATAAAATAAAAAAAAATAAAAAAGAAGAAAAGAAGGATGGAAATATAAATGAATGTCTATATATACTTGACTGTTTTTGCAAAAAGAAGAGCAAGAAAGATACACCAGAAACTGATGAGTCTGTCTTGTAAGAGTCAGATTGCCTTCAGCATGTGGTTTTAACTTTAGGACACAGACATGTCTTTCACACTCAAAATAGTAATGTTAAATTTTAAAAAGATTTTTGAAAAGTGAATTCTTATATTGAATTCACCAACAAGTAAGTCTAACCAGGATTCAATGGCCAGCATGACTGCAAAGTAAAAAGAATGAATTTCGGCCACCTGTGAGCTGGTCGCTGTCTCAGCCAAAATGCAGGTGCAGGGCTGCCGGGGTCTGGAGGGAGGAGCAGGCAGAGGGAAGGGCCACGGGGAGCAGAGGCAGAGCCGGAGCAGGGCGTGGGGAAGGGATTCCTCTCTCCGGTGTGTGTGGCTGGGGTTTGCAAGGACCTTCTCATTTGTCAGGCTGTGCCTCGTGGAATGGCCATCAGATTTCCTGACCACACTGATCAAATTAGGCAAGATGTGGGGTTTTGTCTCAGGAAAAATACGTTGCCTGCAAATCCAGCTGGTGTCTGTTGTCTGAGACCGGCCCGGTCCTGGGGGTAGCCAGACAGGGACTGGTGGCCGAGCATCCCCATGGACAGCAGCGAGGCTGCGTCAAGCTCCGGGTTGCAGGAGGGCCCCCAGAGGACCCCAGGTGGCTCCAGGCTTCACGCTGGCCCAGCACTGCACATTTTCTGGTGATGGTGCAGCCGCCAGGCGGCCGAAGGACCCGGAAACGCATTTTGTCTCGACAGATGTGGTTTAGAAGCATATAAGTGGCACCTACTGGGAATGGTAATGGACTTATTTCCTGGGCTCTAACTCTTGACATAGCGTTTACTATCTGGATTCAGATGAAGACCATGAAAAATGCACAAACTCAGACATGTCTGTTAGACAGGCCGTAAAAGGCTCGTGTTGAATAGCTGTCCGATACTACCCATGCCCTTCTCCCCATGTGCAGGAGGAAGGCACGCCCCCATGGCTGGCTGGGCGAAGGGGGGCAGGTTGATGCCATCCCCGGGGTCCGGCTGGGATGTGCTGTAGCGTGAGACGCAGGCACGCGACCTGCCGAAGCCCCAGCGGCATCACCATTATGGGTGCTACATCACGGTGGGCTGTGCGTCTGTGTCTCCTCAGATGGGTAAGCAACGGGAAATATGTGATTTCAGCCCCCAGCACACCCGGGTGCCAGCGCCAGGCCTGCCGTGTCCTCTGCCACCCCTAAGCCTGGAGGGATGCGCTCCAGTGTCCCGTGCTCAGCTTCCTCACCTGCACAGGGTTATTCCTATATTTGCCTCATGGGGCTCCTCAAGGGAGGAACGAGGTGATAATGTGATAAGTGAATCTCTGACACCTGAGAAGCGTTTGACACTTGTTAGCGCCTTCCTTCTGTCTCTGCAGCTAGCTCCTTACAGAGTCAGGGAACAGGAACAGAGACAGATCAGAAATGATGGTAGCCCGTAACAGTAACTTGCATGACGGGCTCTGCGTCTGCGTTCATAGGAGGCATCTCAAGCACCTCACAGGTAAAACTCCTTGCTCTTTCCAGCATGGTCTTTCTGTCAAATTTTTCCCACTGTAAAGTTGAATCAATGAAATGGACTAAATCAGCCAGCACGTGGGATGGTGGTGCAATGTAAGGCCATTCGGGGAGCTTCATGTTAGGTGTTTTAGAATTCCAAAATGGTGTGGTTGTCTATCTCCTTTTTGGAAGTGAAATATGGGACCTCAACTTAATTATTGGGAAATGGAAAGTTTCATCAGTGGTGTCATCATCTAGACCTGGGCCCATGCTAAAAGTGCTCAGAGGCATTCCCTCCACCACCCCCCCATTTCACCTGCTAGAGAACACCTTGTGCCCTTCTGGTTTTATACAGTGACTGGGGCTCCCCCTCCATTTCCCGATTATTTTTGGCTGACACGTCCATCTTCAGCCATCACAACTGATCAACACTACAAGATTTTGGGCAGGGGGGGAGGGGGAGGAAGCAGACTCTCAGGGAGAAATGCTCACTCTAAGATTGTACATTTTAAGAAACCTTAATTTAAAGTGAATATAGTTGAGAATCAGGGTCTGAGATCCCTAAGGATGCTTGGCACAGACAAAGAAATATGGGGCTGAGGGGCTACAGATGGGAGCATTCACTTGGTTCTTCTCTCCAGGGAATTCCCGAGAGCCCCAGTCAGCAAGTGCTTCCGATGTTTCAGCGTCCCCCCGAATGGGTCATCTCAGGGGTAACCACTCCCCAAAAGAAATAGCCAGAAAAGAGCAGCAGGTAGATTCTACTTTGCCAGGTAGAATAAAAAAACCTCAACGGGAACGTATGCGGATATTAGCCATGGAAGGTATCACTACTGCCTTTTCAAGGACGTTCCAAATTTTGAAATGCTGAGGTCTACTGCCACTGCAGGTCCTGGCATGGGGACTGCCGTATATATTTATTTATTTATTTAAGTAAGCTCTATGCCCATTGTGGGGCTTGAACTCACGGCCCCGAAATCAAGAGTCAGCTGCTCTGCCGACTGAGCCAGCCAGGTGCCCCTTAAGGACTTCCATATATAAAACAAAATGATGTTGATAAAAAAACAACCTATTAGGGGCGCCTGGGCGGCTCAGTCGGTTGGGCGACTGCCTTCGGCTCGGGTCACGATCCTGGAGTCCCGGGATCGAGTCCCGCATCGGGCTCCCTGCTCGGCGGGGAGTCTGCTTCTCCCTCTGACCCTCCTCCTTCTCATGCTCTCTGTCTCTCATTCTCTCTGTCTCAAATAAATAATTAAAATCTTAAAAAAAAAAGTCTTTGGGGGCACCTGGGTGGCTCAGTCGTTAAGCGTCTGCCTTCGGCTCAGGTCATGATCCTGGAGTCCCGGGATCGAGTCCCACATCGGGCTCCCTGCTCGGTGGGGAGTCTGCTTCTCCCTCTCCTGCTCCCCCATCTTGTGCTCTCTCACTCTCAAATAAATAAATAAATAAATAATCTTAAAAAAAAAAAAAAACCTATTAGGTAGTGCCCTTGCTTAAAGAAGTTGGATTTACAATTTAAATGCCAGGGCTAGTTAAGGAGTGGGGTTGAGGTCAACACAGGTGCCCAGTGGATGTTGTTTTGAAGTCCATCTGCACATACAGCTAAACAGGGTTTGTGTTACGCATCCAGGAATGTATGGGCACATCTGGGATGCAGCATGGATGAGCAGAGATGGAGCCCAAGGGGCAGTCTTATTTGGGTGGCCTGCCCCCAGGGACCTCAGGGGACAGAAGTGGCCCTCAGATGAGATGCATGGCCCTGACGGTGCAGCTCGGACACTATAGCACCGTGGTTGGGACACTGCCAGCTTACAGCCGCAGGGCTTGAGGAAGCTCCTCAGCCCCACCCCCCTCAGTCTGTGCATCTCTAAGATGGGTTCATGCCACCCACAGGGTTGTTGTAAATAGTCAACTACATCTTGCCCACAGTGGGCTAGGCAGGAGCCTGGCAGCATGGACCCCCTTCCTGAATAGTGGCCCCTGGAGTAGACATCTAGGGATTTCCTAGTGTTTCCCACCAACTGGTAGCCTTGGATGCCCTCTTCCCAGAAGCTCTGCCGAATGTCCATGCAGACTGGGTCATTACAGGGCCTGAGGAGTTTTCATGTGCCTCCTGAGCACAGGGGACCTATGAGGAACAGTGAGTAGCGAACCCACCATGTTCCAGCTGCATGGGGCAATTCAGGATCCTATCTTCCCCCATATTCCACTATTACACATCAGCTGTGCAAGGGCAAACACCGTCATTTTTAGTACCCCCTCTACATAGACTTCCCAGTGCAAATGAGTTTTGGGGAGGTCAAGTTCACCATTCTTGACCCCAAGAATGGAAACCGTGGCAGATTCTGGTAGTCCAGGAGCCTCTGAGATGGCTGCAGTGATTTATATTTAAGTGTAACCCCACTGAAAGCATGCTGAGCTGAGAATACAGCTGTGGTTTCTTCCAGAAAATAGTGGGTGAATCAGCATTGCTGTTGAATCATCAAGACTCAGCACAACCACCTCTGATCCATCCATCGAGCAGTCAGGAAGGAGAACCATTGTTAACACACAGAGTTGTACAAAACGTGAGCTATCTGTGCACCCAGAGGGGAGGAAATCTAGTGGAAAGTTCAACCATTCCAAAAATGAAGCTCATAAAATATTTTTGAGCAAATGACTCTGCTTTTAACAGTTATTTACTGAATTTTATAGCTCAGTGTTAACCAAAGTCATAAAATTATAATGACTTAGACTGAAAAGTAGCAATGCTTTTCAATTTTCAGTCCCAGAATAGCAATGCATGGTTTTAATGTTTAGTTGGGGTTATGTGGATGTCCCAAAAATGTGCTATGCATTGCTGTAGAAATTAGAATTAATTCAACAGAAAAATAAAAGGCATTACTTCTCTCCCCTCCTTCCCACCTTCAACCCAACAACACTGCCCTTTGTCTTCCTCTCCCTTGTAGGGCAGCCCAGCTAATGAGGCTGACACCAGGCAGGAGGCAGGAACAAACCTTAATGACGTCTCCTGGACTTGGACTTGCCTGACATCCAAAGCAGCAATTTGTGTGATAGAGCTTCTCAACAGGGAAGGTTTTTGTGTTTCTAACTTCTTGGCAAAACTGAGTTGTTACTGCTAAAAGTGACAAAAGATAAGGCTGTCCCCAAGCTGGGGCAGCATCAGCTCCCGGAAGGTAAACAGTGCCGCAGAGGACCAGAAGTCTGTGTCTCACCTGGAAATGGAAGCAGGAAGTGTTATTCCCGCCAGTGCCCATGGGGCCATCCCAGCTCCAGGTAAAGGGAGGAAGGGCCTGGGCAATCCAGCCGGATGTCCCCAGACCCACAGCGTGACACGGCCCTCCATTGTCCCCGCCTGTGACCCCCGGGCTCCACACACTGCCATTCCTTCCAATCCCTCTCTAAGCTCCATCAGGAGGGTCCGAGGGGTCTCGAGCTGCTCGAGCCGTCCACAGTAGCCCCAGTCCTCGCACACAGGTGCAGCTTCACCCCACAGGTACGTGGCACGGCCTGGCCTCTTCACCCTGTGATGGGCAGGAAGCGCCGCGCGCGGTATTCTGTCTGCTGAGTAATTAGGCGAATGGGGACTAAACTCAGATTACGCTGAGCTTCTGCTGACAGCCACCGGTCTAGAGCCAGGTGGTAAGACTTCACTGTGGGATCGGCCCGGGTTAGCCCTTGCCTCCCAGACCCCTGCAGGGCGTCCAGAAGGCCCTGTCTCCAAGAAGATGCATGGCACAAGAGAGGAGAGGAGAACCCACACAGTTGGAGGAGACTCCCCCACTACTCCAGAAGACAAGATGAGTATCCTCCTCAGAACTCCAAATCTTGTGGCCGGTAACAGGAAACAGCCAAGATATTGCAAAGGTACTGACGATACGCAGAATATTGACCTGGAGAAGTCTTCTGGTCACGAAGACTTCTCTAGGACCTCTCCTTCCATCCCAGAAAAAAAAAAAAAATGCAGAAAGGAACCAACACTTATTAAGCACCTACTATGCGCCGGGGGCTGTGCTGTGAGCCGCCCATGATGCATCCCTTCATCCCCTCATTGGGCACTCAGGTAGGTAGGATCACTGGCCACTAAAGGCTTAGCATCTTTCCCAAGGTCACACTGTTACAGAGGGCAGCAGACTTTGCCACCCACATTTGTCTGGCTCAGGCTCCTTCCGCACCACAGCAAGAGCTCTCTGGGGGGAAGCACCCCTCCCTGACAAACGTAGGTGGAGCTTGATGGTACTCCACCCTGTTCCTCGAGCGGGCAGTAGGGGGCAGAGAGCACCCCTGTCTAAAGGTTGAGCCTCATCTCTGCCCTGAGACCCTTGTGTATTGAAGAGAGTCGACCAAGGGGCAATTCAACCCATCGGGAGCTCTCCATTTCCCAGGGCTTGAAAGAAATTGCCCCTCCAGGGATCTCCCTCACTGCTGCAGGGACGCCGAGCCTCGGCAACCATCGAGAAGAGCATCTCTGTCCACTGCAAGTAGCTGAGGCCCACTACCAAAAAGCCTTTGCTGAAAGAAATAATCTCCACTTACGTTTTTCTTTAGCACAAAGCATCTTTTATCATGATACAGCAGGTTGTCAGCTCCGTGAACTCCCACTTAGGAACTAAAAGCTTCGGAGAAAGCTTCCATCTCTCTGAAAACAGCAGCCGCCTGGACACCCCTCCTGCGTGAGGGTGCAGAACACACGTGGTCCCCCCGGCAGCCCTCGGCCTCCAAGGGAGAGGAATGGGGCAGCGAGGTCTCGTCCAGGCTCACCCCGGGCTCTACCGCCCAGCGACCCGCTGGGGCCCCAGGCTGAGCCCTCCCTCCTGCACTAGGGAGGGGGGTGCACATGGAGCCATCACGGACGTCTCTCCGTCGAGGCTGGGGAGTAGCATCCCAGGTTGGCACCAGGGCCCTGGCCTCTGTCCTTTTCCACGTCTCCTGACCTCCACAACACGTGACTGACCAGAGCTGGCCTTGTGGGCCCAAGGGGGCTACCGCTCGTCCCAGAAGCTCTCCAAGGGCTCCGACCCCAACTACAGGAAGTCCAGGCATGGCGCGTGGAAGGGGGGCCGAGGGGAGAACCCGGCCATGCCAACGCGCTTCCTCACCAGGGTGCTTCTCGGTGAGACGGGGCCCCCCCACTCCAGCCCGGGCCACGGGAAGGGAGGGAGACGCTGCACCCAGATCACAGGCAGCCCAGCTATTTGGTGCAAGATGTTACCACTTAAAAGCGATACTTTGAAGAGCAATTTAGCTAAATCCCTTCATCGTTGTTTTTAATCCCCCTCATGAAAGACAGACATGTGCTATTGGTTCCCTCGGCCAAGAGGAGACTTCCAGGGTCTACACTCGACAAGGCTCAACTTCAATCCCTTCCCCCGACAGCCCCCACAGGGTGCCCCCCAGAGCTCCCCCAGAATCCCCTTCCCCTCACAGCCCCCACGGGGGGACCCCTCCCCTCCATAAGCCCCACAAGAATGTTCCTCTACCCTCACCCGCCACAGGAGCCCCTCCCCTCAGAGCACCCCAGAATTCCCCTCCCCCACAGCTTCCACAGGAGCCTCCCCCCCCCCAGGGCCCCCAGGAGAACCCCTTCCACGGCCCTCCCAGGAGCTTCTCCTTCCTCACAGCCTCCCAAAAGAGCGCCCCTCTCCCAGAGCCCCAACCCCGGGCCATCCCCTCTCCGGGGCAGACACCACCCAGCCTTCTTCCTGTTTGCTTTCTCGGGCTCCGCAGGCTGGTGGCCAGAGCTGTGTGTCCCGGGACCAGCACTCCGTGCACACCTCCCCTCCGGGCGCTTCTGAGCATCAGGGGGCCACCAAACCATTACCTCTTTCTTCCTCCTGCGTCTCATCCCATGGAGGTCGAAAGGGGGCCGAGTTTAGGAGCTGGTGGCCTCCAAAGAAGCCGCTTTGCCAGCCGGGGAAAGAGCCTCCCCCTGGGGTCTCCCGGAACAGCCGGGTTTCCACCACACCCAGCGGCCTGTGGCGGTGCGGACACCTGTCGAGTGAATCGTGACGGAAAGGCGGAGGGACAGGACCGTCCCCCTGGATCCTCCTGCGCTGCTCTGGACGCTGGCCGTGCAGGGGAGGTCTCCAGGCTTGCTCCCCCAGCACCACGGGGGAGACAGCCCCGCCCCGCCGCTGCTGCCAGGGCTGGGACTCTGTGGGCAGAGGTAGCTGGGAGCCTCTCACATGCAGGTTCCCGGGCCACCCGGGCCCCAGACTTTCTGAGTGCAGGCAGGTGTCCACGTTAAAACGAGCTTCCCCAAGCCTGAGAGCCGCTGTCTGTCTGTCAGAGGGTGCTCAGCTCGGAGAGCCAGCAGGGCACCGACGGAGCAGGGTCTTTGCAGAAAGATAGAATGGATCACGGACATGAAACTCCACATGTAGAGCTTCCTGTCTTTCTCTATGGGGCAAACGCCTCAGAAAGAGTCACCTTCCCTTCCCCATCCCTCAGTTGGAAGGACAGCTACAGCTCTGGTGGACATGACGTCATTATACGCACGTGGCAGATGCAAACTCTCCTGGGGCCCCCTGGGCAGCCTGAAGCAGAGAAGGTAGTGAGGCGGGAAGAGGAAGTCCTAAATCTGTAGGGGAAATGCAGCTGGCCCTGAAGGATGGCCTGGGACAGGAGGCAAAGTCCTCTATGAGAAAGTGACTTAGCCAGCGGCTCGTGACTAAAGCCCGCTCCGTCTTCGCCAAGCCCTGCCGCTGCACTCAGGGGACCGGGCCGCTCTGCACCTGCTGTCTCACACGGTGGTTGTGATACCGTCTACATTAGAGCACTCTGGAGTTACGGGATGGCATGCAATGTCACCATGCACCAGGGTGCTAAGTGGGACTGGTCTCCTGTCTGAAAACATCCGCCAGAACCCCAGAGTTGCAGACCATAGGAAAAGGGCATCCTCATATTCTAAAGCGGGTCTGGGGACTGAAAACTTACATCCAGAACTCTCCAAGTGCAGTGGGTTGAATAGTTTCCCCAAAAATGTTAAGCACATGCTCCAAACCCCAGAACCTGTAAGTGTGACCTCATTTGGGAAAAGGGTCTTTGCAAATATGATAAAGTTCAAGATCTCTCAATGAGATCATCCGGGACTCAGCCTGGGCCATATAGCCAATGACAGGCTTCCTTATAAGAGGGAGCCAGAGGGAGATTTGAGTCTCAGACACACAGGAGAGGAGGCCAGGTGATGTGGCCATAAGCTAAGAAACCCCAGGAGCTGCCGTGAGCTGGAAGAGGTAGAAAGCATGGCCCTGGGACACCTAAACTTTGGACCTCTGGCCTCCAGAGCTGTGAGCACATAAATGTCTATTGTTGTAAGTCACACTCGTGATGAATGATTTAGGAAAGCCCACAAGGTGGACCAATGAGAGAAATAGCAATATTTATTTGTAAGATATTTTATTTGCCCAGATTAAGCAAAGGAGACTCTATAACCAAATGCATCAGGGGTTCAAATGGTGATTAGCTGCTCTGCTCATGCCCACGCTGGGGCAATTCTAGACACTACAGGACCTGGGAACTGCCATAGGTCAGTTTCAAAATCCAAATATCCATGGCGGGATCTTGACGGCAGGAAACCAGAAGGTTTTAACCTGAGAAGGTGGTTTTCCCCATCATAGCCCTGGTGAGATGAGTCTATATGAGACTGCTGTGAATGTCTTTATAAGGAGCTTCCATATTAATTCCAAGGAATCAGTATGATGTGCGGCTTGCCGATTATACTGTAATTCTGTAATACAAATTAGACCAGGCTCCGATGTCTTTGAAATGTACTGTGTTAAAAATGGTAGGTACAGGTTAAAAGATACATATTCGGAACACCAGGATTTACATGAAATTATCACACAGACTTTGATAGAGTCCTGGACTGATTCAAAAGAGCAAGTTTCATATGAAGCCGTCTCATTCCCTTTGAAAGGGCCTTGATCTCCGCGTAGTCATCTATTAATTATATTACAGATAAGGTAAATAAAAGTGTTGCAATATGGAGATCACAGCCTTCTTTCTTCTTCTGGAGACGAAAGGTATGGTCTCCTGTGAAGTCTGCGGGCAACAAGGGAGGATAAAGGTATCCTATAACTGAGAGACTCTATTTATTTTGACACGTGATGGAAAGATCTGAAGTTCCATAGCTGAGAGCAGACCTGGACAGAAGAGCCGTGGCTGGGGGGCGGGGGTGGCCAGTCAGGGCGCAGATTGGAGGCCAGAGCACACGGTGGGGGAAACCTCGGATTTAGAAATACTGTTATCAGTGCTGTCGGTGTTGATATTTTAATAGACTTCAGTTTATAGAGCAGATTTCGGTTCCCAGCAAGATTGAGTAGGAGCACAGAGAGTTCCCATGTGCCCCGCCGCCCCGCCATCCACACCCCACACCAGAGGGATCGATGCATCGTCACGGACAAGGCATTGTCACCCGACGTCCACAGCTCGCATCAGGTCTTTTAAAACGATTTCAATCCTACAAATTGTGTATACGTGTCCGACAGTGTGCATGCTCCAGGCAAACGCGAGTCCACCCCGGGGGCCCCGTCACTCACTCCGGCACGTTCAGCGGGAGTGTTGCTGAAGCGTTCCCATGGCTAAGGTGGGGGAGAATAACTACTCTCAAGCTTTAGAGGGGAAAAACACCTTCCCCGATGTACGGGGTAGACTTCTAGAGTCTCCACAGTAACTTACCAGTGTGGTTCAGTCAAGTCAGATCTGTCTTTTGGGGACATGGGGAAAGTCAAGGATGAATCCCAATAATGAGTCCTTTGTCTTTCGCCCCTATCACGTGGCTCAGAGCGTGGTACATAACAGATTTCAAGCACGTTTGTTATTAAGTGGGTCCTATGTCGTGTGTTGCCTTCTTTTCTCCTGATTTTGTTTTTGGTCATTGTAGCCTTGTTAGACCATAGTGTGGGTGTGTTTGCTCCTACTTCCCACATTCTGGATGTCCCAGGCATCCTTTACTAACCTTGTGGTCGCTGTGCCTTTCCTGCAAGCTTTGGAGACCATTTTTAGAATAGATGGGAAATAAGGAAATACACTCAGTAGGGCAAATGCAGGCTTTGGACATCTACCTCAGGCTTCATGCGGTGCATGTAGGCAGAAGCCAAGCTCATAGTCTTATTTTTTACTGTGACTGGTTATGTTCTTTGATTGCTTCAACGTGATGCACCTTACAGAGCTTCTCAGAAAACAGCACCTGTTTGGGGCTCTAAAAGATTCTGAATGAATCATGTCCTTCCCCAGGTTTTGCTGCGACTCGTGCATCCATCCTGCAGGAGAGAACACCCTGCCCCAGACAGTCATGGTGTCAGGCTGGAGGATGGGGCCTCGGTCTCCCCGGGAAAAGGGGATCCAGGCAGGAATCCTGGGGAGCTGGTGGCTGAGACTCTGTGTAAATGTGTTAGGAGAGTCAAGACGAAAATATTTCCATAAAATAAATTTCATCGGAAACTCGGGCCTACTCTTTAGCCATGTTAACACACATTACAGAGGAGGAAAACAAAATGAGTCATTCAGCGTGTTGAGAAAGAAATAATTTCATCTGGATAAAGGCTTTTTTAAACAGTATTTGAGAAACCATCCAAGTGAAGAAACCATCCTTGCAATAGAGGAAAAGCTAGACGTGGCTAAAAAGCAAAACCCCGGTCCAAGGGTCTGAGAATAAAGAGGAAGGGTCTTGGTGGTGGAGCCGTGGGAGTCTACAGCTGCTCAAATCTGCTCTCACGTCAGAAGGGTGAGGACAGCTGGGGCAGAGAAGGGGGTGTCCACTTGTGGCTTGTGTCTATAGGACAACGTGTCTGCATGTGCAAGGAAGCTTCCAGAATTTGGAGATGTCCATCTCCAGGGCGGCCACAGGGAGCAGAGGAAGGGAAGCCTCAGTCCCTCGAATCGCCATTGGCTCCCCAAAAAAGTCCCAAATAAAACTAACTAAATAAAAGCTCTTGCCATGGAAACACAGTTTCCAGAGAAACCCTAGTCCTCGTCTACCCATAACGCCAGCCCTGGATGCCAGCATGAAAACCCCAGAACCATCGGAGACTGACACCCCACCTCTTGTAGGAGCGGGAGGTCTGGCCATGCTCCCTATCGACACCACCATCATGAAGGCACACAGGCTCCGATCAACCCACGGACTGAAGAGTTGTCTGCTTTACATTCAAAGCTGCCTTTCAGCTATATGGCTTTTCATTTTATTCATGTTTTGTTTATGCCAAGACCGTAAGGATAAACCGCAACCATTATCCGTTTGTAGCTATAGAAAAGCCAGTTTCATAAGACATGGACTAGCTGGCTAATTAATCCTGATCTTTCCATTCAGGGGGTGGGGGAAATGAGCCAGCCAACTCCAGCTGACTGCAGTGGACACAGCACATGAAGCTTTGTGATCTTAAAGCTCTCTGCCATCAAATGCAACAATGACTTTTTGGATGGAAAAATCAATTTTTTCCCTTCCGTCCTGTTAACCTCTGGAGCCATCTCCTTGCCTTCCCCGGACTCAGATAACATAACTCACCATGAAAGCCGGACAGAAAGGGCCTTGGGCATGACCACAGGAAACTCAAATCCATCTCATCAGCAGGAGGACCGTTTCCCCCAGCAAAGGCCGCTTTACCCCAAAGACCAAATCACCCCTTTCAAATATACTTATTAATCCTCAAAATTCCCCAAGAAAAGCGGCAAGTTGTTTCTGTGCATGATGCAAGCCGTCATGAGCGCCAGTCGGGCGATTCTGCAGAAGGGTCACGGCTCTGTTACCCAGGGGCCCAGCCCTGCCTGGGCACAAACGCATGAGCCCAGGGTGGCAGGCGGAGGGAAGTGAGCCCGTGGCAGCCGCTGGCGCTTGGCGGTCCGAAAGCATTTTCCTCGCCCGACACTGACGCACTTGGAGCCTGTGTGCTCCACGTGGGGGCGGCGTGAAGGCTCCAGAGCCAACAGCCTGGGACCCCAGGGGACGCAGGGATGTGCTGCTCAGGGGCCCGGTGAGGACCAGAGGACCTCTCCCCAGCCACGGAGTCCTGTCCACGGGAGTCGGCTGCTGCCTTCACCCAAGGTCACACTCCCCCCCTGGGGTCCCATCCCTGGTTGCAGGAGGGGACAAGCCTGGGCCCTCGCCTCATCCCTGTGAGCTCCCATGGGGTGGGCTGCCCCTTCCCCTCCAGAGGTGTTCAACTGTGGGGCTCTCCCTGCCAGTCTTCCAGCCTGCTCATCTCTGTCCAGGGTCTGCACCCCCAGAACCGGGCTGCACAGCCCCAACATGGACACCCAGCCCCAACATGGAC
The DNA here is from genome assembly GCF_011800145.1 of Mirounga leonina. NCBI lineage: Eukaryota > Metazoa > Chordata > Mammalia > Carnivora > Phocidae > Mirounga > Mirounga leonina. The sequence goes on along the minus strand of NW_023270865.1, from coordinate 2,483,170 downwards.
ACCCAGCACGTCCGACTCTGTCCCCCCGGAGCTCACAGAGCCTCTCCATCTCAGTGTCCTCGTCTGTAGGATGAGGATAATGGCACCTACCTTGAGCTCTTCCTGCCACACAGGGACTGAACTCTTTTAAAACTTCAGTTATTATTGCACACAAGATTGCATGATGGCTTGAGTGGGTTATGGCCAGAAAGGGCGGGGGCTTTTTTCCCATTTATCAAATGGACATGTCACGTTCTCTCTTGAGAACCACAGTGGAAAAAGTGTGTGTGTGTATGTGTGTGGTGTTGTTGTTAAGGGACAGCAATTGGGAGCGCATAGTGATCAGAATAAGGGGACATGTGATAAGAATCGATTGCATTTTGAAGTCCTCCCTGGTGGCCCTTTCCCATCAAGAGCAAGACAAAAGGAGACCCAGGAAGGCTTTTCCAGCAATCCAGGCAAGAGCAGGTGGTGGACGGGACCAGGAGGGGTGGGATTAGGGGGACCTGCTGGGGCTAGCATCAGCACTTTGCTGGCGGACAGGACATGGGGTGACGGAAAGAGGTAGCCCCTTGTTTCCTGCCTGAGCACCCAGGAGAACGGGGCTCCAGGGCATTTGCGGGGGTAGAGATGGTGTGGAGTAGATCTGGGTGCAGGAGACCAAGGACCCCTCTGGGCACTGGGTCTGAGTGTACGGGGAGCCCTGTGGGGCGGTCAGGGAGCCCCAGGCTACTGAGTGCGACCATCTGCAGTCATCTGCACACTACGCTATCCAGAGTCGTCACATGGACACAGTGGCCTAGGGAGAGCATGAGGGGAGAGGAGAAGGGACCCCTGACTCGCCCCAGAACTCATGGCCAGGAGGAGCCAGTAGCAATGACGGAGCAGTGATGGCCAATGGGCAGCGAGGACAACGGGGAGGTCCCGATGCCCGCAGCTGAACTGGTAGGGAGCTTTCCAGCCAGCAGGCCAGCGGTGCCCAGGTGGAGGGTGGGGCAAACACGCCCAGCACCTGTATGAGGGGGAGGTCTGCTGGCTTGGAGGGAGGCGAGCGGGCCGAGAGGGGAGGGACACAGCTTCTACAAGGCAACTCAGCAGGGAAGAAGCAGGAAGGGCGGTCATCCCAGGGCATTTGGAATGAAGAGACTGTTGAAGTCAACGGGGACATAACATCAAGACCGCAGAGCTTTTGTTGATTAGTTTGAGAAGGGAGATACTAGAATATGTTTGCTTGCAAAAGACAATAATCCAGGAGACAGTAAACGGTGCACGTGATAATGCAGAAGAGAAAGGCTGTACATGGCCAAGTGGACACTTTCAGTACAAGGAAGCGTACATGCCTGAAGGCAGAATCTGGTCTCCGCGTGGGTACTCTCCCTCCCCATCACGGGAGGGGGCGGAGCAAGGGGGGTCCAGGTGAGGCGATGGGAGGCTGAGGGGACTCTTGTCTGACTCAGGTCATCAGTGGGAGTGGGAGTGCTGGGTTTCGGGAGGGAGAAGTGTGCGGGGGTGCAGTAATGCGAGAGCAAATCCGCAGGCACAGAGAGCGGGCTCCCCCTGGCTGACCACGGGCGTCGAGGGGTTCCATTCAGGAGCTGCCCCGCTGTGTCCGGTCTTGCTCCACATGTCTGTGGGTAGGACGGCTAGACTTCCAGGATATGTAGGTTCATAGTAGATGGGAACTCTTGCTGAGAGTCCTGTAGATGTCCTATCTAACCAGCCTCCCGGGATCCCACGGATGAGGGGAACAGTGGGGTCGCACTCTGGCTAACACTCACCTCTCCCCCTCTACCTGTCCCTGCACCTGTCCCCACCACCCCCATGACACTCACTCCTTCCTTGCAGACAAAGCCCTCTGGCCACCCCAGAATCTCAAGGAACAAGATGCTTGCCTTCCTGGTCTCTGACAACCTTCACCTGGCATGGGATCCAGTCTGGGCCAGGCTGACCCAAAGAATAACCTGCCCTCAGGCTGATGGAAAACCTTCCCCTTGCTTATAAGAAATCAAGAGTCCGGCACTTGGGTGGCACAGTTGGATCAGCGTCTGACTCGTGATTTGGTTCAGGTCATGATCTCAGGGTTGTGAGATCGAGCCCCAAGTTAGGCTCTGCACTGAGTCAGCTTGAGATTCTCTCCCTCCGCTCCTCCCCACCCTTGCTCACACTCACTTTCTCTGTCTCTTCTCACTAAAATAAATAAATAAATCTTAAAAAAAAAAAAAAGATTCTCTCTCCTTCTCCCTCTACCCCTCCCCACCTCCCTCTTAAAAAAAAAAAAAAAAATCAAGAGTTCAAGAGAGGGGCGCCTGGGTGGTTCAGTTGGTTAAGCATCCGACTCTTGGTTTCAGCTCAGGTCATGATCTCAGGGCCATAAGATCTAGCCCTGTGTCGGCTCCGCGCTCAGCATGGAGTTTACTGGAGATTCTCTTTGTCTCTCCCTCTGTCCCTCCTCTGTTCACGCTATAAATAAATAAATAAATAAATAAATAAATAAATAAATAAATAAATAAATTCTTTAAAAAAAGCCTTCAAGAGAGTTCTGTCTTCCTTGAAGGTTGAGGTCATAGGCATATGACCCTGGAACTGCCACGGCTTATGTTGACCTTAAGGGGACACCCCATTTCCTCCCACTGGTCAGGGGGCAGGGCAGAAGGATGGAGGGCCCTGGGTCCCTGCTAGCACCACGGAGCTGCTCACAAGCCCGGCCACCTGCCTCTGGAGGGTGGTGCCATGGAGAGTGAGTGTCCTCAGCATGCCAACCACACGTAGTTGAACATCTCCTCACTGTCTAGGGAATGTGTTAAATGCTGTGATCACAGCGGCATTGACCTATCCTCACGTTACCTCCTGGAAGGGTCCGACTGAAAAGGCAAGTGCATGGGCGTTTGCCAGGATGCAGATCATGGCACAAATGTCGTTGGCCACAACCAGCATCCAGAGGTTGAGTAGAAAGGAAGATGCCAGACTGTGGCAGAGGCTATGGTCAGTATATTCCCATAAGGCCATTCCTCAGTCACAAATGTATACGAACGTACGTGTGTGTGTCCAATGCATGCATTTTTATTTGTGGGCTACTGTCTGTTTTATACTCATAAAAAAGAAAACCAAGTTTCATTGCATCGTAGTAAATGATACCAACGGTCTTGTCCGATCTAAGACCTGGTGGAGGGGCCGAGCAGGCGCGGCGGGCTGCCCGGCCCCCAAGGACCAGAAGCCTCGGTGGCCTGGACTCCACACCCCACATTCAAGCACTTTGTGTGGTACCACAAGGCTCGCTTTCTCCTGTTGGTGTGCAGTGTAAAATAACCATGAGTGTCAATAAGGAGAACCTTACAGAGAAGCACTTCCAGGATGGATTCAGTGAGGGAGAAGTCGACAAGGTAAATTTGAAAACGGAAATTGTAATTAACTTGTCATTAGTCATGATCTCCGAAAGTAACGAGTAACCACGTGGTTTTTGCCCAGGGGACGCACTGCCGAGCCCGGGAGCACCTCTCCTCTTTGCCAGACCTCCACGATGGTTCCTGGTGTTAATCGGATTCCCGGTGCTGGTGTATGAAGGTGACAGAGACCGGATACATGAATACAGGGCAGGAAGACGCTCCCCAAGATGCCAGGAAATCCTGTGCCTCTGTTTTATTTTGCTAAAGCTCTTTTAAAAATTCATCCTATAGCCCAAACATTAATTTTTATAGGTTGATCTTTAGAAACTGAGGAATGCCACTGGGGGCTTTTATCTGAGACGTAAGCCTGCCGAGCGGCATTGAAGTTTTGGGGACGGTGAGGACCTGACCACTGTTAGTGCTGCGGGGATTCTGCGAGAGGTGGACAAATGTGTAAAAGTGCTCCGCGGGGTTCATCGCCCATGAGACACGCATTTGGTGGCATCCAGGTACCTAAGCATGTTTGTATGAGGTGGCTTTTCATCTCCAAATAGCGCTTGGAATACAGAGCTGTCCAGTGTCGGCTTCCTGCGGTCTCGTGAGGGAGTTCTCTATCCTCAGTGCACAGCTCCACCGGGTACAACCGTGGTCTATACACAGTCCAGGGTGTCCATTCTGCACCTGCCTTCGTGGGCTGGAACACGCGCACAACAGTTGCACAGAAATCACGTCTGATTTTAAAGGACATTCTGCATCCAAGCCCAGATCTCAGAAAGAGATGGTTTCATTGATTTTATAACTTGAAGTGGAGTTTTGTCCACAAATGTCTGCACGATGAAATTTTTTTCTGATTACAAAATTTTTATTTCTGATTTAAAAAAATGTCAGAAACTCAGATAAGCGTAAAGAAGAAACATAAATCAACAACATCCCAACACTTAATAGGGAGGCACAATTAACATTTTTGTGAATTTCTCTCCAGGCTCTTTTCAGTATCTATGTGGGTAAATCTAGAAATACGGCTCCATATATATTTTTCCAGAATTGGGATCAAAGCATAACCACAATCAGTACCCATCTTTTGTCACTTATCATTAAGACACAAACAGACTCATAGTTTTAAGTGTTTTTCTGAAATTTCCTTTTTAATGCCAGTATCTTTTTCCATTGGGTGGTTGGATCAAAATCCATTGAATTAACATTTTCCTTTGAGACCTCAAGTTCATCCATACTTCACCCTCATAAATAATGTGGCAAACACATCTTTCCCTGAAGCTCTTAAGAGTCCTTATTCTCTCTTCTTCCTTATCCTTCTTATGCTTTTCTCATTTAAAACAGTATATATATAGAAACAGGAAAAATGCCCCTGGATTGCTCTGGGGTTGAAAGTCAAAATTAGTGCTGTTGCCTTGGGGGAAAGGCCATTTGGGCAGGATTAAGAACAGAGCCAAAATGTAGAGCCTGGGGTTGGAGGGGAAGTCAAAGTCAGAGTCACCTTGAAGGACGCACAAGAGAGACCAGGGGCTCCCTGTGGATTTAGAAAGATCAGTTGCTTTGAGATAATAGAGCAGGCTCTCCAGACCCCACCTGCCCCCCCAGGTCTGAGCAGGGATGAAGCTCAGGGGTTCACGGCACAGACTGTCCAGGGGACACGCAGGACCACAGACGGCACCCGGATTGCAGGGGTGAGGGAGGAGAGGGATCCCTCTCAGCATGGCTGAGCATTTCAGCTCTATCCTATTAACTCCATGGGGAGGACTGCCAAGCTACTGGAGTAGGCATCTATAAGTTCATCATTTTGTTTCAAAACAACCCCTCAAGTTCTGCATTCTTTTACTGAAATGCAAAACAAACAAACAAAACAAACAACAACAACAACAAAACAACTGAACATATTTCCCAGAAGCATGCCATTTGAGCTGTTATGGACAAAGCCCCCAAAAGTGATGTATGTATGTTCTGCCTATCCAGCCTGTGAGTCTAGTCCCCAGAGCATGTTCTGCCCGTTGGCCTGTGGGGCCGTGAACAAATGGATCGTGACGATTATACCTTTCCCAGGAGCTCCTGTGCAGGTGGGAAACACTAAGGAGCCTGTTTCATGTCTGCAGTGCTGGCTGCCACCTGACACCATCTTCCCACAGGTTCCTGTCCCGGAGGGTGGGCTCTAAGTCGCTGTCCTGAGTGGAGTCACCAGTGTTCTAGGCTCCCTGGAGGTCCATGTTCCCACCACAGGACTCCACACGTCCAGCTTCCAAATGAGAAGGAATGGGGTCTCGGTGAGCTCCCCAAGCTGCACGTGGCTCAGCTGCTTGTCAATGACCCCAGACACGCTCACGGATGCTACAAGTAAACACACCGACCTCGTACTTTTTGCCTAAAAGATGAGGCTTGCTTCCCTTCTGAATGTCCTAGATTTCACTTGTTGGTATTTGCTTCCTTTTGTGATTAGCTGTTTACTGTAGACATTTTCCGTTTGCTTGTTTGTTTGCCCTTCTGAGATCGCAGCGTAACGGTTTGCATTTCTTAAGCCAGGGTCAGCTCCTAGGCCACAAGCACAGCGGGGAAATCAGAATCTCTCCCCATATGCCATACAGGTCGGGGACCAGAGAGCCTTTCCAACAGGCAGAAAAGGCAATCAGTCTGGCTCTGCCTTCTCACACATGCAGATGATTTTGTGTCTGACCCTGGGGACAACGGAACCGAAGTGCACAGCAGCACCCTGGCCCCGAGCATGATGTCCGCACAGTGCCCTGCCCACGCTCTGGGCACGGGGATGGATGGCATGTGTGCTGAAGGTCTCCTTGCACGCCTACCTCTTGAACTAGGGAAGGGTTGACCTCTCCTCCCTAAATCATTCAGCAGGTACTCTCACTCCCTGATTTACTTCTTCCTAATTTTTTCTTCAAGAGATAGAAAAACCCAATTCATTCGGTAGCGAGAGCAGAGCTAGTTCTAATTCACATTAGGATGAGTGTGGCAGCCAATGTCCTGCGGTGGCGGTGGCGGGGAGTCACTAGAGCTCAGAAGAGCTCCAAGGACCCTACAGGTACTCACACTCAAGTCACCAGGTGCGTGCGGTTCGTCAGAAGACTGCCGGATTTGACAGTAAGATTGCTATTTCTTTTTGACCGCTAATATATGGGCATCATGGTACGCTCATACAGCACGCTTTATGGGTTTTGGGGGTGCAGAGCTGTGGGAGAACCTGCCTATACAGGACTAACTGGCCAGCTCTGTTGACCTTTGGGGCAGGGTGATTCTCTGTCAGGCTGTGGGGGAAGGGTAGCCACCCATGCCCCCACCGAAAGCCCCCGGGGCCCAGGGAATAGCGATCACCAAAATCCCTACAGAAACATTCACGTTTAGTACCAGTGAAAGGTCCGACTCAAGTTCACACTATTCTTTGTGGGGGTGTCTCGAGAAATGCCCCCTTAAGACACCAGCTGAGCAATTCAGACGCAGCACAAACTGCCTTCCCCACCTCACCCATGGCGCCCCTGCTTCTCAGGGCTCCTACCACCTTGAGCTCCCCTCTTCCTCTCCAGCCGGAGGGGCCCCCCTTGTGACCTGTGCGTCAGCCCCGTGGATGCACAACAGTCACCTGGGGTCTTCTTGCAACAGATTCTAAAGACATCAGCACCTCTGTGACAAATCAGGGAAAACTTGGGCTGAGAAGAAAGCACGAGACAGAGAATTACGCCAACGGAGCCCTGACAGGAAGCAATGAGAGATCCACAGGATCTTAGGAAGATGGACAGGAAGCGACCGCGAGAGGCAGCTTGCTTCCTCTTTCTTTCTTTCTTTCTTTCTTTCTTTCTTTCTTTCGTTCTTTCTTTCTTTCTTTCTTTCTTTCTTTCTTTCTTTCTTTCTTTCTTTCTTTCTT
>NW_023270865.1:2454524-2475915 GCF_011800145.1 Mirounga leonina | reverse complement strand
CTTTCTTTCTTTCTTTTTAGCAAAATCAACAGATCCTTTGCCTCTGCGCTTTAAGGTGGCTGGCACGTCGTCTGGCTTTCAGTGACGCTGGTGGGATGACAGGGGATCGGTAAGTGGCCTCCCCGTTGGCGTGCCAGGCTTGCTGGCATGTCTGGGGGACTGTCACACCTCCTCACGGAGGCTTTCTCCCTCTTCCCTGGCGGGGCTGACCACAGAGCCCCTGACCACGGACAGCCGTCTCCATGGTTCACGTTCCCACGTTCCCACCTGGAGACACTCCTCAGGCTTTCTGAAAACCAGCAGTGGGTGGATTCACCCCCATCTTTGGCGGTGATCAGATGTGCACACCTGATTTGTGAGTGAGCCTGTTTTCTTTTTTTCCTTCTACTGCCCGGAGACTGCCGAACATGACATAACTTTGTCATGTGGAGCTCCTGAGGCGGGGGTGGCTCCCGGAGAAGCTGGTCCCCGCACAGGCCCAAAAGGGCTCCGGAAGCCCGTCCCCTTCAGCCTCTACTTCCCTACTTCACCCAAGGTCCTTCTCAGTCCCTGTCCAGAAGACACATCAGGATCCAATCATTCTAACTTGGTAACATTTCCAGTTGATTCACATCCCAGGGCTAAGGAAATCTGGACCAGCCCCTTTTTGCAATGATTAACTGCCCCCAAAATATCAACAGGACAGAGTAACTGGGGATTGAGTGGCATTGAGAGGCATTTGATTTCCCCAGGAGCTGAGCATGCTGGTTGGAGATGACTCTGAAGATAGAGTCGCAATGCCACGTCGCTCTTGCCACGTGCTGCGCAGTCACTGGACGTGCACAGGCTGGGACCGAGGGTCTGCTCTTCCGTCTTTGCTTTACTTAAAAATGCCTGCACGTCCTCACCAAGTGGGTTAGTGCTCAGGGCCAAAAGGACAGCAGCCTGGGAGACGGATTTGGTTTAACAGGGAACAAGCATTCATTCTCCAACAGGGGCACCTGGCAACTCCGTAGTGAATGGATCTCTGGCATACAGACCGTGGTGAAGCAGTTGGATCTGCAGACTGAGAAGCCCATCAAAGCTGGGAGCCCCCATGCAGTCCCTAGGGATGGCTGTCTATGTGCAGTTAGCGGAGGGTGTGGACCAAGCCTTCGGAATTTGGGAGCGTAGGAAAAACTAGCTCCCAGGGCACAGAACATAACTCAGCACGATGCATTCTCAGAAGGTCCAGCTGGAATGCGGCAGGAAATACGGTTTTACTTTTTGGTCTGATGTTGTTTACCACTGACAAGAGCTGAGTCAGGAAGCCTGAGCCACCCACAGCTTGGGTTTTTGGGGGGATCCTCGTGTGACAGAAGGTTGTTCACTGACATCCACCCCATTATCCTAAGTCACTTTTTGACCACAAGATCATACATTCTTAGATGTCATTCTTTTTTTTTTTAAGATTTTATTTATTTATTTGAGAGAGAGAATGAGAGAGAGAGAGCATGAGAGGGGGGTGGGTCAGAGGGAGAAGCTGACTCCCCGCCGAGCAGGGAGCCCGATGCGGGGCTCGATCCTGGGACTCCAGGATCATGACCTGAGCCGAAGGCAGTTGCTTAACCAACTGAGCCACCCAGGCGCCCTCTTAGATGTCATTCTTACAGCCAAAGATACATCGCCATGATAGAGCTGTTGGCTTGTCCCCAAATAAGAGTACTTAAGCATCATTACACGACTGACATACCACTTTCATTTAGGGAAAGGATCAAGTATCTATCTGCATTGGAGAGTAGATTATTTTCCATTTGCTATGGTGCCTTATTAAAAATACCCTCATAAAACTTTAATATTTATTACATGTTCTGTCATTAGGACACACATCTTGGACACATCAGGAAAGTTGAGAAAGAAAGAAATAGTTGTACTTATTTTATAGTGACCTGAATTTAGCATCAGATGCGAAAATCATGACATGAAATTTTGGTAGAGAGATAAAAGTCAGAGCGCATGCCGAACGATATTAGTGGCAGATGTGATCTTCAGAGGGGTGATGGCATTTCCTCTGAATGGGTGGATATGCCCCTCCAACGGGGATGTTAACATGATTAGCAATGAAAGTATGCTTTGTTCCCTGGCCTTCACGTGGTCTCAATATTGGCACTTATCCTTTACTTGTATTTTTTAAATCACACGTTATCCTGCCCCACGTACAGATGTTGCCTCGGTGCTGTTTAGAACCTCGCCATACAGACGGCTGTTCATAAATATCCAGATCCATGTGCTAAAAATAAGTGCAGTGGGATATATGCTTTTCCCTTTTCCTTAATCCAACTATATACATGTACATACATGCATTCCTATATATACATAAATACCTGATTTTCTCCTTTGGTTTCTATGGCTTTTCAGCCCCAGGACGATTTTTCTTAGCGCCCACGCCCCCTGCGCATAGCTGTCTGCCCCCAGACACCCATTAATTGACTGCAAACACAACTTTATTGCAAAATGACTGCAGCTTTATTAAGCAACTGGATTTACAGGCAATAACATAATCAATATAACATTAATATAGCACATAATTAAATAAGATTCCTACAAGGTCCTGCCTGTATCCCGAAATATACAGAAGTTAATTGTTTTCACCGATGGCATTAACCGGCGGGATTTGAAACCAAACTTGGAAGAACAGAGTCCCCAGTTGTTCTTATGTAAGTATTTCATCTGATGGAAGAGGGAACCATCCCCACAACCCACTGGAATCCGTATCACCATGAATCCCCCAAAGACTCCCTCGCTCCAGGGCCCTGGGGGATAACAGCCACCCAACCAACAAATGCTCTCAGGATGGACTGAGGGGCAAAAGGAAGGTAACAAATTGTACGTAATGAGTTTCCCGACCAGTAGGAAGAGGACCCAGCCCCACGGGCTCTTGGAAAGTTCCTGTAGAATGCGTCACATCTGCTGAAGATGGAACAACTCACACCCCCCGCAATGAAACCAGCCAGTGTTGTCTCCAGAGTCATGTGTTTGTGTTTCAGATTCTGGGAAACCCCACAGAATGCGTTTGCAGTGGGCCCAGGAGGTGAGGTACCCGGGGAAGGGAGCACGTGAAGTGGGAGCCCTGCAGAGGCGCTCGGCCCGAGCACTGTGCAACAGACAAGCACCGTAGATGGGAAACGACCTGGGGAAAGAGCAGGTCACCGCCATACCTGCACGCACCTCTCACTGTGCTCAGCCTCCCCGCACACTTGGCTCCCACGGGAGCTTCCCGCCTCTGCCCGCTGCAGTCCCGGGAACTCAGACTCCGCTGCTTTAATATTCCGTTTCCCCTCATTACCACCTACCCGACCACCAAAAGTTAAGCGTTAATTCAAGTAAAACAGCTGAAGTGGGTACAGCTCTTATACACAGGAGTGTGCAAAACCATTTAGCCTTTGAGTGCAATGCACAACTAGACGTGATCAGGAAACGGAGGCGTTCTGAGCTCCTTTCCCTCTGGATCCGCTCCTTCCGAGATGCTGATGGGTGGCTTTGCAGAAAGGGCCCCACCCTTGAGAAGGTCAAAGTCTCAGAGGGCAAGCAAAGCAGCTGAAGGCCAGGACACAGGACTCTCTTGTAGAAGGATGTGCGTTGCACATATTAAACGTGAAGCCCAGTCCCCGTCCAGGAACAAAGCGATTGCTATCAATGAAAGTCAGTAGGGTAGTGAATTTCAGCAGGTCCTTGGAAAATCTCTCGATGGAGAAGGTCCTAGAGCCTCAGTATTTCAGGAACGTGGGTTCCTTCACCTGCAAAGGGCACAAAGGTGGTGTGGCCTGGACTGGGAGCATGGCCGAGGTGAGGCCATGTGGAAACCGCTGGCCACGTCCAGGCCAGGAGGCGAGGGAGGCCGGGGGCCGGCAGCTCCCCACCCCCACCGCCCGTCCAGGGCCACTTCCAGCCGCAGTGAAGACTCCTGTGGGGTCACCGGGGATAAAGCCTGGTCCCAGCAAGGGAGAAGCAAGGAGCTCCGTAGGGCAGGAGTTGAACCCGACCTGAATGTGCCACAGCCACCCCGGCCCAGATCACCCCGCGTCTACGCTGCTCTCTGCCCCCCGGCATTGAGGCAAGGTTCCTGGCTCTCTGAGCCCTGCTAACATGGAGCTCGGGCATCCTCGTGCAAGGCTCCCCATGCACTCACACTGGCCACTGCGCTCCCCTGGCTGGGATCCTCTTCCACCTGTCCATCCAGGGACAGACTGCAGGGTCCTCACGAAGGGCACTCTGCCTTGTGGGATCCTTGCTCTGCCCGCAAAGGGAGGCTCTCCATGCTTCACAGAGTCTGGGAGTCCATGCGTATGAGACAGAGCCAGTTTGGGACAGGAGGCGTTCCCAGGGAAGCCCAGCTTCGCCCTCACGACCAGGGAATGTGGGGGTCTGTGGGCTTAAGTTATTGCATTGGCAGCTACGCCAACCAGATGAGCAATGCTGACCCTCCTCCCCTGTCTGGTGCCTTCCCCCCATCACCCCCCGCCCCCCCAACACACACACACACACTGACCGGGTTATCGGTACCTAAAACGGAGGCACCGTTTGGGAAGTCCCAGAGATCCCTCACATCCCTGACCACCGTGAGCCGGGGGGAGGGCAGAGGGAGTGTCCCAGCCCCTGCGTCCCTCACCCGCCCCCAGGGGGGCCTGTGACCCCTGTGTGCGGAGCCTTGGGAAGTCCGGGTGCGGGAGAGAAAGAAGTAAAGAGGCGCAAAGTGGGCTCCACGGAGGAAAGCGGGCCTGTGGCTCCCGGGGCCTGGAGAGCCAGGAAGACGGAATCGCCGCACGTGTGCAGGGCTATGGATACCCTGTTGTAGGTGGGACCCGAGTGGCCGTGTCCATGGGAAAACAAGCAACTTCTTCCCACGGACAAAATGTGGGAAATGACATGCTAGCTTATCCTTTTTGGGCATAAAAAGACATAGCTAAGAAAAAAAAAAATAGCACTGCCTCCTGATGACAGAAAAATCACAACCAGATTTTAAAAAGACATTGGCGTCGGGATAGTGCGGCTGTGTTCCCAGGGGTAGTGGGGGCCTCAGGGTGACAGAGGGCCATCGTCGAACGGGGAGTCCAATCCGACAGGGGCACACACCATGGGATGGTTTCCAAAACAGAAGGGCTCCCACAGCCCTAAATGCAGTGTCACTGTCTGCGGAGAAAACACCCCAAACCTTCTCCCATTCCAGGGCCGGGGTCACCCAGGCAGCAGAGGGCAGCTAGAACCCTAAGCTTCCAGGAGATCCTTTACCTGTCCCTCTACCTTTAAAACTAAGCCCAGAAGACCCCAGCCTCACCCGCCTTGTGGGCGGGTTCACGCCGCGACCACCTGTAAGTTACAGCAGCACCTGGAGCCCCACGACTGCTGGGGACACGTCAGGAATTGCAGGATCGTAGTTCAGGTCCAGGATAATAGACACCGTTTCTATCCGTGACTTCTAATCTCCAATCCGCCACGTTCTCCTCGGGCTGCCCTACCGGTGCGCATGGGCAGCCCGCACCTACAAGAAGGCGCTCTGAAGTCACCTCCTCCAGGCTGCCTCACAGTGAGACTCATTGCAGTGGCCCATAACACGAATTGCTTCTGCCGGAACACATGGCCCCAGCACTGCTTTTTGGCTCAGGAAAATGAAAATGAAATCCAGGCAGCTGTGGAGAACATTTTCCTCTACCTGAAAGGACGACTGTCATGCCCTAAGCGTGGGGTCAAGCCCCAGCCCCCCGCCTGGATCTTGCCTTACCTCTCCTTCCAAGATTAGCGTGTTCCTAACACGAAAGGGGCATTCTTACAAGTCCAATATGCCCTGAAACTCAGAGTTAAAGACTTGAGGCAATGTGCAAAGTCAGGGGTAGGGGGTTGTGTGGCTCTGGCAAGACGTATCTTCTGCAGCACAGGAAGTGATGGTGGGATGGCTTGCAAAGGGGCGCCTGGGTGGCTCAGCCATTAGGCGTCTGCCTTCGGCTCAGGTCATGGCCCAGCGTCCAGGGATCGAGTCCCGCGTCGGGCTCCCTGCTCTGCGGGAAGCCTGCTTCTCTTTCTCCCTCTCCCCCTACTTGTGTTCTCTCTCTCACTGTGTCTCTGTGTCAAATAAATAAATAAGATCTTATAAAAAAAAAGAAAAAAGATGGCTTGCAAAGCCTTGGAGAGATTCTTGCACACCAAAAGCTTTCCAAATGAGCTCTGATTGTGATAACTGTAAATACATCAGAAACACGTGTACTGAATTCATCTTACTAAAACCACGGTGAAGGTGCCCAACTGCACAGCATTCGAACCCCTCACACTTCCTAGAAATATGTGGGGTTCAAAGTAAGCCTATGAAGGAATACCAAGGCCACATGCTTCTGACTCTTTTATACCTAAGTTATCAAAATGTCGTTTGTTTATAACAGATATGTGAAGTCCAAGAAGGTCTGGGGTCTTTTTTAGACTTTAAAAAAATAACAAAACAAAACAAACAGAATTCCTTCTTAGAATGGGGGAAAAACTATCTCCCAAGAGAAAATGAACTCCAGTCCCTAAAGATTCAGTTGGTATCAAACTTAGCTAAGAAATTCCTTTCTACCTTTATTTGTAAATGCAGGTGACAGGTGCCGAGGGGAGGAACAATGAGGAGGAAGGTGGGCGCAGGGGATCCAGTGGTCCCTCTGGATCTTCACTTTTCCCTGGAAGGTGTCCCATGCCTTGCTCCCCGTGCCCTTCTGGTGGAGGCCAGCTGTGGTCAGCACTCAGCTCTCCTGCTACTGCACTGAGAGGACACTTCAGGAGGCAGATGATCACTCCCACCACCACACATGCCTGCTATGACCGCTTTTCATCAAGCATCCTCAGCTTGCTCTTCGCAGAATCGGGAACTCTCATTCACGCATCTGTTTAGGTAGGTCTCGGGCAACTGTCATCTACTTTTTGAATTCTCAACTGCATGAATAGTAAAAAGGGGAAATGTGATTCACAAGAAAAGGTTAACTATATGCACGAAGAGTCAGCGACCCTCAGACAAAGGGGAGATCCTCACAATGGACTGTCTCAAGATTCTCGAACACAGAGGTAGAAGCCGCCGTGCAGGTAGGCTCCCACCATGAGCGGGGCACAGGGAGCAGGTTTATTTTTCCTTTCTCGGGGCTGCAAGATGACAGATGTCCCTGCTGACCAGGGACAGGGTCAATGTCCTCACGCAGCCCTGCACAGCCACGGCCAAATCTGCAGTGACCAGTGTGGCGGGAGAACTGTGGGACGCCTGCATTGCACGGATGCTCCGGAGGATCTCCGTTCTCTGGCGAGCACGACCGATTCTTGCCATTAAAGATGGATGTGTTTGGTTCTGCCATAGAGCCTTCTGGGTCTAGGAAGTTAAAGTGTTAATGAACCAAGAACGGTGATCCCAGCGCCTCTTACTGGCTGATTCCTTAACAAGAAGTAATTCAGGGCAGCTTGGGATCCACCCAGTGTTTCTCCAAGTGTGGATCCCCATCGACTGCAGAATCACCCGGATCTAAAATGCAGATGACTGGGCCCCACCCCACACCTGCTACAACAGAAGTGTGGAGGGGGCTGCTGGGAATATGCTTTTTTTTTTTAAGATTTTATTTATTTATTTGACAGAGAGAGACAGAGGGAACACAAGCAGGGGGAGTGGGAGAGGGAGAGGCAGGCTCCCCACAGAGCAGGGAGCCCGACGCGGGGCTCCATCCCAGGACTCTGGGATCATGACCTGAGCCGAAGGCAGACGCTTAATGACTGAGCCACCGAGGCGCCCCGGGAATATGCTTCCTTGACACATATCCCTAAGGGTCCTGCTGCGCCCTTCGCAGAGGTACGGGGCTGAAGGGTAAGTGGGAAGAATAGGTAGACTGCTCAGGAGGAGGCTCCGAGTTCTGGGCCTCCTCATTCTTTCCAGTCCTTCTTCCTGTGCACCCCCCCTTCTCCCCCCCTCCCCCCCCCCCCCCCACACACTCGCACAACCTGGGCAGCCCCTCTCCGTCCCACTGCCTGTGGTCCCGGAGCTCGCCCACGGGATGGCCACGGTCCCCCTGGCTGTTCCATGCATCTGGAGGCAGGGAGGTGGTGCCCACCAGGGCTAAGCCTCAGTTCTCAATGAGGTGAAGCTCCTGGGAGTCCATGCCTACCTGTCAGCTCAGGCGCTCGGTTTACTGGCCAGGAGACCTTCACAACCAGTAAAACCCTCCCATCGACAGGGCTCTGCAAATCCAACTTGACAGATTCCAGTGTCTAATTATTCTCACTGCTGCTGGAAAAATACTTGATGCTTCTGGGGGCCCCGAAAAGTCCCTCATTGTGCTCCTTTGTACAGAAAAGGGATGTAATTTCTAGCACACTTGGAAGTGTCTCACTCTCATCATCATTACATTTAGCATTCTTTTTTTTTCCCCCCCAACAAATAAGGTGTTGTCTGCTTGGTAATCTGGGGTTAAATTTACAATCTGCATGCCAACACAGTGCTGAGCAAGGAAACCACACTGCTGACCTCGAACGGCCTCACAAAGAAGGATCAGGAGAACAGAGCTGGGGAAACTCCTGTAGGAAAAGCAAATAAACAAAGGGACATGGAAGGAAAATGTAAACCGTAGGGATGGTGATCCATACAGAATCACAAGAAAGAACAGAAATTCTAAATCAGGGACTAATTAGTCTAAAAATACCCCTAAAATGTTCGAGGTTGGAGGAGTCATTCCCAACCTAATCGGAAGTTAGGGACCAAGAGGTCTGATAAAAGAGTAGCTTCTGCGTTTATTTATATCTGAGCCCCGAGAGGAACGCGGAGAAAACGTGACGTAGATCTGTCCACCCAGCTTAGTTACACGTGACACATGACACACACGCCGAGTGCACACCATGCCTACCCACCCAGGGCCACGGAGGCCCCTTTGGGGTGCAGCCCACATAACAGCCGAGATCCACCCTTCTCTTCATGGCCTTGCATGGGTGTGAGTGCATCAAACCGTCCTCGGCCGGGAGTCCTGGTGTCAGGCTCGGGGTAGGAGGATCAGCCACATCACTGGGGTGGTGTATGCTATTTTAAGTGGTAGATCTCTCAGCCAGAAACCAGCTGAAATTCTAGCCACATGTCCTCCACAAGGTGGTTCCACTTAGGAACAATAAGTAAACACATGCATTTATAAACAAATAAATAAGAACTGTACACAAGAGGAAAGAGCCTTAGCAGAAACCCGAACTTTCCCTGCACATCCTCCTCTGAAAGCCCATGTTTCCAATTATGCCATACTGAACCTATATTGATGCTAATATGTTTGCATTGCTGGCTTTCATTTTATTTTTTTACAACTCACCGCAGGATAGTGAAGTCAAAAATATACCATTCTCATCAACAGGACACATCTGCAGTGAATCCACACAGAAGCAATTAATTTCCTGGTGGTATTTTTACACTGGGGGCTGATGCAGGTCCCCGTTATACAAACAAAAACTCCAGACAGCTACTGCTGCCTGATAAAAAATAAATCTGATGGCGGAGGGCTGTTTGGCCTGGGACTGCTACAGGCTATGACTTGTAATGAGGCTCCCAACGCTAATTATGAAGCTTATTAAAGAGAACTGGACAACTTGTCCTAGAGTGCAGACTGTGCTCATGCTGAAGAAGGCGGGCCCCGGCACACGCGGCCCACAGGCACCTGGCTCAGCGGAGGGGACCGGCCGGCACAGCCAGGGGGTGGATCAGATTCAACAGCAACTGTAGGACTGTGTTTGGCAAAAGCGTCAGGATAAACCTGATAGAGGGGCAGGTGAGAATCCCAGCCGCCTGCTGGTCCTTCACACACCAGAGCCTTCCATCCTAGCGAACATCTGCGGGGCAGGGTGCAGGAGGCCGTCCAAGGCGACGCTGACGCTCACCCGCACGGTGTTCCATTGTTACACTTACTCTGAACCCCGGATCTTCTCTGGATCTGAATGCAGAGGCATGATTTCAGTGCACTCTTTCAGGAGGGTAGGGGAAAGAAAAGATTAATAAAGATGTTATGAGCCTGAACCGCTGTGAGATTTGTTTAATTATTCCCCACAGGACTGCCCCAGCAATCTGCTGACATTTAGCCCCGACCTTGCAAATCCTCGGTAAATATTAATATATCAACTCAAACAGGGACCGTTGTTTTATTGGTTCACGGAGCTCAGAGAGATTCGCCACAGCGGTAGGAAATAATGTGCAGAAGTGAGGAGGACGGGCTGCTTTGATCCCACCTTCTGCTGCACACATGAGCTGGGGACATCGACAAAATGGCAATGCTGTTCTTCGCTGCAGCTGCAGTGACTCTTCAGATGCCTTCGCTTCCCTTTGTACAGCCTGCTGGAATCATCCCAAAACCACAGTGGCAAGAGATTAGAAAGGAGGGAGAGGAGGCCGGCAGAGAAATCGCACGGTATTATCTACAAGACTGGAAATTTTAATCACGGGGAAGAAGGTCCGAGCTCCAATCAGACGGCCTTTGCCACAAGAGTGGGCCCAGGACAAGGGCGAGGAAGGGGAAAGCATCCTTCCTCCAGCCAGGGGACCAGCCTCCCTCTACCTCCTCCATCACCGACCACTGCCCTCCAGGACCCAGGTCCACACAAGCCCATGTGCATATCTGAGAAGGAAAAGTATAGCCCGTTTTGACCGAGAGTTTGCTATGGGGGGGTTGGGGGGAGGGAGATTGCCTTTTAATTTTTCCCTGCATGCGCTGTTGATGGTGGTATTTGGGGAGGTTTTATTTTCCTTGTCTCAAAATTATCCGTTATTGACTCATCTCCTCAAAAATCATCTCAAATTCCTAGAGGCTGAATGTTTGCCCGGGGCCAAGGAGGTCCCCAAAGTTCTTGGGTGTAAGAAAGAGGGCTGCCCGGGGCCACATTTGGCTTTCAGATGTACTGGGCTGCAGAGTCAATGCGTGATTAATTTTATTCATAAAAATGTTAATCACTTCATTGTGAGATCTTTTTAACATTCAGTGCGGGAGCACCTTTTTAATTTCTCTTGCCCACCGTCTCGCAGATGTATTTAATATTTCCAGGCACTGCTGCAGCTATCCGAGGACGCGGCAATTAAGCATCCGTTTAAAATTCAAACAACAACCGAAGCTACAGCAGCGACAAACAAGCAAACAGGAAAGACAGGGCGGAAAGGCGGGCGCCGAGCCTGCCAGTGGCGGAGGGGAGCGCGGGCCGAGCCGGCGCGCCGCCCCTGGGACCCCTGCCCGCAGCGCCAGGGCGCACCAGCGCGCGGGGCCCCCGCTCCAGGGAGCCTCGCCCTGCTCGGAAGGCAGGTTCAGCTGGACGGAATTAGGAGTGAAAGCTCTTCGGTTTAGAAGCCTTAAGCTGCCGTGGCCTTATCCGCCGCCAGGCAGGGACTCCGGGCCGCTGGGGACCCCGGGGACGGCGGGACAATGGGGTGGGCGACCAGAGGCGGGCTGCGTGCGCCGGCTCCCCCCACCAGACCCCGCGGTGCAGTCCGGCCATTGTGCCCCCGCATCCAAGCCTTGGGCTCAGGTCGCCGGATAAATGGATTAGGGGCTCAGGGACTCACGCGGCGTCTTCAAAAGCCAAGCAGAGCACCGAAAGGGCTGTCCCTTGCGCCCCGCCCCGGGGCTCGGGCCACTGCTCGGCCTCCGCCCGCGCCCCCTGCCCGCGCCCCCGGGGCCGCTGCGCTCTCGCTGATCCGCGTGATTCGGGCCCCCGGCCTGGGCGCCCCGGCCGAGGGCTGGGAGGCCCTGCGTTGGACAGACACATCCAGGCGCGCAGCTCCGTCTGTGCTCCCCTTCGGGGTTCCGGGCCACCTCACTCCTCGGACTCCCCATTCAAGATACTTCCAGAGTTTCAGGCCGCTCCAGGGGCCTCCTCTGCCACTTCTGTGGGCGGTGGGCCTCTTTCTCCGTGGAAAACAAATGTTAAAATATACATGTTACAACTGCTGTTGGCATAAAGATGAGTATCTTAGTATATTATATAGCAACACTTTGTCCTGAAAGTTACTTTTTTGTTTGTTTGTTTCTTTTCATTTGAGAATAAATTAGAACATTTTCCTGGGTATCTAAAAGCATTGTGGGCAGCAGTTCTTGTGGTCACTGTCCTGATAGGTCAGCCCACCTCCTCTGCCCCACTCTGTGCTCACTCTAAGACAGACCACTGCCCATTTTCAGAGTCCTTAGAGAGGGCAGGGGATAGGTACCCAGCTTCCTTAGCTGGGGCACAAAAGGATGCCAGCAGTCCCCCTGGGTTGACCTTGGGAGGCCTTTCAGCTCTGGAACTATAATTGGAGCCCCTGGCCAGTGGACACCCTGGAGAAGACCTGGAAAGCTCACCACGCCCCACCTGGCTGAGTGGGGCGTGGAATTGGTACAGGGCTTCTAACTGGAGACCATTCACCCAATGCCTGCGCCAGGATGGGTACTCAGAGGCAAGGAAACGTGTCCAGGGGCATTGCTCCATCCACAAGGACTTTGGGGGACCCCTGCAGGGGGCTGGGTGCTGCCACCTCCCCCAAGACACACTCCCTCTACCTCCTAGCTCTTTCCTCTGGTCATCCACTCTGGAATCTTGCCCTCCCCACCTGGAGACACAATCTGCAAGATGAGCCAGGACTGTCCTCCAGGATGCTTCCCTGGGGCCTGCTAAGTCATGGGGCCACAAGGCATGTGCTCAGTGTCAGGTACCCCAGATTTTCCTCTCTCAGGTCCCTGGAAACCTGAGAGCCCAGCTGATTGGTGTCACAGTGCTCGGTCCTGCACGTGGCCCATGCAGCACAAGTCTGGTGGGAGGAGACCACCAGAGGTTCCAAGGGCCTTCCATGTCCCTACTGCCCACATACTCTAAACCTATTCAGAGCTGCCCCCACCCAGCAACCATGCGCTTGGCTTCCTCCCCTCCTTTCCAAACTCCAACTTGGGGGATGCAAGATTAATAACCCATTCTCCACGGCAAACTGGACCCTGTCACTTTCGGGAGAGCATTCCTGGCTCCACTCTCCAAATCAGTGTCCATAAATCCTTGGTCTCCAGCCGGCAGCCACAGTCCTACCCAGACCCTGGCTGGGAGCAGCCAGGCAACTTCTAGCCTGCTTGCACCATCCAGAAGGAAAAGAAAGAGGGCAGCTGGGTCAGACCAGAACCTCATTCCCCAACTCAGGAGAAGGGATGTGGCAGAGGGGTCAGAGCCAGCCAGCCTCCACGTTTGGGGGCTGAGGGCCAGCGTCTGTCCCAGGGCACCCGGACACTGTGGCCACCCTGCCCTTTCTCTCTCCTTTCTCCTCCCTCTTTCCCTCTCTGGCTTCTTGGCTCTCTAGCAGAGCCCCATCTACAAGGACGACTGAAACTTTATAGGGCATGATTCATCGGGTGGCGCGCCCCTCGGAGCCATGGCGCGTATTACATTAATCAGTGTCAGAGCACTAAAACCGAGATATGAATATGAATTCTCCATATTGCAGGCGAGATAAATGTGCTGGTGAATATAATTGATCGAAGGAGGGAGGGATGGATGGTGGGAACAGAGAGATTTCAGACTCCAGCATCCAGGGGTTCAATGACGGGTGGGACCTGTGCCCACCCCCCAAGTCTTCAAGCTAGGAACATGGGGTAGGAGGGGGGAATCTAGAAGGTATGAGCTTCTGACTGTCTCCTTGTCACAGGCCTGCACTGGAGCAGGAAGGGGAGGGTCTCCGCACAGGATTTCATACCCTTCCCTACCAGAAGAGTCAATAGACAGAAATCCCCTGCCCCAGACACAGGCTGTCCTTTCTAGTTCCCCATCAGAGGAGGGGGCACCAAGTTACAAATATTAATCCCGTGGACATCCCTCACTCCTACCCCTTTTTGGCTTCAAACTCCTCCTTGCCAGAAACTGTCCCTAAGCAGGCGTAGAGTATTAAAGCACCTTCGCACAGGCGGCAAGTTCCAGAAGAACTTCTGCTTCGGCTTTAGAAGAAAAAGTGGTTTCTAGGTCTACTCCCAGATATTTCAGGAACTGAAACAGCATGCACAGCAGGTGCTCCCACTGGGGAGCCACGCACCCTCGCATGCACGCTCAGGTGGCTGTGGTGGTGGGGGGAGGGTGGTTACAAATCATGCACAAAGAACAAAAATGATTTTTCAATGCTTGATTAAAAATTCATCTCTACCTTTTCACACGACCAAAATAATTCTGAGGACGGAGGTCTGATTTCTTTGCATGGGAAACTTCTGTCAGCAGGGGGGAGCACAGACCCTTCAGG
Organism: Mirounga leonina; assembly: GCF_011800145.1. Taxonomy (NCBI): domain Eukaryota; kingdom Metazoa; phylum Chordata; class Mammalia; order Carnivora; family Phocidae; genus Mirounga; species Mirounga leonina. The sequence goes on along the minus strand of NW_023270865.1, from coordinate 2,461,700 downwards.
ACTTCTAGACCACTGGGTTCTCAGGCATGGGACTCAGCCGGTGAGCACATGCTGGTCCAGGCCCCTGGGCAGCAGCATTCAGGGGTCCCGAAAGTATTGAACAGGAAGAAAGAAAAGAACAGAGATATGGGGTGTGCAAGCAGCCGAGGCCTGCGTGGGCCAGCCTATTTGATTCTGGGAAATGAAAGCACGGAGGGTGCCAGCAGCAGAGGACTCTGCCACCCACCTGAATCCCACCTGATGCTTCCAGCAGTTACCCAGGAGGGATCTACCAGCGCACTGTGGATGACAGGGCACCATGTCCCTGCGCCAAGAATGCCATTCCTCATCACAGCAGCAAGATACCCCTGGTCGAAACTCTCTCGATCGCACTCTTGCCAAGTACACAGGATCCATCTGTCCCCAGTGGTCAGGGTGGGATGTGAGGACCCATCCCAGGAGCTCTGGACTGGGGAGCTGAGGGTGCAGTGACCCCTGAAGCCCTAGTGTCCGGGGCAGAACAGGAACTCCTCTCCAAATTTCCAAGTTCCACCCTGACAAGGAAAGCGCCCTGCCTGGGACCCGGCACCCACACCCTCCCCACAAAAGCCAGTAGTCCAACCAGCAGGCCTGTCACAGCACCCCCAAATTCAAACAACTGGTGGTACCCAAGAGCACACAGAAAGCCAGACCACCACAAATCCAGGCTCCTACCCACAGCAACTCCGAGGCCCAGCACCCCAGATCATGTGCCATGCCCCAAGGAGCCCCATCAACGCCAAGCGGTCAGGACCCCATTCCGCTTCCAGCCCATAGAGGGCGCGCCGAGCACGTCCATTCGGACTGGAAGCGTCTCCACCGTGGCAGCAGCCCCCGCGTGCCCGCAGGCGGCCAGCCCTTCGCCAGGCTCCGCGGCCCCACTCCTCCCGCGCTTCCACACGGCCCGCACCCTCACGTGCAGCCTGCATGCTCTCCCGCCGCCTTCGCGCCTCCCCTCGCCACTCTTCCTCCAGCCTCGGGGGCGGGGAGGGGACCCCTTCCTCTGAAAGGACGGGGACGGGTGGGTGGGGGGCTGGAGAAGACGCAGGCGTCTGTAAAAGGGCAGTCAGTCCCGGGTGGCGTGGATCCCCAGGTCCTCAGCGCGAGCCGCCCCTTCCCCCGCACAGAGGAGCCAGGGACAGAGAGCCGCGCCCAGACTTTCCCCTTTCGCTGAGGCGCCCCTCGCCGCCACTGGCAGGCCCCAGGCAGCTGGTGCTGACTATCCAGCCTCGGCGGGGATTGGGGAGGTCCCGTCCTGCATCAGGGACTAGGCTTCTTTCCCACTGGGCAGGTTACCCTGCAGCTCACATCCTCACTGAGGATTTTGTTAATGCTTGTAATCTCAGTTTTCACGAATTCTGCATAAAGTCATCTGTGCCCTGTTTGACATGCAGCTGTGGTGGCCAGTCCCCTCCGAGCACTCCTGGAGTCGGGGAACCCTGACCACTGTGATCCCCCAAGGTCCTGGGCCATTTCCCACCCATGCACATCCGAGGCCAGCTCAGTCCCGCATTGTCCTACCATCATTCCCAGCTACCTCCCAGACCCTGCCACCCGAGGTTTGTTTTTCCTCTGCTCTCTTGGTGTGCCCATCCAAGGCTCTTGAGTTTAAAGGGGGGTCCCTGGGAAACCAAAGCCCCCACCCCTCTTTCTCATCCCGAAAGGCTACCTCAGCTTCCTGGCTCACAAGCCCAGAGAACTCCCGAGCTGCATCTTTCTGCCCGCCCATTAGGACATTTTAAAAGAGCCTTCCAATCTCTCTCCACGTTTGATTTAACCAAGTAACTAAAAAATATATTCAAAGCCAAAATTTCATACTCTATTATGTCCTCACTCTACCCACCAAACGAACCGACGCCAGGATGCACTGTTGAGACAACTAGTTATAAATTGATTTCAAATCCGAAGTTCTCCTTTGGGGACATAATTGGAAATTCTTTTCATTTTCCCCCCATTGTTGCCCACTTTAAGAAATCATTTTATAAACTGCTGAAAATCGAAGTCATTTATGTCCCGAGAAAGGCGTGCCCTCGATAAATGTCTAAGGGTTGGAAAGAATTAAACTGCCTACAAAGAAACTGCCCTGGTGATATTAACAAATTCAACCACCACCAAAAGACTGTGAGAAATACTGGCCTCCGCCGGCAGAAACTCCCCAAGGAGCCTCTCTTCCCAAAGCCAGGGGCATCTGGGCCCTGCCAGCATTGCAGGATTCCGGACACTCCGGCAGACACCCAGCCACACACAGCAGGGGGGCAGTGGGCATCATTTCATTTAGTTTATTAGACAAAAATATATGATTTAGACAAGTTCGCTGACGCGCTATTTACAATCTGAAATCACTCTATATACAGAAAGAAGGAAGGAAGAAAAAAAAAAAAAAAAAAAGACACAAGCACGTGGGGCATTTACCGAGCTGATAGTGAACCAGAGCATGGTGCCAGCCACCAGAGCCAAGGGCAGAGGCCAGGCTGCCTGCACTGGAGCTCGGGCAGGACGAGCCCCTTTCTGCAGAAAGCGATGGATGGGAGTCCTCGACGTCGTGGCCATATTTGTCCGTTACACCAGTCTGAAATATTTGTCCTAATTCCTCCCTCCTCCCCTCCCTCCCGAACTCCTCCCCCCTCCCCCCGCAAATGTAAAAGAAGACCCTGAATCAGGCCGACGGGAGGGCTGCTAGGATCCGGGGCGTTCCCTCCTGGGGGGCCAGCGAGCTGCAGGGGAAACACAGCGAGACAAGAAGAACAAGAAGGGTCAGTGGATGGACGCTGGGACCCGGCGTCACCGGTTCTGCCAGCCCAGCGCCTGGGGGCGTGGTCGCCCGCCCCGCGCGGCTCCCGGGTTGGGAGAAACCCGGTGGAGCCAGAGGGCCCCGCGCGCCGGGCTGGTGGACAGCACCCCTTCCACAAAGACTGTCAGACCCTCCCGGCTGGCCCCGCTCAGCCCTCCAGCCCCCTACCCCCCTCCCCCGCACCCCATCCCCGCGCCAGCCGCGGCCAACGGAGAGTACAAGCAAACAGCACTCACTTGTCGCGCACGGGCTGGAAGGGCGATTTTAACTGCTGTGCCGGCGAGTCCGGCCTGGGGACGAGGTCTCTCTCTGCGAGGGAGAGGGAGAAGCCGAGCATTAAGAGACAGGTGGGGGGGGGGTTGCTGCCGAGGTGCTCAAGCCTCTTCCCCACCCACCCCCTCCCTCTCACAACAAGGGTAGGGTCTCCAAGAAAATCCTTCACCTTCCCTAGGCAGGCCTGCAGGTAGAACTCAGCTCTCCTGACGGAGCCTAGGGCCTTGGCCTCAGTCCCCTAATCCAGGCCGAGATTACGGCTCATCCCGGGTTTGGCTGCTACCGCCTCTCCCCTCCCCGGCCGGCGCTCCCCCACCCCCACAATAGGCCGGGGTTCCGGATTCCTGGGGTGGGGCGGACACCCCTGGGCACAATACCTGGGAGCGCGGGGCTGCTGCGAGCAGAGGCCTTGTCACCATGGAGCACCCCTGTAGCCACGGCGACCGGCGGCTGCGGCGGCGGCGGCGCAGGCAGGTGCGAGCCGTGGGGCGCGGCGTGGGGCGCGCCGACGCCCAGGAAGGAGCGCATGTTGAGCAGGGAGCCCTGCGCGAGGAACGCTCCGTTGGTCCAGTTGGAGAATTTGCCGATGTGGCAGGTGTACAGTCCGTGGCTGGGCAGGAAGGCGGGGTGTTGCAGCGGCGTGCCCGCGGGGGGCCCATGCGCGCCGGGATGGCCGGCGGGAGGCGGCGGCGAGGCCTTGGGCGCGCCGTCGGGGCTTGTGGCCGTTTCGGCCAAGGACCAGATCTTGGGCTTGCTGTGCGGCGCGCCCTGCAGGCCACCCGACGTGGCGCCAGGACCCAGCAGGCGCGTGCTGCCAGGCTCCGGGACCTCCTTGACCAGGCCCAGGGGCGAGTCCTGGGACTTGAGCGCGTCGGCGGCTGCTAGCGGCGAGCCCTGGTCCCGAGCAAGGGCTGTAGGTGCCGCGGGCGCGCGCGGCGCCTCGGCCTTGTCCTCCTCGTCCTCATTGCTCTGGTCGCCGTCGTGTTCGTCGATTTTGTCGATGTCAATGCTCTCCAGGTCGATCTCCTCATCGTCCTCAGCCTTCTCTGGGTCGCCCTCCGTATCGCTTCCGAAGAGGGCTCCGTCCTCCTGGTCCTTGCTGCGCGCGCCCCACGTCACCTTGTTCTCCTTCTTGAGGCGCCGGCGCGCGTTGGCGAACCAGGTGGAGACCTGCGTGAGGGTCATCTTGGTGATGATGGCCAGCATGATCTTCTCGCCCTTGGTGGGGTAGGGGTTCTTGCGGTGCTCGTTGAGCCAGGCCTTGAGCGTGCTGGTGCTCTCGCGCGTGGCGTTCTTGGGCCGCCCGGGATCCCCGTACTGGAACTGGCCATAGGGGTAGTAGGCTGGCGCCGTGTGGGCTGCGAAGGTGGCAGGGTGCACCCCGGGGTTGTCTTTGAGTTCATATTGTGAGCCCTGCAACCACAAAGCCCACGGAGGGAGGAGAGAGAGAGAGCAGGGGTGTGGGGGTGGAGAGAGAGAGAGAGAAAGAGAGCGCGATGAGTCCCCAAAACTAGTAAAGTCAGGGGCAGCTGCTCTTGTCAGCTCAAGAACACGAAGGCCCCCAGTGCACCACCCAGGGAGGAAGTGACTGGCCGGAATCTTCAGCCTCCTCTAAAAACTGAGCTTCCAACCTTCATGAAGAGGTTGTTTTTGTTTTGTTTTGTTGTTGTTGGTTTTATTTTTATTATTTTTTGTCACTCAAGAGAAGTTCCAGAATCTGTGCATTTCCAGAAGATCACAGCAGGAGCCATGGCCCCATAGAATTTCCCTAGGAGTCCCTCAGTCCTCCCACCCCCACCACCCACAATAACTTCAACAGCCTTAATTTCCAAGTTTATCTCACACTAACTAGAAAGGAAAACCTTTTAACTGCGCTGATAAAACAGTTTCTCCAAATGTAAAGAACCTAAAGCCTAAGCCCCCTCTGACCCTGAGGGGGTCAAGCAAAATAAACCATCTCGGGTTTTCTTTGGGTCCAAATCCACCAGCAATTTAAAATGAAAGCACACTCCTTTTAGCTCCCAAATTAATCTGCATATAATGGTTCCCCACACTTAAAGGTCGACAGTGGTGACCGGTAATTTAAAATTTTAATCCTGGCCATCATCAACAACAATAACAAAAACACCATTTGTTTTTTTTTAAATACAAAAGGAGGGCTTAACCCGTAAAATATTAACGCGAGGGCCCGGGAGTCCCGGCTGTGTGAAGGGGTACTGCTCTCCTAGGCCTATTCTCACTTAGTTTATCTCTGAAGTTTGACTGTGATGTGGCAAGAGGAAGCTCAAACTGTTTGCAAGCATTTAGAGGCCGTGATTTATTTGCGATCAATACTCTTTTTATCATCTGTAGTAAAACACAGCAAGTCAAATTATCCCATCAGGTTTTTTGGTAAATAACATTTTATCTTTCTAACAACCTCATTAGGCCTCATTATTACCATAAATTGCCCAGACAGACATTCATTCACAATTTTATCTTTTGACTTCCAAATCCCCAATCATAACGGCTTGGAAACGTAGGCCTAGACTCAAGAGTTTGGGTTTAGGCGTACTCTCTGAGAACCAGAGGGAGAGCCCACGCCTTTTGGGGGAGATTTCTATACGGTTTCCCTTTAGTTAAAAAAAAAAAAAAAAAAAAAAAATCGAGTTATCTCCCTTCCCCACCACACTACAATGGGAGCAGATTCCCAACACACAGCTCCCTTTCTCTCCTACAAACATGGGGGGGGGGGGACAGCAAATGGCACATATCTGTGTTCAAAATTTCTGTTAAAAAATTATAGTTCTCCAAATAAATATGGTCCAACTGCTATGTTAGCAGAGGGGGTTTCCAGGCTGAGAAAGTTGTAAAGAGCAGAATATTTCTTTGACTAGTTTGCTTCGTGGTGGATGCCGCAGAGGAAAGGTTGCTCTGGCCGGATTTCGTTTTTGCCCCATCTTTGCAAAACGCACTTTGCACTTCTCTAATTATTTTGGTTGTAACTGTAAGGACGACATTTCGGCCTCTTCTCTGCCGGGAATTCTTTTTGAAAGGATACCTTGTAAATCTCTCATCGCTTCCCCGGCATCCCCAGCCGCCAGAACAAAATGGGAGCTGATCTTTTTCGATAGCCAGCGATCTCAAAAGCAGCTGGGGCTGCTTTCAGAGAAACAGTCTTTCTTTTCAAAACTACAAGAAAAAGTTACAGGAAAACACAGCAGCCGCTCTTCTCGCGTACAGTTGGCCGGCATTTATTTCCCGACTCTTCTTCGGGGAGAGGCAAGGCGTGGGGGTGCCTGCAGAGTGCGTTATCCCGCCCGCAGCAGCGCGAGCGGGGGCTGCCTCCCGGGCCCCTGCGCCCCGCGCGCAGCCCAGCAGCCTCCCGAAGCTTAAGCGCGACCCTGCAGTCAGGCCAGGGAAGATGGACCCTTCGGACCGACAGAATGGCGAATGCCCCGCGGAGAATTACATTTGCAGCTCCCTCCCCCATCTGACACCCACTGGGACGGGAGACCCAGAGGACAGTGTTTATTTTAAGCCCCGGGACTCTCTTTTCTTTAACCCTCCATTATGTAACGCGGAAAGAAAAGTGCTTTCCATTCTGTGCAAAAGAAATGAAAACTTCGGCGACTTACGAAAGTCAAACCGAACACCGCTTCGGACGCCAAAACTATTTCCACTTTTTCTCCCCCCTAAATCTCAAATGTGCGCGCACTGCATTCGGAGACCCCATCCGGCCCGTCTGATCGCCCCATTGTTAGGTTTATTTTGACCACCTCTACTAGGCTTTCCAGGGCTCCATCGGGCAAAGTCGGACAAAGCTAGGGGAGGTCCACCGAAGCGGGAGAGAACGGGGTCTCCCCGGCCCGGCCCCAAAGCCGCAGAGGTCGCGCGAGCCGGGGGCGCGAGCGACTCTGGCCCCAACCTCCGGCCCGAGCCGCGCGCCGCGGGCCCGCTCCTCCGGCCTCCGGCCTCCCGCCGAGAGCCCCGCTCGCGGCCCAGGCCTCGCGCTTGCCCGGCCGAGCCGCAGGGGCCGTTAGCGGCCGGCCCGCCGGCTCCCCCGCCGCCCGCCGCCTCGGGCCCTCGGGCCAGGCCTCCCCCGCTGCCCCCCG
>NW_023270865.1:2394608-2454124 GCF_011800145.1 Mirounga leonina | reverse complement strand
GGCGGCGGCGGCCGCAGCCGCGGCCAGGACCCCCGGGCGCTCGCCGCCGTAGGCGCCGGGCCCCGCGGCGCTCAGGTACTGCGGGTAGCCCAGCTGCGGGAAGGACATGTCCGCGGCGCGGCGGCGGCGCGGCGGCGGGCGAGTATTAAAGGGGCGGGGGCGGGGGCGGGGGCGGGGGGACGGGCGGCAGGCCGGGCGCGCTCGGGCCGGCCCGCGGGCGGGGCCCGGTGGCTGCTGCTCGGCCCGGGGCTCGCTGGCGCCCGGCTCCCGGCTGCGCCCGGCTCCGCGATCCGCGCCGACTGCGGCGGCCGCCCTCCGCTCGCGCGGCGAGGCTTCCCGACTCGATTTGAAGTTGATGCTTTGATTGGCATCCCCTTGAGCGCCGGCCCCGCCCCCGGCCCCCCGCCCGCCCCCTCCCTGCCTCCCGCCCCGCCCGGCGAGCACGTGGTGCTCCGCGCCGGCCGGGCCACCTCCGCCTGCTGTGGGCGCGCGCGCGGCCCGGCGCACCCGGCGGCCGCGGGCTCCTTGCCGCGCTCCCGCGGCTGTCTGACGACCCGTCGACGCCGGCTTTCGGCGGCCGGACCCGGGGCTGGCTGTTTCCGAGCCGAGGCGGGTCTGCCCCTTCAGGAAAACATCTCGGCGCCTGTCTCCCCGCCCTGGGGGCGGCGGGGCCGGCGCTGGGGCGGTGACAGCCGGCCGGAAGGGCCTCTCCGCCGCGGTCGGCGCTGCCTCGGCCTCCCCAGACGCCTTTGGCAGAAGCGCACCCGGCGGCCCGGGTGCGGCGCGGAACCTGGCGTGGTGACACGCTGACGCGGGCGCGCCGTCTGCGGGGCCCCCACTGGGCAGGAACTGGCCACCTGGCAGTGACCGGCCTCGCTGCACGCGGGTAGGCGGGAAGCCGCAGAGCTCTGCGGGCTTTTCTATCGTGAAAACTTTGAGAAGGGGCAGCTGAGAAGCCACTTCAAGGGGAAAGCGGACGCAGTCCACAGCGACAGGTTCCTGGAGATGGGGGTGGGACCTTTTCTTTGCTGGAACATCACCGCTGCAGCGCGAGGGAAACGTTCAGCCCCCACCGCGGCGATGGGAGAAGCTAAGTGTGGCTTGGGGAGCCCCTCCTCTGTCTGCTAGGTGTGCACACTCAGGAAGTAAACTTGCGTGGAGAGCGCCCGCCCAAGGCGACGCTGCGACCAGCCTGGGAACAGGGCGTTCCTCTTCTCCTTCCCTCTCTCTTCTCCATCCTCAGCTGGCCGGAAGAGCAAGCGGACACTGCCATGACCCCACGCTCTGGTGGGGAGGTCCAGATGCCTCCTCGCCTCCCTGTGCATGGGACATCTCTAGGGCAGGCCGCTTCTGCCATACACTGGCCAGCTTGTTCCTGGCGGATGGGGGAGGGAGTGGGCCCAGGTTACCTGCCCAGGTTCCTGGGGCCACTTTTCCTCCTATCTCCTACTAAGCAGCCAGTGCCTGGCTTGCACTCCCTGCACACTGGACCCTGCAGGTATTTCACCCGCGCACTCAGCTGTCAGCCTTGGTTTGGCCAGTTAGGTCCCCGGAGCGGAGGCTGGCCTCTGGGCCCAGTCCTCAGCATGCTGTGCTGCTGGTGACCTGGGCCACCCGCACACTGGACCCTGACCTGTCCCGCAACCCCTAGTTCTCCTCCAATCTCCTGGATCATGGAGGCCCAGTGACTCTTGAACCATCAGGAAGGCTCTCATTTCCCCATTTTTGGGGCCTGAGGACAGACAGGGAGTCACTGCCTATAATTAGCAACAATAACTCCATAATAGTAATTACTAATTACCAGCTCCATAATCAGGCTTTTATTTCTCTGCTCAGTCAGGTTTTCTTCCTGTTCATGCTGCCCCTTCACTCTTTCCCCTACCCCCGCCCCACCTCCACTAACTAGCCCTTGCTCACTCTATAAACCTCCTGCAACTATCTGGACACCTTTCCTGCTTTGACACAGATTCTGGGGTGCTGGAGGTGAGCACTAACCACTCCCAATCCTGGAAGTCATTAAAGGGAAGCTTCCTCCTGCCCCCCTCTCACCGCCCACCATCTCCCTGGCTGCCAAACCCCTCTCTCCTACCCCCCAAACAAACCAGTGGGCCAGTCCCACCGCTGTCCTGTTTAGCAAACTTCAGTGTCACATTTCAGGGTGACAGGTAAAGACAGGTGAGATAAGCCCTCTTCCATGACCTGGAGAGCAAGTGGAATGTAAGCCCAGAGAAACTTGTCAGTGTCGGGATTCAGCCACATGGATCGATCCTCCTTCCCACTCTCCACCTGCAGCCTGCAGCCCATTTCAGTGGTACTGTAGCGATCAGAACCTGAGGGTGGTGGATGTGGGCAGCAGATTTTGTCCTTACCTCCCCCCACAGTCACCTGCTGTGCCCTGCCTATATCACCTGCACTTGGGTTATGACAAGATAGAAGGTTCTAGAAGACATCAGGGAGGTGAAGGAGAAGGGCCCTCCTGAAAACCACGTCTGAGGATTCCACTGTAGTGGGAGAATTGGCTCTAGAAAAGCCTGTGGACTTCTGCCAGGAAGCCCTGGAAAGGTGCCTTAGTTCTGACTGTGACCATTCTCTGCCCAAGGCCAGGGCTGGATCCCAGCAGAGCCTGGGTGTACCCCCTGGCTCACCTCCTCCCTTAATTCTCCTTGAGCTTTACCCAAAATTTTGCATGAAGAAAACTAGGAAGCCACCTGCCAAAAAAAAAAAGGAGCGGGGGAAGGAAACTGCCTCCAAACCATCCCACTGGAGAGGAGGAGGAAAAGAGAAGGATCCAGAACTTCCTGGCTCAGTGTCCCCATGGAGAAGATCATCCCACCAACCCTCTAATCCTTGTTAGCATCAAATAGTTAATGGGGCTGAGGAAGGAAAACCCAGGGTGCCTGAGCCTGGACCTTGGGCCTCACTTGAACATTTGCTTAAGGGGAATCCAGAACTTTCCCCAAAGAAGATGGCCCAGCTCACTTGCTCAGCCATTCTGAGGCCCTGGTCATCCCTCTGATGGCAGAGAAGCGGGGACAAATAGGAGGGCCAGGCAGGGTCCTTTTTGGGCTCAGTGGCACTGGCTGGGGACAAGCTGTGGGGTTCTACCAGCCCACAGCCATGCTGCTCTGGATCCACAAGCCAGGAGAAACCACCTTCACAGACCCTCAGCCACTGTCTCCACCTGGCAAGGGGTGGTAGGAAGGCCCCATCACTAGTCAGGAGGCCTCAGGAGTGGGGTGGAGTGGGAAGGGGGCAGGGGGTTGGGGGAGCCCCTCCCCCTTCCTTGTGGTGGGCCAACCAAGGTCCCAGAGCCAGAGGCAGGACTGCGGACCAGCCATACAAAGCCAGTCTAGGGGTCGCTGCATGGCTGAATCAGAGCTCCAAGTGGTCTGTGTTCTGTCTCAGGTTGGGGAGGGAGAGCAAGGATGCCCACTCAGGGACCCAAGACAGTTGGACCAGGTCATGGGTGCAACCAGGCAGAGCTGGGCAGTGGTGGTTGGTCCGGGCCTTGTGACTGGAAAGCCCGGACCCTCGGCATCCCTGGCTAGGACCTGGGCTTCCGGTGCCCCGGTGGTTGGGCAGGGCACCTGAGTGCAGTGCAGGAGAAGTTGGGGAGGAAGGTCCTGAGACCCTGGGTGTGTATTGGCAGAGGGAGGGCGGAGAGTTGGTGAAAATATGATTTGGGACCAACTTGACTTTTAAGCAGGTTTCAAGACCTGATGGAAAGTTTACTTGCTGGTTGTCATTAGGTGGGGGGTAGTTTTCTAAATTGGAGGGAAGTGTTACCCCAGCTCCGAAAAAGATCCTGTGCCTTTTTTTCTCCCCAGCCCTCAGTAATGGTTAGTCTCCACCAAGCTCCCTATCCACCCCCGTTATATTTACTTAAGAATAAGATTAAACAAACCAAAAAGCATGCCCATTTACAATTTTATTTCTTCTGAAAGAATTCTCCACTGATTTTGAGGCTCCACAGACCTGGGTCCCTGAAGAAGAGGAGGAGGCTCATTGGAAACCGCCCCACTCCCAGGAGCCATCCTGGGGACCTGTCTTTGGCGCCAAGGACAGGACAACGGAGACCTGTGTCAAGGATGCTGCGGGCGGCGCCACAGCCTCTTCCGCAGTCTTTCAAGATGGCCATTCCTTCCTATGCAGATGGCGGGGCAGCCACGAAGCTCAGCAGCCCAGTGGCGGGGCTTGGTGGCCTGACCTGGCCCGCGCCCCCGACCCAGGCCCTGCCCTCCGCCCAGATGCGCGCCTCCTGATTTATGAGTCTTGTTAAATACTCATTAGACTTTGCACCTTTCTCCAGCAGGACCCAGGACAGCGAGGCGAGTGCCAGGCAGTCCCAGGAGGATGGCCGAGAAGAGCGCATGAGCGCGGGGCGGTAACTGGTGCCCTCGGGCGCCGGGCCAAGAAGGGAGCCTGGCTGGCCGCGGTGATTCCCCCACCCCTGGGTGCCGGGCATGCGCCCTCCTGCGAGAAGCCGGGGCCCGCGCGGGGGACCCAGAGCAGCACCCATGAGCGCCTTGAAAACGCGGGCCTTCGGACCCCGGGGCGAGACGGGCGCGCCGCGGAGGGGCCGCGGAGGGACCAGAGTGGGACCGGCGAGAGGCGCTGCCAAGAGACCCCAGGAAAATCCCTGGAGGAAAACGCCCAGAAGCGAAGGACCAGGGGCGCGGGACGTTGGAAGCTCGGGCGGTGCCCGCCAGCCGGCAAAGCTGAGCAGGTGCCTGGGTGCAGTGGGGGCTTGGTTCCTGGACTGTGGCTGGAGGGGGAAGCGCGGCCCTGGCGCGCTGCGCGGAGGCTCCGGAACCGGCAGGAGTTTCCCACCACCGCAAGGTAGAAAAATGGACCGCCATCACCTGGCCTGGAGTGCCGCGATGTCGCCGTCCCCGAGTGTAGGAGGAAGTGAATTACATGCGTGTGCACACACGTAAATATTTTATAAACCTCCCCTTAATTAACCAAATCATTTCCATTGTGCCTCCAATGTGATCAACAGCGATGGTGTGAGGGTTTTCAGGGTTTATAATTTGATGTCACCAGACGGTTGCTCGGGGGCAGGGGTACTGTCGCCACGCCAGCTGTGCTCGTATTTATTTGTTTTTCTACAGTGTTCCTGTAGGGCTCCATTATGCAGGTTTTAATTAGTTTGTGTTTGTATTTCACCCATCCCAAATCAATGCCATCCCGGAGCGAGGCGATGTAAATTCTCACAGTACAGATGTAGCTGCCTGCTCCGGAGCCCTAGGAAACGCGTGTCTGACACAGGAACGCGGGGCCGCCACGCAGCCCACTGTCGGCTCTCCGCAGCCGAAGCGCGCAGATCCAAACCAGCGGGCACTTCTGCGACCCCGTGAGCGCAGTCCTGGCTGCAGATCCCAATGCCCTTAGCGGGAGCCGGGCCACACATGGCCTGGGGGACAAAGTGACTTTTCATTGTGCCCGAGTCCTGTGGTCCTGGCTGCTCCGCTGGCCTCTGGCGCGCGTCCTGCTCGGGGCCTGGTGGGCGCGCCAGGCGCCGGGGTGAGCGCGCGCAGGAAACCGAGCTCCGGAGAAGACCGCTGGGGCTTCCTGCCGGGTTCGGAGCAGTCCCGGAACCCAACCCCGAACTGACAGCCTGAATTTCTGGCATCTCTGGGCATGAGAACCGCCCCTGCCCCCTCCCCCCCCCCGCCAACCCCCCCGCCCTGCTGTGTTGGCTGTCTCTTCCTTCTTGAAATGACCTCTGTGGAGTGCCTGTAAATCTATCCCTCCAGCCACAGGGGAATTCGTTTAAAGCTTTCTTTTTTGTCAGGAATAAGAGATTGTTCATCTTTAACTAGACCACATAGAAATTATGATTCAACAGCAGTGTGTATTTAATTAGAGTAATCTCACTTGAATTGAATTACTTAATGAATTATTTGTTTAAAAGGTAGAACGTCTTGTTTGCCAAGTACGGTGCAGACCTCTGATAAGAACTTCTGTTATAAGGACATTACAGCTTAAAAGCAGTCATGTGTTAAGGTTTATATTTTAACTCCTTGAGTATGTAACTGTTAACTGTTTATGTACTACTTAGACAAAATCTCTGATATTTATGGGTGCAGAGAGGGTGCACAGAAGTTCCGTTCTGTTCTGTGCGCATGTCCCTTTGGAAATTAGCATCCTCTAACTTTTGTCATTTAATCTATTTTTAAACTTAAGCGCATTTCACTTTTGGTAGGCAGTTTCCTTTTTTCTACTACAAGATGATGGCTGTCTATTAGAGGACTCATTTCATTAGTATCTGTGATGAAGTGGCCCATCCTTCAGGAAAACTCCTGCCCTGCTCCTCTGGGTCCCTGAGGCATCCACCCTAGTGGCAGGAAGACTTTCTGGGTTTATTGATCTTCATGGGATTGGAAGCTACCAAGGCCCATTCTTCGACCTTAACCCTTCATTCCTAAACTGTGGAAGGCTTTCATTTCCTCTTGTTTTCCAAAAGCAAGAGCAAATGACTCCAAGCCATGCCATCCTTTCTGGGAGGCTCTGAAGTGGACTTGTCTCTAGGTGATGCTAACAACTGGCACAGCTAATGCAAAGTTCATAACCACGGCCACAGGAGGAGGGTGATCTGCGGGAAGTCTGACGGGATTTCTGTGTTTTTTGTGGTTAGGTTGCTGCAGAAGCAGACCGTTTCTTTTCCTCCTCTAACCCGCATGATGGACAGAGCCCTCTATTCTGGCATGGTGAAATTTCAGCAGAGAAATGCATGTATTGGGTGAGGAAGGTGGCAGGAAACATTTCACCCTCTCAGTGGAGAGAAAATAGGAAGTAGGAACACCTTAAATCCACTGGATCGAATTCCACTGTCATTTTCATTAATATTTCATTAATCAAATAAGTTACTTTAATTGCAGGTTTGGGCACTATAGTCACATAAATATTAAATATTATCAGTATAGTGTCCAACAAAGTAGGACTGAGCTTCTAAGAAAAGTACAATGCTTTGATAAGAATGATTAGCTTTTTGTTTCTTTTCAGAATCCCTGACATTTATCATAGTTGTACATTTTGCAGGTGGTGGTCTTACAACCAACAGTGGTTAAGTTATCATGTAAACTTAATCACATTCAATTATGGCTACAGGAGCACCTTTCTTCCAAAGAACCAGATCTACATGAATACATATTTTAAACTATTTATGAATTTACTTCACACATTCTTCCAAATAACAACTGACAGTAACAACCAGAGAGGACATGAGATAATAACTCAGGAATGAGAATACATTTCTCAGATCTGAACAGATCCAAAGACGATTTGCTAGGAAAACCCTCAAAAGGAATGATATGTGTGGGACGGAGAAAGGTGAAAACACTAAATGACATATTTATGTTTGACTCCTGGAGAACTGTTTAAAATTTAGACCAGATAAGATTCTACCTCCCATGACTTCCTATCAGCCCTCAATCACTTATATTATAAAAGATTCAATCTACCTACTAGAAATACCCTTTTAGAAATACCCGTTGACAATTAGTCACCCACACAGCATCCTAGGCAGAAATCATTGTGCATTCAGGGTGTTACAAAATGTGTGCACCAGAAGTCACCAGAGCAGGTTAAAATCTGCTCACTGAAGGGACATCAGTGCAACAAACGTGCCCAAGGAGGACACTTTGGGAGTTCAGGGGAAAGTTTCTCCGAGGTTCAGAAGACACTTGGGGTCTACCAGCATTTTCCAGGACCATTCTTGTGGAAAAACAAAATCAAGGGTATGAAATGGGTCTAAGGGGGGGAACTTGAAAAGTCCCTAGACTGAGGGTCCCTGGTCTGCTTTTGCTCAGACCTCTCCTT
The DNA here is from genome assembly GCF_011800145.1 of Mirounga leonina. Classification (NCBI taxonomy): domain Eukaryota; kingdom Metazoa; phylum Chordata; class Mammalia; order Carnivora; family Phocidae; genus Mirounga; species Mirounga leonina. Next base: position 2,446,300 of record NW_023270865.1, on the reverse strand, counting down.
CCACATTACTGTCCCCAGGACTGTCTCCAGAGCTGTTCTGGATTCGGGGTTCTTGGCGGGGGTGGTACCAGCTCCATCCCTCCTTTCCAATGCAAGTAAGACTAGATAGTGCGACCTCAGGCCTTCTGGACCCCCGATTTTGTACCATCTTTGAGTGTGTGTGAATGTTCGTATGTGTACCTGCAAGTGGGGAGGGCGTGGGGGCTCTTCTCACAGACACATTTCCAGACACACATTGACCCAAACAACATGGCACTTCGGACCAAGCTCAGGAAGTGTCCTTTCTTCAACCTCTGAGTTCCTGTAGGTGCCCTTCCCTAGCCCGCCAATTCCAGAGTCCCTCCTGATGACCTCATGCTGTTGAAAGCTGCCAAGACACATCTACGATGCCACTGGTCCATGTTCTGTGGCTCCCTCCACCCTCCAGTAGAGACCCACATGGCCTGTGGTCCAGTCTCCTGGGAGTAAGGTGAGTGATTGGCAGGCTCATCATGGCTCCTAATTCGACCCAGGGTGGTTGTGAACTGACAGTGATAGGTAGGTGAACTTAATCTCTTATACAGACAATATTTACATTTGAATACAGGACAATCAGTGCATTGACACCAAGCTCCTAGGAGAGAGGAGACCCAAGTTCTGACTGGGGGGTTGGGCTGTGAAGGGGGTCAAAGCTTCCCTTCCCAAACATTCTTTGAAGGAAGGTAGGTTTAACTCCCCTTTGGCCAAAGATCCTTCCTTCTCAGATGCAGCCCGTGGCAGAACCAAGCCCAGAGAAGGTCCTCAGAATCCTGCCCATCTGTCTCAAGCTGCTGAGCTGTAGTCACCAAATACCCTGAACAGGCTGGTTTCAATAAGCGAGATTCGTGTTCTCACAGTTCTGGAGGCTGGGAGTCCAAGGGTGAGGAGTCCGCAGGTTGGGGTTCTCTGAGGCCTCTCTCTTTGGTGTGCAAATGCCACCTTCTGCCTCTGTCCTCCCGTGGCCTTTGCTCGGTGCCCACACTCCCCGTGTCTCTCCGTGTCCAAACTTGTCCTTACAAGGACACCACCCTGCTGGCCTCATTTTAACTTAATCACATCTTTAAAGGCCCTACGTCCAAATATAGTCACATTTTGATGTATTAAGGGTAAGGTTTTGAGCATATGCATTTTGGGGGGGCACGATTCAACCCATAGCACTGTCCCTGACCACCTGCCCCCACAAAATCACAAGGATTCATGAGCTGAAGCTACATTCATTTCCGACACTGCAAAAATCCTTCATGTGAGGTTCAAAGGTCTTATAAAGAAGCTCTAGACTTTTCCCCTCTTCAATGTTAAAGAAAATGAGGGCACCTTCATTAAAATCAAAACACGAATATGAAGTGTATATAGTAGGAAATCACATTCCCCACAGTAATCCTTTGAGTTGGTTATTATCGAAGGTTAAATTTGGTCACCTCGATTGCATGGTTTATATTCTCCCTAGTCAGGAAGAGCCTCAGATCTGAAGCAAACCCTTCTGAGAACATGATTTTATCCTGAGCCGCATTGTCTCCTAGGCCATTAGCGAGCCCGGGACCACAGCCTCATCCAAGGAGGCAGGGGAGTACCCTGCTCCAGTCACTAAAGGCGCCATCACCCTCTCGGTATCATTTATGACGGGAAAATTCCAAAGGTGTCAGTGAAGACCAAGTCCCCAGCTCCAGAGAAGAGCAAATCTAGAACAGTGAAGCCCATGATGCCAGTTCGCCTGGGTCCCACGGCGGAGGTTTGGTGTGGGCACGTTAGGCTTTGGCCAAGAAAAAATCGCGACGAGAATGGAAACTTAGAGTCCGACCCCCTGTTTCGTCAACAGCTGGGCCTCGCTGCCAGCAAATGCATTATCACTGGGCCGTGAGGTGCTGAAGGAGCATCAGTGATCATTTTACAAGCTGAAGGCCCTGTGACATTATCTCTAGGGTTGAGTTAAGTGGTTTGTCTCAGGTCACTTAGCAAGTGTGTAATAAATCCAGAATTAGAACCTTGGCACCCAGTTCAACAGTCTGCATGCTAGGCCACAGGCAGACAGACTTGTGGATCTTGGGGAGGGGGGGCCTCCCTCCTGCCTACCCCTTCCAAACCTGCAGGAGCCCCTGCTGCCCTGCTCCCTGGGGGGCCACCTGATGGCCCTGGGGGTGCCAGTCCCAGCATTAGCTGCCTCCAGGAGCTCCTGACTCCCCCTTCCTCCTCCCTCCCTACCCCTCCCTCCTCCCTCCTTCTTCCCTTCCGGGCTTCCTCCCTCCCTCCCTGCCCTATCCTTCCCACTTCCCTCCCTGGCTTCCTCCCTCCATTCCTCCCTCCCTCCCTGCCTCCCTCCCTCCCTCCCTCCTTCCTTCCTTCTTTTTCCCCTCTTTTTCTTTTCAGTTATTCCCTTCTTCACAAACATTTGTGGAGGACCACTGTAAAAAATGAACAATTTCTTTTTTTTATTATTATTATTATTTTTTATTTTTTTCTTATGTTAATCCCCATACATTACATCATTAGTTTTAGATGAAGTGTTCCATGATTCATTGTTTGTGCATAACACCCAGTGCTCCATGCAGAATGTGCCCTCCTCAATACCCACCACCAGGCTAACCCATCCTCCCACCCCCCTCCCCTCTAGAACCCTCAGTTTGTTTCCTGCGATTAAGAATTCCTCATATCAGTGAGGTCATATGATACATGTCTTTCTCTGTTTGACTTAAAAATGAACAATTTCTTGTGCTGTGGGTGAAGCAAAGACAAATCCGACAGTTGTCTAAATATCTAAAATAAGTGTCTAAGGTAAATTAGACATTAGGTGAAGCACATAGACACCTAATTATTACTCAAGGCAGAGATACCTGTGAAGAGGAATATGCCAGCTATTTAGCTTTGTTTCTCAGCTTCAACCCCGCCCCCACCTCCACTGTGGGAGGCTGGGGCCCTGCAGACCCCATTTCTGCATTGCTGCTTTCCCTCCATTAGACCCTGCAACAGGCGGTGCGGGGGAGGGGGGAGCTGCAGGGCCCCGGAGGGAGAGGCCTGCCCCCTCCCTCACCATCCCTCGGGGGCTCAGCACCTGGGTAGGAGCAGTGGTGTCCAGGTCCCGTTTGCAAGCACTCCCAGAGCCCGGCCACTGTGCTCCCTGGACGGCCGGGCCAACCGCAGCCTCTGAAGCCTGAGCTCGGCTCTGTGGGGCTCCTGAAGTTTTGCAGTTTCCATCCTGTGTCATCTGTGTGGGTAGCTGCTTCTGCGTCTGCCTCTGAAAAGCCTTCCTGTTCTCTTCGTGCCTTTTCAACCAACTGATCTGGCCATTCTGTCCCCTGTCCTCGTTTGCAAGGGCACCGCTAACAACATACCCGGACTCACTGGCTTAAATGACAGAAACTTACTGTCACCCGTTCTGGGGTTTAGAAGCCCAAGGTCGAGGTGCTGGCAGGGCTGGTTCCTGCAGAAGTGGAGGGAGAATCTGCCCCAGGCCTCTCTCCTACCTTCCAGAACATTCTGGCAATCTCCACCATTCCTTGGCTTGTGGATGCATCACCCCAGGCTCTGCCTCCACGTTCACCGACCTTCTCCCTGGGAGCGTATCTGTGTCCAAATTTCCCTATTTTCCACATGGGCACAGTTATATTGGTTGGAGGCCCACCTACTCCAGTACGACTCATCTTAATAATTGCATCTGCAACCCGAGACAACCCGGTTAGGACCTCGGTGTGTGGATCTTGGGCGGACACAGTTTAACCCATAATGATGTTTAAATAAAAGTTCTTTGATCTTGATGTCTCTGTCCAGATAGCCGTGTGCTGGGCCTGGACTGATACAAGGGGCCCAGATTTTAGGGATTAACTGAGGAAAGGGCCCCAATGGCCTGTCACTCGACCCAGACTTTGAAAGGTGCCGTGGATTGGGAGAGGTCAAGAGCATGAGCAAAGGCAGTCCTGCGTTGGCATGACGGGGCTCTGGGAGCATGCCGGGGAGGGGGGTCCTCAGGGATGCCAGAGGACATGGAGGCCAGATCAGAGTGGATTGCCATCGGGAGCAGGCTTCATTCTCTGGGCAAGGAGGAGATGCCTTCGACCTCTGAGCAGGGACAGGACAGATCAGGTGTGTCCGTGGAATGTCAAGAAAGGGATCTGGGTCAGAGCTGCAGGACTACGTCACGGAGGTAGAGGTGACTGTGCGTGCCCGCCGAGGTCCTGGTGGGAGGGAGTGAGAGCAAGTCTGGCCATTAGCTTGTGCCCCGGACTCTCCGGCCCTCCTGGCACCTGCAAAGCCCTGCTGTGCACACACCAGGAAAGGCCAGCCTCCCACCACCCTGCTGTTCCCGTGGAATCTGCTCAGGAACACCTGGGGCAGGTGGGGGCGCTCCATGGGGGGACTCAGGGCCCTGTCTCTTTGTCCACTAGGCAGAAAGCTCTGCTTCCCTCACTGATATCTTGTACTTACACATAAAGTTTTGTTGGAACAAAGGGTTTTGTGCCTCACTCTGACCCTGAAGAATCGTAGAAGCATATGACTGTCAGTGTTCTAAAGTCTTTTATCTTCAGGTGACTTGATGAGGCATAAACCTCCAACTGTTTGTGAAACAGTCCTATGAACACATCTTTCTCTGCTCAGATTCAATGGGTTTTCTATCCACATCTGGAATATATAGTCATATCTCTTAGGACAGAATGTGTGAGAATTTGCTTGATTCTTTATGATGTATTAAATGTTAAATTAAACAGAAATCTGGAATGACAGAAATGTAGGGGAAAAGAACGCTTCCGGATAAAGGTATTTGCCATTATTATTATTAATACGGGTGAAAACAATTTACTTGCAATCCTTCCTTTGGCATCAGCACATGCAGGCCATAACACAAAGGCTGAGTTAATAGTTTCATCCTGAGGGGAAGACAAACCCAGTGGTTATAAGGCAGAAAAACAATCCTGCATCATATCAGGGAACTCCGGACTAACATATGAAGAAGGAATAGTTCACTATCAGAGGGGAAAAATGATGCTTCTGTGTGGACGGTTTTCTTGCTAACCCCATAATCATGAGATATGCAAAACATATCAGTGATTATCACCTGCCACACAGCAAACTCAGGGTCAGTTGGTACATTCTTTTTTTTTTTTTTTTTAAGATTTTATTTATTTATTTGACAGAGAGAGGCACAGAGAGAGAGGGAACACAAGCAGGGGGATTGGGAGAGGGAGAAGCAGACTCCCCGCTGAGCAGGGAGCCCGATGTGGGGCTCGATCCCAGGACCCTGGGATCATGACCTGAGCCGAAGGCAGACGCTTAACGACTGAGCCACCCAGGCGCCCCAGTTGGTACATTCTATCCGTGCCCCATGTCATCCTCACTTAGGAATAAACTCTGTTGTGCTCCCACCCGTTAGCTTGGTTTTATGTGTTCAGAGAAAGGGAGTGAACACGCTTCAGGCCCAGCTCCCTCAGCACCTGGCTAGTGTAAAGGCTCACAAGGTCCGGTGGTTCTGGGCAGCTCCCACCTGACTTCGTCGTATCACTGTGTAACCAGGCTATAGAAGAAGCTCAGTGAAAACCCAGGGTGAGTGCTGGTTCCCCCAGGAAGGTTTAGTCTTCTCAGAAGAGATGTGATCTTGCAGAGAGAGTGGTGTGTCTGTGTAAACCCACCTGTCCAAGCCTGGGGAGCTCTGCACCACACACAGACCAAAGCCTCTGCTTGTCACCTCTCATCTTGCCTTACGTTGGAATATCGTGTGGCCATAACATATATTTATTGCAAGAATTTGATTGCGGTTGGCTTTCTGTAAATCCGTCCCTGCACCTTGAATTGCCCGTCCTCTTTTATCATCAAGCCAAACATCTGAGGAGAAACCACCTCTTCAAACCTTACTGCCTCCTACCTGAGATGCAAATCCATGAACATTTCCCAAAGCTTTATGAGAAAGAACATGGATCTCCTGCCCTCCTTCCCCCTCTCCGCCGTCAGTCTGCCCACCTCCGAGCATGTTTTCCTCCACCTCCTCCACGGCCATTCTCCTGGGCAAGAGAATGTCTTTAATTCCTACGCTGACTATGGCCTGTCATGTTCAGGAAAGCCTCTGAGGTCCAGCCTCATCTCTCTCGAGTGCAAGCCCTTCGGGATCCGGCCTGGATGGTTACAAGGCTCCGTGTCATTCGTGTCCCTCATTCTTCTATTCTGGGATGCATGAAGCTGTTCCAGCCGACTTGCATCCATTTTCTCCCCTGCCAAGATATTCTCTGCTCCCCCTTGACTGCAGAGTGAAGAGGTCCATCTCCTTAGCACGTCCCATGTTAGCCTTCGTGGTTGAAATGTTCCCGCTCAAGCTGGAGAGGGTTGAGCAGCTGTGGTCTCCTCCCCTCATCTCCTGCAAAAGTCTGTGTGAACGCGGTCTGCCGTTTTCTCAGAAGAGGGAGGGTGCGGCCCGTGAAATATTGGATTTGGCCTTGGTCTGTGTGCATCATTTACAACTCCCATTGCCTCTACCTTTGAACCCACACTCAGAGCCCAGAACTGTCTCTTCTTCCCAAGCCCATCTTTCATTCCTTGTCTTCAAAATCCAGTTGGAAAGCCCATATATTATCCTAGAATTCTAAAACTTTGGAATCCCTTGGAAAGTATCTTAAAATGTGTGGACCTTGCCTAGAAATCTTTTGATTCATTAGGTATGGGGCTGGGTCCAGTTTATGAATCTGAAGTAATCACGGAGGTGACTGGGACTTAGTTGGTTGAAAAAACACATTTCATAAAAAGGAGTCCTAGATCTACACCCAGTTTGACCCTTCAAACCCAACAAACTCCACTGTGTTCTCCTGCAGACCCCAAATCTGACTCACTCTGATACCCCTCCTTCACTGGTACCACCTCTCTTCAAGGATCTCCTGCTTCTCTGTCCACTCCATCTCTGTCTTCTTTGCCCACCGCTAACTTCCCTGCTCTCATGGGCTCACCCAGTGTAGGAATCCTCCCTGGAAAATCTCCTTCACGCCCTGGCTTTTCCCTGTGGGCTCCCCACATCTGTATCTAATCCAAATCTCAGCCATGAGTTACAGACCCAGCTATTCACCTACATGTGACTCTTCTCCACCGGACAAGCTGCAGAGGTGCCGTGGGGCTCTTCATGCCCCTGGGATCCCATGAAACAGCCAGAACCCGGCCAGCCAGCCTCCGTCTCTGCCTCTGTCCACCTTCGCTTCTGTTTTGTTCAACATCCGTTTGCTCAGTGATCATGTGTTGAACACGCGTGATGCTCCTGGCACCGAGATGCTGCGGTAGATGAGGAGCGGGAAAGGTGGATGGGGTCCTGCCCTCAGGGAGGTGTTAGCAACACGTGACTTTGCGGAGATCCCTCTGCTCCTCTCCCCTCCCCGCCCCGCTGGTGAGGGCTCCATACACCCCCGTGTGTGTGGACGCTCTCACTGCCTCTCTGGCTTCCACGTCTCATTTTGTCCAGGATCCAGGTTGGACAATAAATTAGATGGTGACCCTACCCATTGGCACTCTTCTACTTTGGCATCGTCAGCTGACTGGATTATTGTCGGGGCTTCCCAGAAGATCCCCTGCCTTCAGTCTGGTTCCATTTTGATGGGTCTCCTGTTCTGCTGCAAGTGACCTTCCTACATCACACACTGACCAGTGACTCCCATCTGCTGCTGGTGACCAAGGCGGCCCTGCTGCCTACCTGCTGTGCAAGGCGGAGGCTGTGTGGCCCCCTGGCCCTTTCTGACCCAGCCTCAGCCTCTGTGAGGAAGCCGTCATTCTCCAGCTGCCCCACCCTTCCGGAAGCTTCTGACACACACGCCACCCAGGGCTGTGCCTTCCCATTCTGCCCGGAAGACACGCCGCGCTTTCTTACTATGACGCATCTTCATGGATTTTTAATTTTTAATGGTAGAAGTGACACATAAAAATCTGTCATTAAAAATTTCAAGTAAAATTAAAATATCCCTTGCCGAAACCATCTCATACGTGAGTCTGGCAGATCCCTATTCCATTCCCAGGGGTGACCCTGATCCAGTTCATGCGGTTCGCTTTTCTGTTCCTCTTCCGTGTGCTAACATGAGTCGCGTGCACACTCACAACAGATACGTGTACACACGTGCGTACGTGAGCATGCGCAGCTTTGCGGATGTTTGCACAAGTGACCCCCCCCCCACCGGCAGAGTGTCTGCAGCTCAATTTTCCTTAATGCCACTTCGCCTCTGTTTTCGTGTGAGCACACAGAGATCCTCACTGTGTTCTAAAAACTTGGTTAGAATCCCAGAGCATGAATGTGCTATATGTTATTTAATTATCTCTCAATTAAAGGGCATTTCAGTGGTTTCTAATTAGACGTGAGTCTGCGTGGTGCTGGAGGAGCGGGCTCGGCCACACATCTCTCCTCGCCGCATCAGGGTTTCTCCAGGGCAGATGCACATGCACCTCTGTCTGTTAAGGCTTCTGCTGAGGACCATGTCCATGTCTCCTCCACGACTGTGACAGGAAGCCCCCCCAAGAACTGGTGCGGAAGTGTCCCAGGGGTGGGGAGGGGGACTCCTCGTGTGGAAGCAACAGGCCCTGTTAGGAGGGGCTTCTTTGCCTCCACTGGGTTCAGAACCACTCATGGGGCGGGACAGGCAGAAGCGTGAATGGGGCTGGAGACAGGGCACCTCTGAGTAGCTGCACTTTGCACAGGAAGAAAGGGGGGCAGGCAGAGTGCCCTTGCAGGCAGGGCTGAGTCTAAGCCCCACTGGATGCCTGCTGTGGTGTTGGTCTCCTGGGCCAGCCCCACTGGGGTGTTGGGTGAACCTAGGTGCCTAGGATCCAACATACGAAGTGGGCATGCGCTGAATGCGCTGGTCCACTGTGGGCTGGGAGGGACGTTGTCCAGCACAGGGCCAGCCTCCTGGTGGCCATGCCCACCCTGGGGTGCTCTGCTTGGTGGACCCAGAGCAGGGGCAGCACCAGGACCTGAGAACAGGGGGTGGTAGGCAGATCAACATGCCCAGTGTCCCGGTCCCTGCAGCCAGCTGTGTCTGCCACACGGTGGGTGCTTGGGGAGTCCCCGTGGATGGAAAGACTGCGTAAGGAACTTCTTAGAGTGTGTCAGTTACCAGCACATTGTTTTAGAAAAGCTACTTTTTTTTATTGTTATCCGTTTCAAAAGTGGGCAATATATCTTAAAGTCTAATTCCAACTTTGAAATTCTTCACAGATGTTTGCTGGAGTCACTGTCTAAAATATAAATGGCTGAATTTTCATTGAACTTCTACCCCATTATTTCTTTGTTTCAATTTTTTGGAATTGTTATAATTCCTTCTGCGCTTCTGTTTATTCTCAAATGAGCGGGTGGGCTTTTCACTCATAAATTGACTGTTGGTGAGGGGCATATTTTGATGGTAAATTCACGAAAGCCATTCAGTATGAATCCTACCTTTGTTTTCAGGACAGGTGTCCTCTGTTGCATGTCTGTCTACACAGCTGAGTGAGCAGCAGTTAGGGGGAGTGGAGAGAATTAATGGCCTTCATAATCCATGGCCACACCTTTGAAAGGTCGGTTTTGAGGCAAAATAATATTACATCCACGCAGTTGACTTTAGAAAACGTAGTTCTGGTGTACGGCATGGTCCATGTGCTTGTCTTATGACTTTATACCCGTCTGATTGTTGCTCCTCCTTTAGGGACCCCAGCGAGGGCGTGGGGCAGAACAAAGGAACGGGTGAGTCAGGAAGAGAAGGGATGGCCTGGGGAAGGCCCCAGCCGAGCCAGCTGGTGAAGATGACTGGACCCACACACTCACCATCCTCTTTCCCAGTTTCTCCCTCTGGCCGGGCAGACCCCATGGCAGCCCTGGCTTTAGCGCTGGGATGAGATGGGTCATCTGAGCTCACCATGGTCTTGGAAGTTAAACCACTGGATGATTCCAGTACATCCTGGAACATACACCTTACTGCCAAAACGCCGAGGAAGGTGAAATATTTATTACTTTAATCCAAATTTCTTTGCGTTGGCATATTGTTCTCCTGAATCTTATTTGGGGATTCATGGAATATTCTGGAATTCTTCTCTCAGATTCTGTAGTTACCTCATATTTTTATGCTCTTTGTTCATTGGCCATCATCAATAAACAACCACTCAAGAAGATGGCATGGCTTCTGTTGATAGTTCCCCCATTTGCTGTGAACCGGTGTCTGGAACAAGGTGACATGACAGTGAGGGGCACTCTCAGCCATGAATTCTGTAACTTAGGGGCCAGGACTCACGTGGGGCATGTCCTGACCACGTGGGAAACCCAGGTGGAAACCTGCCCTCAGCTGGTGGTTTAAAAACAAAACTGGGGGCTTCCTAAAACACTGAAAATAATGTGAAGAACGATTTCTTTTAAATCACCTTTGTGTGTGCTGAAAACTTAAAACCTCAGTGACTTACCACTATGGATTTTTGGCCCCAGTTTTACCCATAAGATGCCAAGGGCATGCACAGTTTTTCTCTTAAGTAGGGTTGCATAATGGAGTGAAAGACTATTGTTGCACAAATATTTATTGAGCGGCCACCACGAGCCAGACATGGGGCTGGGCCAGGGATCCAGCGTTCGGGAGACTTGTGGGCTGGAACGTGAGGTTGGAACCACCCGTTTGCTGACACCGAGGACCTCTGAATGCCCTGAGATAAGACTCGGCATGCCTGCTGCCTTGCATGGAGCAGTCACCCGGGGTTACCCAGGACAGGTTCTCAGAGAAATGACCAGTTCTGTGAGTTCCCGAGTGTCCCCAGAAGCCCTGGTGTGGACAGCCAGCGCCTGGCCCCAGGTCTGCTCTGCCAGAGGCCCAGGAAGGGGGGGAGTCCAGAGCTGAAGGAATTGGCGGGGTCCTGTCCTCCTCATACCGCACCCTCCCCATCAGAGACCTTGGCACCCAACTGGGCAGGGGCTCCCAGGCTGTCCTCAGGCGGCCCTCATGCAACCCCCCCCACACGGCAGCTTAAAACGACAGAAATGTATCTCTCACAGCTCCGGAGGCTCCCATCAAGGTGCCACAGGGCCGTGCTCCCTTCAGAGACCCAGGGGAGCCCTTCCTGCCTCTCCCAGCTTCCAGTGGCCCCAGGTTTTCCTGGGCTTGTGGCTCCATCATCCTAACCATCCCTCACTATCACCTGGCCTTCTCCTCTGTGTCTGTGTCTCCCTCCGTTTTTCGTAAGGACATTTGTCACTGGATTTAGGGGCCGTCCAGAGAACACAGACTGTTCTGTTCACACTAAGATCCTTAGATTAGTTACATCTGCAAAGACCTTCTTTCCAAATGAGGTCACATTCATGGCCTCTGGGGATTAAGACGTGGACACCCCTAGGGGCAGCCACCATTTAACCCATGACAGGGCCCGACACCCGGTGCTTCTGGTCTCAGCGGAGGGAGTCTGGAGTAAACTCACCGTGAATGGGCCCGCGTGGACAGGAAGCTCTGCCCCGTGGAGACCCACAGGGACTGCAGCTTGCGGTTGTCCCGGGGGCGGGGTTGTCGAGGAGAGAATGACGTGAAGCCCCTGGGTTTCTGCACGATGACATGAGGACAGTCTAGGGGAGGCTGTAGGAAAGCAGCCATGGCCCCATTCCCGGCAAGAACCACGGGACAGGCCCCACGGCATCCTGAGCACCACGTGTCCGGGCACCTGTGCCCTCCTGTCCCCTCCAGTCCCCTCCTGTCATTTCACCACCTGCCCCACACATCAGCACTTTCTCCTGGGTTTCCAGATATTCTAGTCTTACTGAGGTCTTGCAGGGAATGTAATCTTAACTCTTTACATACCTGCCGTGGTTTTATGGAGCAGAACCATATTTCCCCCTTACCTTTCCAAACTAAACATCACCTTGTTTTTACCTTTGTACATCGTCCTTGACATCGACACCCAGACCAGTGAATCAGGACCGCACACTCTGAAACCCGGCCCCAGTGTGTCTGAACTACAAGTGATCACCTTACAGAGGGTGAAACCACCAGATTTGAATGTCGTCTCATTCAAGCTAGCCCCCTTGGGGACACGGGAGGGAAGTGGGGCTTTTAGAGGCACCTTAGTTGCTGTTGCCAGGCATGGCCTTCTTCACTTTTCCACAGGTAATGATGCCGTGAGCCCCGGGGCTGCTCTCACTCGGGAATTCAGAAATGCATCCGGGCTGCTCACAGCGTCTGGCAAGTCAGGTGCCGCAGGATGCACTGGACTCGAGTCGGAGCCAGAGCCCACAGGGCGAGGGAAGTCCACACCGTGCTGAGCTCGGCATGTGCAACCAGGACTGCATGGGTGGTGCTTGCTACTGGGACCCAGCGGGACTTCCCCTCCCACCTCCCAGCTCCACCTTTACTTGCGTGGTCCTGTTGTCGGGAAGGCTCTGTCCCCGTGGCCCGAAGACCCCGGCCCCTCTGCACCTTCACCAACCACTTTCCCCACTGGAGAAGGGAGAACTTTCTCCCACGATGTCAGCAACCAGACCCATCTCAGTCAGCCTCTTCTTCCTGAGCCAGGACCTGGCACAGAGACTGGGGCTGAGTCAGGGCTATTCACAGATGAAAGATGAGATGACAGAGCGCTCTGCCCTGCCCGGGGATGCTGCCGACGTCTCCCCATGCCCGATGCCTCCCAGGCGGTCATGTCCTTACTGTCCAGAAGACAGTGCCTCCAGTCGCAGGGCACTCAGTTCTTCTTCTTGGCCCCTTCACTGAATACCACATCTCTGTGGCCATGTCGGTAGTAATCTACTCCCTAGTTATCTGCAGAAGTGTGGTTGTATCCTTTTGGATTTATTCACTTGCAAGCAACAGAATACCTGACTCGTTCAAACTTAAGCTGAAATGTCACACTTTTCCCACAGAAGAAGCCTGGAGGGGTGTAGTTCAGAGCTTGGTGAGGTGGCTCCAGTCTGTCATCAATGCCCAGTGCCCTGCTCCCTCACCCACAGCTCGTTGGTGTTGCCTCATGGCTTCAATATGGCTGCCACAGCTCCAAGCATCGCATTCTTACCCAAACACATTCAAACAGGGAGAAACACAGACAAAAGAAAAGGGATTTACTTATATCTAAAAGAGTGATCATTCTCAGGCTGTCCCCTGGCAGAGCTTTTAATGTGGCCCGATGGCAGACTTGGGTCAAGGGCCATGCCAGATGCAAAGGAAGTTGGGGCATCAAGCCAGGAAGGAGTCGTCCTGAGCACTTTGGAGTTCCAGCCTTGGCCCTGGGGCGGGGCATATTCCTGCCCACGGTGGCCATTACATCTGCTCTCTCATTTCCAGGCTCTGCCTCTGGGAACAGGATGGTGGCTCTTACTCACTTGAGTCTGGATGTGGCTGTGTGACTTCAGGAGTAGAGAAATATGACCGAGGGACACGTGTCGTTCCCTAGAGCATCTTTAAGGGCTGGTGTATGACTCAGTGTGCTGAGACAAAGCTTCCGCCAAGCTGGACACCTGGGTTAGGAGGGTAGCAGAAGCCCTGTGTTCTCCATGAGGGACACATGATGTGAACGAGAAAGAAGCCTTTCCTGTGTGAGGTCACTGTAAGTCTGGACATGCAGGTGACCCATCCACTCAGCACCATCCCTGACTTGAAAGTCCCAAGGAACAAAGCTTCAGGACAACTTCACCCCCTTCCATAGGTGGTATTTTATATCCTTTTTTTTTTTTTTTTTTCCAGCAGAAGGTGCAGGATATGCAATGAAGCCCAGTTCCCTTTCTTGCAGAATCTTAAATCTAGGGATACAACAGGCTTTCTGGATGTTTGCCTCTTCAGTAATGCAGTTTTATGAATTCTGACATGAAATCTGTTTCCGAATATGGACGAGCGGAGCTGGGTTTGCGAACAGGTGTGGCTGTGTGACAGCAGGGACACCTCCTGGCTTGGTGGGGTGCAAGGGTTCCCTTCTGCCTGACACGGGACTCATCCATCAGTGGGATATACCAGATGATTCATCATTCACTTACTTGTTTTGAAAACCGGTACCTTCCTCTAAAAGTACTTAAATAGGGAAAACATAATGGGCCATTTAAGTCTTATTTTGTTGGTAATTTAGACTTTGGTGGCTTTCTAAAAATATCAGGTAATGGTTGTGTTAAAATGAGAATCTCTAAGTGAGATCTGAGGGTCACTACTTCTTCCAAATTTCTTTTTCACCAGTGATGGATTTGGGGGGATATTTACTTTCTATGGGAAGTAGACACTTCTGGGGCCGAGAACCATTCGCAGGCTGACAGCTGGAGAACGCTGGAGGTTTTGACAGGGTAGAGGGTGCCACTTCCGCGTGAAGCCACACTCCTTGACATGTGTCTTGGAGGTGAGGCTGTAGCAAAACTGGCTGATGCCTCGGGCAGGATGTCAATTGGTCATCTTCTTCCCTTCAATTACCCAGCAGCCAATAAAAAATAAAATAAAGTTTAAAATTTGACATGATTCACTAAGTTAGTCATCACAAGTTTGCATAGGATTCAGTGGTGAAGCCATTGCTCAGCCTGCCCACAGGGCAGGAATTAGCTGCTTTCCGGGACACCCCGGGGCGCGTTCCCAGCTGTGGGGGGCAATCCAACAGCCCTGGCTGGCAGGACAGGATGCCCCAGGAGGGAGCTTCTCACTCCGCCTCCCAGAGCTCCCAAATGTGTGCGTAGCTGCAAGGTGAGAGGAGTTATTCTCAACGTTCATCACGTCCTGCCATTGGGTCTTGGCACTTGATTTGTGGAAGCCATTGTCATGCTTAATGGATGAGTGTCAGGGTCGAAGCCACTTCTCTCTTGGAACCCGACTTTCCAGGGGACGCAGTGTAGGGCCGTGCACAGCGAGAAATGTCCAGCCTACCCGGAGGGGATTCACACAGTAAGCCAACTGCCAATTAATTTACTCGGCTCAGAATGCACCTAAGTGATACCCAGAGCTGCTTGACTCCGCGGCACCATTCATTGTTCCAAAAGCTCATTTTCTGAACAACACATTATTGGACTAATCAAATTACTGCCATCGATTTTTTTTCTTTTGGTAAGAAAAACGTAGGCATATTTAAGAAAATAGAGAAAATTATAAAAAGAGAAATAGATCTATCATCACAGAACGTTCCATTGGACAGTGTTGTTCTGGACTCACACACAGGAGGTGGGGTGGAGAGGACTCTCTGGATCAGATGGACGGAGGCAGCGGGTCTTTGGGGACACCAGGAGGCAATGGTCATGTTCTTCTCTAACTGGCCTGTCAGTGACCCAGAGTATGCACCTGCACTGTTGCATTCCTCAGGGGCGTATCTCAAGGGCTTCACCTCTTCAGGATTAGAAGTGTTAGAAGAAGCAGACATCGCCCGATGGGCATGGTTTCCGTCTGAGGCTTACATGCCTTTATAGGTTCGTCCTGCATCTCGATAACCTCAAGAAATGTTCAGAGCTATATTTGAAATTAAAACACAGGCCATGCTAACCTGACATATTTAACAGGAGGTACCATTTTTCAAGGGACCTGCTACTTAGTATCACTGAAAACAGTTTTGGTGATTATTTCCTCTGGGCACTGAGAGAGGGGGAAAATAACTTAATGGGAAAAGTTACTGTATGCTATTATGATACAGTTATTATTAGTGCTTTACTCTTTTTGAAACATTCTACCTCATTTAATTCGTTCGGACCACAGTGGGAGGGACACAGGATGTTGCCGGCTTAGCAGGCGAGGAAAGTGGTGTCCTTTCTGAGCTGTGAATTTGCGGCCAGACGGTCAAGTGGAGCCTCAAGCCCAGTTTGTTCTACTTTTTATTTTTTCATCACAACTTAAATTTGATAAACCCTAAGGTAAACGATCTCTCAAAAATAAACCATCGGATCTGGCCTCCAATGAGAAGGTGCTTCATTTCAGCTTTTGGAGACCTGACGATTTCACATTCCAATCCACCATTACAAAAATATCAAGTAGGTTTCTCATAATTTCACCTCAAGTCTATGGTGCACGTTCTCAGCCCTCTGTTAGTGCTCACGCTTGTCCTGAAGCCAGTCCAGTGCGGGGGAAGGGACAGGAAATCTCCCCGTGTTGCTCCTTGGAGGAGCGAGAAGGCAAGTACCCCTCAGAGACGGGTGGCCATAAGGCTCAGAGAAAATGGCATCAAGAGCCGTAATTGACATCCTGGGCCAGTGTGACATCCTGGGCCAGAGTGCAGGTGGGGCAGGGTCCTTGGATGTCCCGACCTCTCGCGACGCGGCAGAACCATCTTGATGCAGGGGGCATCCATGTGGGCCTCTCTTCTTTTTTTTTTTTTTTTTAAAGATTTTATTTATTTATTTGAGAGAGAGAGAATGAGAGACAGAGAGCATGAGAGGGAGGAGGGTCAGAGGGAGAAGCAGACTCCCCACCGAGCAGGGAGCCCGACGTGGGACTCGATCCCGGGACTCCGGGATCATGACCTGAGCCGAAGGCAGTCGCTTAACCAACTGAGCCACCCAGGCGCCCTGGGCCTCTCTTCTTGCCACATCAGAAACCCAGATGCTGCAGAAAGGATATTTATGAAACTAAATTTCTCCTCAGAAATGTGGGCCCAGCCAACAGATCGGTTTCTCTCCCACTGCCAGTTGGAGAATCGTCTAATGCCTGGTCGGCGAAATTTGATCCCGGAGTTGGTGATGAAGTGGCTAATGAGGAAAATCCTATTAATTTATGTATGAAGTGCTCTGTGGCCCAGGACCTGAGACCTTCTCTAGCACTCGGCCTTGTTTGTAGCAAGGTGGGACGAGCCAGTGTGTGCAGGGTTTGGGGAGAATCGCCCTCAGGTATGGGAAGTTGCAGTTTGAGCTGCACAGGCCCCCTAGGATCCCTGTCATACCGGCTCACGGACAACTGAGCCAAGACGTACTTGCGGGTGACCAGCCTGTCCGGTTCGCTCAGGACTTTCTGTTTTCACACTGGACGACTCGAGTCTTGAGAGCTCCCTCCATCCCGGGAAAAGCTGGACTGTTGGTCATCCTTGGTATCCTGCCAAGAGTGGACAAGTTCTTAGAATGTTCCCGAGGAAGTGTGGGTCTTGTTTGTTTGTTTGCCTGGCTGGTTGCAAATGAATGCTCCGGAGATGATTAGCCTCTTACTTCCCATAAACCGATGTCACCTACACAGAACTTGGCTTCAGGCCTAGTGGCGGTGGGTCTGCCCAGGGGAGGTCTCAGTGCAAGCACCTGTCAGAAGGAGGTGCGGTGGGAGGTGGCGGGGGGGTTCTTCGTGGGCCGAGCCCGGGCAAATAGATTATGTGTCTGCTTCCTGGCTCTTTGCCTGGCATGGGGGCGGCTACAAGGTGGGCTCTCTAATTGAAGGTTTAAATGCAGATTCAGCAGCAGCCCACGGAGGGGACGGTGAGCAGGTAAAAAGCATGTGGTGTGGCCCGCAGTGAAACTCGTTAATCTCAGCCCCAGGTATCTGAGTCATGCAGCAGAGTGCCGAGCAGGCCGGGGAGAAGCCGCCTCCGTATATTTACAAAGAGCCTGAGAACATTCTGTCTTCAAGGAAATACTCTTCAGATTCTTCATAGTTCATTAAAGAGTGGGAGAGTATTAAATAATTTCATCTGAAATCTGAAGTGCCCAATGAGTAGGATCACGGTTTGGGTCTACTTTGCCGGTGTTGAGCGAAGCCTTTGATGTCTAGTGCTTGCTAATCTTTTCTTTTCCCTGATACAGGTATTCTATTATAAATCAACAAGGGAAGGTAAACGAACAGTGGGGTTTTAATTGCATATAATTACTTGGTATGCCAAAGTATTTTACAATTGAGATAATTTGCCTGAAAGTGTTGGTATTTAGTGAATAGAATTTATGGTAATTCCCTTATTTTCCCCCAACTGCCTAGTAATCTTTACAACAAGGAAGTAGAAGCACAATAAGAAATCCCGAACTGAAACAAAGCTGTACATAAAAGTGCTTAAAATGTATCTGTTTGTCTTTGTTTCAGTAGGAATCCAAAACAAAGTTAATCTGATCAACAAGGATCAATAGAAAAGTGAGTGAAGATTCGCATTTCTTTGAAGCTGGTAGAGGCAAGGAAATAATCCTTCCCAACAATGGAGGCCTTTAATTCACAGGCTGCAGCACTGAGAGCCATTGTGAAGTGGGATTTGCTGGGTTTCAGGTTTTAATTTGAACTGTACAAGCAGGTGCAGTGTGAGCAGCCTCCGTTCCTGGCAAGTAAATTCTCTAGTAACCCAGCGCTCTATGTTTGGGGATAGAGATTCCTGCGTTCTGCTCTGTTTTGTTTTAAGCAGCTACTAGGAATTCCTATACATGCTGTCTTTCGCACCTGGTTCCGTCCTCAGGTACTTCTCTAACCGTGGGACATGGGTACGAGGGAAGACGCACAGGGGAGGCAAGTTCAGCTTCAAATCTGGGAAGCAAAGCTCTACTAAAACACATGCTCATTTAACCATAATAGGATGTAGACCGGAACATTCTTGGGGCCACTGGGGCAGGAAAATGCCTATTTCTAAAGCGAAGGAAGCTTTCTTTCCCACCGGCCCCCACCCAAGCCATGCGGCCCTCAGGAGCAGTCTCCCTGCCCATTATGCTGTGTGGATATTGTCCCTCCCAGACTCGGATGCACCATTCCTTCTAATTCTGGACCATAGAGTGATGGATAACTAGGAGAGAACTCAGAGCCTGTGGCTTGATCACGGTATCGCAAGGCTTGGGCACTGTGTGCAGCCGACAGTAGAAATTTAAGAGTATGGGATATGGCCAAATGGCAGGTTCTCGCAGGTCCAGAACTTATTTCCCTTCGTTCACAATGAACAGTCACAGATGCCTACCAGGAGTCTCAGACACAGCTGGGTTCTGGGCACATGGATTGTTCTCAGGATTTCAGAGCACAGAACACAGCAAGGGCCACACGAGAGGCGGGACGGAGGGGTGCCCCTGCTGTGTGCAGCCCCTGGGCGATGTGCCTTAGGATGCTCACTTAACAAGCAGCATCTTTTCTTGTCTCATTGCTTGTGCTACCAGGGGACACACTCAGCTCTGGGCAACATCAGGAGAAACGTGGATGTGGGTAAGTCTGAACTATCAAGGATCAGTGAAATAGGATGCTATCAAGCACGAAGGTCTTTGTCGTTTATTTTTTCTTGGTATAATCCAGGAGGGTGCTTTATTTTCTGAGCATGAATCAGCTCTGCGGGGTGCTGCACTGTGGGGCTCTCCTCATGGGGCTCTCCTTGGTGGCTGGGGTCCTACCCCTCCACTGACTTTGCCGCAGCAGCTAAGCCTGGCCCTGCAGAATGGTCCCTGAGTTGGCTGCACTATTCTGTGAGCTCTTTCATTAACTCCGCCGAGGTCTAAGTGGGGAATTCACACTTGTCGCTGCTCAACTTGCCATCCTTGTTTGCAGAATGACCCTAAAAACCTCTCCCTTTGGGGCTTTTAATCCTTTTTAATTTTTTTTTTTTTAATTTAAAATTCAATTAGCCAACATGTAGTACATCATCAGTTTCAGATGTAGAGTTCAATAATCCATCAGTTGCATAAAATACCCAATGTTCATCACATCACGTGCCCTCCTTAATGCCCATCACTCAATTGCCCAGGGTAGTTGGGTGATGGGGCTTTTATCCTTGCAAAGATGACATTAGACTCTTTCCTCCGAGGTGCCTCTGGGGTGAATGGTCATTAACTTAATCGGTTCCTCGCAGGATTCTCCCAGGGAAGGCAGGTCCCTTCACGGCAGCGCCTCCTTCGGTTCCTTGAAGGGCCTGTGGATCTGGAGCCAGGCTTCTCGTGTCCCACGTAGTTACTCGATCTTTCATTAAAATGTTTCATCTTCCTTTCTTTGCAGTTGTCGCTGCCATTTTATACTCTCATTTGAGACTAATGAGATGCTGTTTGTACCGTGATCTTCCTTTAAGTAGGAGTTGCTTTATGGAGCCAACCCTGCCTCTGCGGCTCCCACAGGCAAGCTTCTCCCCAGCCCTCCCGGGGCTTCATACCACCCTCTCTGGGCCATGTCTGGTGTTCCTAGGAAGCTTCCATTTCTTCAGGGTTTTTTTTTTTTTTTTTTTTTAACTTTCCTTCTTCAGGCGGCTGTTAAATATTTTCCTCCTAGATTTAAGTCTGTCCTTTTGAAACTCTCTGTTTCTATATTACCCCGACAGCAATCCCCAAGTGCTTAAAATATCAAACCTGATTGTGTGCTGGCTGCTGATCTTGGTGGGACCCATCAGTCTTGTTGAGTCACTTCCTGGGACGGAGGGTCTGAACAGCACTTGAATAGTAAGTTATGCATTAGATTCTCCTACAAGTCAGAATAATGGGTTGTTTCCTTAATACTCTTGAGAACACAGGAGTGGATTCTTTCCAGATTGGCTGATGATCAACCAGGAAAATGCATGAAAAGGGCTGCAGTGTCCCCCCTTGCTTTCTCTCCAGATGCCACATTCCCCGGCTAAATGGACTGGAGGGCATAAGGAGAGCTGGGCTCTCTGCGTGCAGGCCCTGGAACCAGCCCCCAGTTCCCTGAGCCCCAGCATGTCAGGCAGCCAGCCCAAGTAGCTGGGGAAGGGTGGGGGGGTGGGTTGAGCCCACAGACAGCCCTGCTGTTCTGTGATGCAAGTGTCCCCTCTGCAAGGCGCTGCATTAGGGCTGGAGGGCAGTGGTCCCATCCTAGTCCCAGGCCTGGCTTCTGAGCCTCATGTTGGGGCTGTGTGAGTGGCTGGGCAGAAGGAGCACGTGGGGCTGTGGATCTGTGTTGAATTCCTACTTCGCAGGCGGCACGACTCAGACTTTCTGTCCAGTGCAAATGAAAGAAGATGTGGTCCATATATACAGTGGAATATTACTCAGCCATCAGAAAGGATGAGTACCTACCATCTGCATCGACATGGATGGAACTGGAGGGGATTATGGTCAGTGAAATAAGTCAAGCAGAGAAAGACAATTATCATATAGTTTCACTCATATGTGGAATATAAGGAATAGTGCAGAGGACAATAGGGCAAGGGAGGGAAATCTGAAGGGGAAGAAATCAGAGAGGGAGACGAACCATGAGAGACTCTGGACTCAGGGAAACAAACTGAGGGTTTCAGAGGGGAGGGGGGTGGGGGGAGGGGGTAACTGGGTGATGGGTACTAAGGAGGGCATGTGTTGTGATGAGCACTGGGTGTTATATGCAACTAATGAGTCACTGAACACTACATCAAAAACTAATGATGTACAATACAGTGGCTAACTGAACATAATAAAAAAAGAAAGACTTTTATCCTTTCCCGAAGACCACTCAACTTTGGTGCATGAAGCCTGAGTCCTTTGGAGAATTTAGGACTGAAGATAGGGAAGATGACTAATAAACCTGAATTCCAAATTCCACCCAGTGTGCTGTTGGTGCTTTGCCCCTTGCTCTCTCTCACTTTATCGAACATCATGAAAGTCAGCCTAGTGCCGTTAGCCTTCATCATAAAATACGCAGAATGCCCCATCTCCTCTCTTCTCTGTGGTGATGGGCCTTGTGGAGAAGCTCGGGGAGTCCACTTTGGCCAGCACGCACATTACACTGCGGTCCCAGCACAACGATCACAAGCTTCGGGGACTCAAACATTTTATGTCCTTAACAACATGCCCAGAATCACATCATGGTTTTGTGCATTCACTGATTTTTCACATTTACTAGAAACATGCTTTTTTGACCTTTTTTTTTTTTTTTTTTAAGGAGACTCTTTTCTTTATTACAAGTTGACTGTATCACATTTTAAGGAGGTGGAAGTTAGCCTCAGCTAAGGCGAGGGTGTCATCAGAACACCCGGCTCACCCAGTGCACAGCCCCACATGTCGATGCCCCGTCAGCCATGCTGTCAGGAGTGAGACAGCCATGTGCCCTGCCAGCCACAGGCGCTCTTCCCGGCCACAGCTCGAGTGGGTACTGTCACATGGGAGTCTTTCTACAGAAACGTTCTGGGGTTGTATACATAATCACCCGAAGTCTCTGTCCCCCCAGAAAACGTCATCAGCTTTTCCAGCCAAATGACAACCACAAACATCCTTGATAGACCGTGCTTGTGGTGGACAGGCCTGGCTATGTCATTTGCAGGACTCACTGGGAAACAGAATTCCAGGGACTCTTGTTTAGAAATTAAGAATTTCAAGATGATAGAGGTTAGTGTAAACCATGCATGGAGGCCTCTTGCGGTGGGTTCGTGTGCAAATGCAGGGGTGTACATCTGTGTGCTGGTCGCCATCCAGGGTGAAGCTGACAGATCCCCCCCAACCAAGTTCTCTTGTCCCCTCCACAGACCTAATGCCAGTGTGGGTTCCTCCTTTCCTGAGTACAAGCTACATGCTTCCGTGAAGGTCTGCCCCCACCCCAATCCCGAAGCCTGGCTCTCTTGCCCTCACTCCCAAAACCACAAATAGACTAAATGCCAAATTAAGACAAATGTTTCCGGGATTTTTAACCCCGGGATCTCTGTGGGTGTGTTTAGACAACTTCTTAAATTTTAATTGTTATACCCAAGGAAATGGGCTGGGCAAACATGTAGACAGAGAGGAATTTAGTATAGCTCTACACCAGGATTTAGCTGCACAAATCGATGATCTGCCCAAGCTTTGTTGGCTATACCCTAGTCTTTCTCATCTGTTGAGTGCCTGTGGACCCTTATTGCAGATACTGGAGTTTGATGAGTTTCCAATTAAAGAATGGAGCAAATCCTGGTTAAATGTGCACAGGCTGGGGCAACAGGGTGGCTCAGTGGGTTAAGCATCTGCCTTTGGCTCAGGTCATGATCTCAGGGTCCTGGGATTGAGACCCACATGGGGCCCCTTGCTCAGTGGGGAGTCTGCTTCTCCCTGTGCCTCTCCCCCCAAATTTGCTCTCTCTCTCTCGTTCACTCTCTCTCTCCCTCTCTCTCTCTCTCTCAAATAAATCAATACAATATTTAAAAAAATGTTCACAAGGCAGCAATAAGCTTGCTGGCCACATTCCCAGTGATGTGCCGACCCCCCACTCGACCACTTCCTGGCACCGAGGGAGACACACTGCGGAGTGGTGAGTGCACGGCCTCTGGAGCCGGACTGTACCTGGCTCCCCTCCGTGGGAGCTTACTTCGACTCGGTCCTCATCCTGGCCCTGCCTCAGCTGCCTCACCTGCAAAATGGGCTTAATGCAGAGTCCTGTTTTGTCAGGCTGGTGTGAGAAAGACGTGTGCTAACACTGCAGGATAACGCCTAGCCCACGGCGGGTTCGAGAATGTGGTTACTTTTGCTGTTACACCCAGTGGATGCCCGTGTGTTCGGAGGCCTGCTGGGAATCTGTAAGCGCCGGCATAGATGAAGAGGGAAGACTTTCCTTAGGAAAGACTAAACGTGGACCCCTTCTGATCAGACATGTAAGCAACAGATTCCTTCGGAAATGGGAATGACAGGAGGAAATGCAAATGAAACAGGACAATTAAGATGGAAAATTCCGGGAGAATGTTGGGCCACAGGCGAGGAGATGCTGGCAGCATGCAGTGGGGGCGTCACTCCAGCCTGTGGCTCACTGAGGCTGGGCTGGGGCTTGTCATCCTATTTTGCAGGTTTTCTCCCCAAACCTCACACCCCCCACGGTCCCACACCCACCATGGACGTGGGCGGGAGAGTACAGTAGACTCACTCACGGGGCATTTTACTAACACCTTCTCATGTGCTGGGTCCTTTTGCTTTGTTTTCAGGAAGATAATTCCACTCTGGTAACCAGATAAATACAAACAAGACTTTTATACATAGATTTGGTGTCATTCAACACATTTGATTTTGGCTCTGCAAGTTTAATAAGCTGCCTTCCAGACTGCTTTCCAGAGCTTTTGTGAGGGCCTAACGCTGCTCCTTTGTCCTTGTATCCTTCACGTGCCTTTCTAGCTTGTCTCACCGACTCCTGGTCTTTGGGCTTGAGCTCCAATAATTGAGTCCATGGGAAGGTGATGCAGTAACCCAGCCTTCCAGATCATCCCACCAAGGAGAACTGAGGGATTGGTAGTGGCTCTGAGGCTGGGATTTCAGGGGGTCCTCGGGCTGGAATGTTCTGTGGACTGTCCAGGATTGCAGAGAACAGTTGTTGACTCTACATTTGCTGAATTCCTGGAGACAGACCCCCGGGCTGTCTGTCTGCCGGCAGGGCCCAGATCCCCGGCTGGGTTTGCCGGGAGACAGTCTATCAGCAGCCAGGCAGGAGGGACGAGATAATAATGACAAGGCAAAATAAAAAATGGTATTTATCATGGCTCCAGTGTCACCAACCTGTTATTTTTATTGTTCTTCAGAATAATGGGCTTTATTAGGGCCATTTATCCTCAAGTCACATGCAAAATGCTGTGTATGAATGATGAAGAACAGGCTGGAATAGCCCAAAAGCTCAAAAACCTGAAAACAAGTTACAGAACTCCTTTTCAAGTAAACCTGTCCTTCAAAACTTGAAAACACGGCCCTTTGAAGGGAGTCTGGACTCCGGTGATGTGGCAGCAGAGCAGAAGTAGAAACTAAAACAGCTCAATTTGGAAAAATGTGAAAATTACATGGCGTTGGTGAGATCCCAGACATGAAATAAAATGAAAACAGCTGTGGACAGAAAACCCTGTGTACACGGTGCAAGGCCATTTATCTTGGAAAGTCAAGGGAAGAATTACCTGCCCCGGGGACCGCGTGTGCGTCTGGGAAGCTCCGTGGCTCCTGGAAGCGTGAGGTGGTGTTGCTCCCAGGAAGCAGGACCCAAATGTGAGCGTCTGGGGGACTTTACAGAACGTCTCGCCCTAGTGCGAGAAACGGGGGTTGCAGGGAGTGCATGACTTAAGCGTCTCGTTTGGACTCCTGGCGGCAGCCCCCGTGTGATGTGATGAGCCCCGACTGCTGGCGCTCTGGTAACTCACAATCTCTGGAAGCCTTGGTCAGGATGATGTATTTATCAGCACCAGTCCCTCTGCCTCTAAAACACACCGGGATGTGGCAGAAATGCCGACGCCTACCCCGGGGAACAGTACCTTCCAGGAGCAGGGGCTGCTCATCGGGGCAGGCGCCTCTGTCCATCTCGCCCCGTTTGGGGCTCACCAGTGGACAAGTTCACGCAGATTACTGGGGGTGGAGGAAGCCAGGTTCCCAGCAACGGGATCCTGGGGGATCTTTGCAGAACCGTGCTCACGGGGACCCCGCTGTCTTGAGTTACGGCTATTGGGGCTGTTTGAAAATGTCAGAGTCCTCCTGCAGATCAACCTCAAGCTGGAAATTATCTCCATGGCTGGGATGGAAATGATTTAGTGGAGCCTCTTTGGATGAACCCGCGGGCGGGCCTGTGTCTCCTCCCGGGAGAGCCAGCTGCCTGTCAGGTTGCGGGATCGGCCACTCTCTGTAGCCCAAGGCGCCTTGGCTGGGGGATACCCTCAAGTCCCAATTAGAAGAAAAACACTGCCTGAGAGAAAACGCAAGATAAATATGACTGGTCTTACTTTAATTAAGTTTGATCGAAAGTTATTCTGCATCCAGGGAAGCCAGAGCCAATTTTCACAGTGCGGTTTGCAAACCAAAGGCAAGTCTTCTAAGGCTGCAGAAGAACACGGTCCCCTCAGTCTGGCCTGGGGTGAACTGAATTATTCCTTCAGGCAGTTCACATAGAAAGCAAATACTCTGTGGTTTCTAAGTGCCCAGACTCCAAATTGTCTTCTTTTCATGTTCCCGGTGGCTCCAGTTCTCTTCCTTACTGGGAGGGGGTCCTGGAAAGGGTTCCAGTTCTCCAGGGGAGCCATCCCGGGTGTCCGGGGGGAGGTCTGGCTCCCTGTCTTACCCCCGCCTGCCACCCATCTGTCACCTGTCAGCCCAGATGCTGGTCCAGAGGACACTGGGATTTGGTCTGTAGGCCAAAGGAGGGAGTGATGGGGATGCTTGGAGGATGACACAATGGATAGCATCTACTATTACGGAAGACAACAGCTTCTAATTTTTCTGAATTAATAAAGTATATATATATATATATATATATATATATATATATATATATAATTTTTTTTTCCTGCTAGAGATTGGAGGGGACGGTCATAGTTTCTTAAAAGTCCCAATGACAGTTAAAGGTTTTCCACAGAAACTTACATGGTTACGCACTAACCATTCTGCATTCAATTCCAGGAGGTACCACGATGACCTCGCGTGGCAGAGGCAACGCGGGCTGGCCCACGGGGTCTGGGGCCGCTCGGTGACAGCCCCCTCCGCAGCAGGCCTCTGCCTGCCGGGGATGCCGGTCCTCTGCTTACCCTGGTAAGGGGACATACCAGCTGGGGCAGGCAGGGCTGGGCCGGGACGCAGGCGTGCTGTCCGCATGCCGTGTGAACTAAGGGCGCTGCCCCATGGAGAGCAGGCAGCCCGCGCTGGTGGCTTGGCCTCCTTCTCTGTGTCCGTGACCCATCTGGAGACGGGCTGCCCCTGCCCCAGCACCTTCGACTACCCTTGCAAGACCTCCGATTTGGGGCCTGGCTGACCCTGGTGTCCCCCTGCAGCCCCTGTGGGGTGCTTCTGGACCCCTTGACCATTCTCCCCTCCTCCTGCCCAGCTCATCACACAGCAGGTCCTCCAGGCTACTTTCCAGAACCTCACCTGGGTCAGGGCACCCAGGCCGGGGATGTCCTCACGCGAGGAAGCGTGTAGGCTTGGTGGTTCCTTTCACACATAGACCGTCTGCTCCAGATGTGGTGTCCCACTCGGACAGCTTCAGAACTGCCACGACTGACTCCATTTTCTTTCTGATATGCGACCTTCCTAAGATAACGTTTCGTAAGGACTATGTGGTCCTTATTTAGCAAATCGGCTCTTTGTGTGTGCAGCAGGCAGACTCCCAGATGGTCCTAGGGACTTCCCAGCACACCCCAAGATTTCTCCCAGGACCGTGAATGCTGCACATCTTTCTCCTGCGACTGGAATGCTCTGTGGCACCGTAGATGTTGAAAGAGGGAGGCCTGACCTCGTGCCACAGGCCCTCTAAAAATCTGAGTGTTTTCTCCAGCTGGTGGCAAGTCAGGAAGTCAGAGAATCAAGAGCCAGAAGGTTTGGGCTCGAGGGAGACTCGGCTGCTGAAATGGAGCTCCCAGTGGCTCCGGGGACTGCCAGCAAGGAAGCGGGGACCTCAGTCCTGCAAGACAGGGTAGAATTCCGCCAGCGACAAGGCCGCCCTGGAGTGAGCCCTTCCCAGAGCCTCGGATGAGGAGCCTTGCAGGCTTCTGCGCGGCAGCACGTGAGGGGGACACGCGGAGCGGCTCAGTTTCCCGTAATCGGTGAGGTAGCCACAGATGCTTTCCCCGGTTTGTTTGTTGGGCGGTGCTGATTTGCACAGTGGACAACCCTGGGGACCACCCTCCTGGCCGCCACGCTCACCCCGCCGCACGCGGCATCTCTGGGCCTTGGCTCGCTCGTGCCAGGTGGGCGGAAGCTGTGTCTGCCCGTGTGGGGGTGGCGGCCAAAGTCGAGCGCGAGCCGACCTCTCTGAGCCTCAGTGTCTCCTCTGTGAAGTGAGGACTTTGGCGTCCCGGGCTGTGACATCACAGGACTCTCTGTCTGTGGACAAGGTTCAAGGCCAGTGCCTGGCATGTAATAACCGCGGCAGAACTTTCTTGAGTATCTTCAGTTTTTATTCTTCTAGAAATTGTAAAGCAATTCTTTAAGTAAATTTAGGTGGCCTACAGAAGAAAACTATATTTTACACATATATTTAAACACTAAATGTTCTTACGAATTCTAATAATTTTTATTTGATTTTTCTTGATAAGCTATCAGAAAGTCAGAAATAAATATGTCTTGGTATTTCTTTCCGATACTATAAATTCATTTTATTTCATGCCTTAGGTAGGGTGGTCACATAACTACATAAATGACATACATCAGGACATCTTTAAGAATGAAAGGGTAAGTTACTTCACAGAATCAACCTGTCACGAGGTCAGTCCTGGGTTTGGGTGGGGTGTCTGCTCCCTGAAGTGGCGCCTATGGGGACAGCAGTGATGGGGGGCTGCTCTTGTCCCTGGCTGTGTCTCTGCATCAAAGTGGATGTTTTCTGTGGTTAGCTGATTTATAGTCTCAGAGATGCACATATAATGAGACATACTGATCACACACATGTACACACACACACAGATAGACGCCTAGAGACGCAGATGTAGGTATTTAGTAGGTATTTAGATGTAGTCTTTCCTAACTTGCTAAGGCTTTTAAAAAAAAGATTTTTAAATTCAAGAATAGATGTAGAATTTTATCATTATTTCCCTATGGTTGTCTCCTTCGCTCTGGTGTCATGTGCTTTTTGCGTTCCTGCAATAAACTTAACCTGGTCACAATGTATCATTCTTAAAACATGCTAGGTCTGGTTGCTAATATTGCAGCTAGGATATGTGTATCACATTCATAGGAGAGAGTGATCTGAAAGAGGTCCCTGTGTGTGTGTGTGTGTGTGTGTGTGATGTGTGCCTGTCAGATCTTATTTTGTGTATGCTTGTGTCCTGGAAGAAATCAGAGGTCGCTTCCACCTAAAACCGTTTTTTCTCTGCATTTGATGCAATAGTATGATGCATTAAGGAGAAAAGACCGCTAGGGTGAGGTGACCCAGGTTGTGAATCCTCTGACCTGCAGCTTTGACCTTTAGCCAATGGGCATCCTTAGGAATAAATTGGCCCATGTCTATATACAGGACTTTTCTGGAATGTTGTTTGGAACAGCATCTGCGTCCATGATTTCTGAAGGAGCCACGCACAGAGACGTAAGCACAATGCACAGGCAGCTTCCGCCAGCAACGTCGCTTGCCTGAGGACTTCTTCCTCCTCTGCGTAGGCATGATGAAGCTCACGTTTGCTTTCGCAGACATGCAGGGAATATCTGCAAAGGGGAAAAGGCCCACGCTTGAACTTCCTCTCTCTTCATGGACCCCTTCCTACATTTGTGGGTACCACGGAGCTCCAGGTGGGTGTGGAGGCAAAGGTTTTCCTCCCAGCTGCACCGAACAGCTTGGCGCCCTTAGATCTACCCCGCGTCCGTGCTGAGCCTCTGGCAGTCACCTGAGTGGGTCTGTTCTCATAACTCCAAGAGGTTGTTCCGGGTCTGGCCCACACCCCTTGCCGTGACTGCTTGGGAGACACCCCTCACATCCCAGTCTCCTCTCCAGCCCCCTCGCCCTTGGGGGTGGGCCCGCTCCCTGCTGGAGCCTGAACTCGGCCCATCACATGCCCCATCTCCTTTCCCTGTGTGGGCAGATCTGACTCCCCTGGGTTCTGTCCTCTCCGAGTATGGGTGGGTCTTGAGGGTTTCGGTGTTCCGGCCCAGAGCACAGTGCCCAGCACTTGGGAGGTTTGGCTCTGTATCCACCTTGAACAAATGAGTGAGAGAAGGCCCCCCAGTTCTCCCTGCAGACCTCACATGCGCAGCTCCCAGCGGCGTGGGCACAACCAAATTATAACCCGGCACTTCCCTATCCACACCCGCCACATTTCTGCTCTCGGAAGCGCACCTGATTCCCAGTACTGCTCTGCGTATTATTTTTAACTACGAAATGGTTATATAAACTCATTTATATCAGCAATTTATAAACTCCAAACATACAGCAATGCTTTAGGGATGTCAGAAAAATGTTATTTACAAGTCACACTCCACTATAATTTATAGAGATTTACCCCCTGGGTTACTGGAATTGAATTGGAAAGTAAGAAGAGCATTTCTAGATTCATCATTTGCATATTTATTGGCATTTATCAGCAAATGTGAAGCTCCCACATCTTCCTCACGCCCCCTTGCGCCTGCCCCCTTTGGGGGCTCACTGAGCTCCCACTGTGTGCCAGGCACTCGACTAGGCCCAGATGCAGGGCTGAGGGACCCTGAGTCTGCCTTCCAGGCAACTGCATTTTAGGGGAAAATGAAAGAGTGTTGGGGTTATGTGTGGTAAGTGCTGGGGGCGCGTGTCCCGGGTTTTTTTCACCTATGTGGGTACACTCTTTATCTCTAGCCTCATACTTCATCTGGGGAAGACCAAAGACAGACGGTAAATGAGTTTCGTCGGGGGGTGGGCAGAGCCGTGGACCTAGCAGGGTCCTGAGGCCGGACTTACCAGGGGCCCCAAAAGCCTCAGAAGCCTCTGGTGGTGGACAGCTCACGGCCCATCCACTCCCCCTGCTCATGCAGCTGGCCAGACAGCCCCACCTTCTTGTGCCCCCATTCTTGGCTGGGTCTCCCTCCCAAGAAATGCAGGTTTCTCTTGGAGCCTGACTGCACTTGGGGACACCCCAGTGGTCTTGGTGGTCAGTGGGTCCAGGGAGCGCGAGTAGGATACACTTGCTCATGGCCACAAACCCCTCAGCCGATTTCTGGGCATAGTGTAGAGGGTTCCTGGCATGGGAGAGGTTGTCGTCCATGGAGCAGCGGGTGAGGACATGCCTGCCAGGGAGCTGACCCTGCACCCTGCAGGTTGGGCTCAGCTGGTGCCATGCTCTGGCTGACTTGCCACCCTCTTGTCCGGGCAAAGTGCTGGGTAAGGCCCCTCTGGGGTTCTGCAGGACTCTGTCTTTGGAGGATTTGTTGCATTCCCAAATTGGCTACACAGCAACTCAGCAGAGCGGTTCTACCCAGACTCGAGAGCAGCGCAACTGAAGTCCCAGGACCTGGGGAGAAATCGGGTGAAGGAACGTGGCCTTGACAGCTGATGCCTGGGAGTGCAGCGTGGGGCCCGGGGGCAGAGGCCGTGAGATCAGCACAGGGTGCGGGGAGGCCGCGCCCCCGAGGAGCATCTTCATATTGCGTGAGGTGGTTAGGACTATTCATATAGAATATGAGGAGTTTCGGTGCGTGTGCCAAAATCCATGCAGTGGGCTGTGGGTGCATTGTCTTATCCCTATAACCTCATAACCCTGTAATGGGCAACGGGAAAGAGAGCGTTGAATTAGCTAGAATGAAAGGCTCCGTCCATCTCCCCAAATGTTCC
The DNA here is from genome assembly GCF_011800145.1 of Mirounga leonina. Classification (NCBI taxonomy): domain Eukaryota; kingdom Metazoa; phylum Chordata; class Mammalia; order Carnivora; family Phocidae; genus Mirounga; species Mirounga leonina. The sequence continues at coordinate 2,415,410 of NW_023270865.1, read as the reverse complement.
ACTGAACGGCACCTGGACTTCACCAGGATCTGATTTCTTCTGCCAAGTTAAATGTGACCCATTACTCAGAGGACCATCCCACTATCAATAGCCAAATGCCTTGACACATTAGAGAGATTGCTGGACGTTCTCTGCGCTCACCATAAGGTAAGACTTAGTGAAATCTCTGTGTATGGATTAGAAGAGATATATGCACGTATATGTTTATGGCATATTTTTAAAAATCTCACTATGTTCTCTACCTTGTTATTATGGCTAAAGTATGTTGCAAGACACATCCTATATGCAAATAGGTTTTTTGGAGGGAGATCCAATTTAGAGATACTGTAACAACATTTTCTGGGTCGTTCCTTCCAGTGCAGAGCTGGCTGGCCTGCCCCTCCTCACAGAGGGCAACACTGGGTGCTCAGGCCTGGGAGCCGCCATTTTCTCAATACCCCATTAAAATAGGAAGATGGCGATGCCTTCAGATGTCCTCATCCAGATCCATCTCGGTCCAAGATGTTCTCAAGTGCATCTGAGTAGCCACTGGAGAAGGCAGTGGTCAGGTGACTCATGCTCACGCTGAGTCTTCCCTGAGTAGGTCTGTTCTTCTCCCTGATGTGCTGGGCTATGGGCACTCCATCCCTGCCAGGACCCAAGTTCTGTCATCTCATCCTGACACAGAAGATAAGGGCTCAGGAATTAGGGCTCATTTTCTCTTCATCACTACAGTGTTGGGAAACCTGTGTTTTGAAAAATGTTGCCGTTTTCTTTTCCTTTTTTATGATTTTATTTATTTATTTGAAAGAGACACAGCAAGAGAGGGAACGCAAGCAGGGGGAGTGGGAGAGGGAGAAGCAGCTCCCTGTTGAGCAGGGAACCCGGTGCGGGGCTCGATCCCAGGACCCGGAGATCATGACCTGAGCTGACGGCAGATGCCCAACTGACTGAGCCACCCAGGCGCCCACCACCATTTTCTTTTTGATGGAACGTCCTCCAGTTAATTTTGGTCACATGTGGACTGTGACTCAGACGGGCTGCACCCAACCCAGTTCAGTTTTCTTTGGAAGTGAGCTCAGCCACCCTGGGTTAGATCACTTGGATGTGGCTGGAGATAACACAGATCTGCCAAGGCGAATGCGGCTGTTGCTGATTTCGGGCTCTGGAATACCCAGCTTCACATGGAACACCAGTGGGGAGAAGGACAGACACCAAAGATGGGAAAAGATTTTCTTGGAAAGTAGTAAAGTCTGTTTTGAAGACTCAATGATGGTTTATTGAATCCCCTGCTTCCCACCGGTGTTATAAAGTGGTTTTTTTGCATCATGTGGGGGAAACTGATCAGGATATTGTCTCATGGATTGCAGAAGTAAACAGATGTCTCTCTAAGGCATCCACATTAGGACAAACATTTCCAGTGAGGTAAAAGTTTGCTGTAAGATAGATTCAAAGGGGATATTGTATTTGTTCCTATTAAAAACAGCACCAGAGGCCTGAGGAAGGAAGGATTTAGATGTGTACATTCTCCCTGGTGCTGCGGACCCCATATTTGTGGTCTGGAAACAGCTCATCTCTCTGGCCCTCGGTCTCCTCATTTATAAAATGAAGATATTGGAGTACATGATCTCAGATTCATCCAGCTCAGAAAGACCCTGACAAAGAATTCAGTTCCAAAGCGACTGTTGGCCATCCTCCTCATACACACCCTTTGCTGGGCTTGGGGGACCAACAGGCACATCAAAAATGTAGGGCACTGAGAGGCTGTGGACAAGGCCATGCACCCACTTGCTCCAGGGAAGGAGCCGGGGGCCCCTGCTTGATCAGCTGCACCTGGAGGACGTGCATCAGAGTCCACACAGGTGAGGAACCTGCAAGCCAGGGGTCAGCGGCAGAGCCAGTGATCCAAGCCAGGGAGGGACGAGCCATGGCTGAGGGAGTGGGTGATACTGGTAGGGATTTCATGGGCATCATAGTCCTGGAGCTCTTCCCTTCAAGATCAAGAGCGCTTGGATTTTAGCCTCCACTCAGCACTATCAGGATGTTGGGCTTTTAATCCTTTGTGTGAAGGGTGGTCCTGTGCACACAGCACCTTCTGCAACATCCCTGGATTCAACCCACTGGGGGCCATGGCACTCCTTGGCTGTGACAATCAAAATGTCCACAGACATTTGTCCCAGATGCCCAATTCACCATGGGTTGAGAACCACTGCATTGATGCATGGTGTCTCCAATTTTGTTTTCCCACTCATTCACCCCATGAGTTAAAAAAAATGAGTCAACATATGTAGAAATATTTAAAAATTATATGCATAAATTTCCATCAATATAACAAAGTTTAATTTCCAACTTTTACCTTGTGCCTCCATAGGCCATCTTACTAACATCCTATGTTTCAGAGATAATTTTCAGGGACTGGGACAAAATGTTAGGGGTTTTTCCACAGAAACATCAGGGTGAAAAAAAAAGAAAACTAAGGGGAGAAAATGCTTTCTTGGCACACTGGCTGAGAGGCTGTTGATGATGCTTACAGAACAAAGTTGCAACTTATAAAAGGCCACCCAGAAATGGCCTGATCATGGATGTACTTCCTCCTAAAACCAGCTGGCTGTGGGCTTGAGAAACGCCTGGAAGCAGGTGCAGCGCTGCAGTGAGGGGCACGGCGGCTGGTGGTACCGATGGTCTCCAGTGAGGACACTCTGATCACAACCTGTTGTGAGTGAACTGGCTCTGAGGTCAGCTTTGTGTGATGCAATTACAAGACTTGCCACAAATGAAAGAACAACGTGCATCCTACGCCCGGCTCTGCGGGTCCTCACCCTCCTTGCTCTACGGTGGGTGTTCCCGACACTCCAGCCTTTTCCAGGATCATTTTTTAGTATACTATTTTCATGATTGGCTTTTTCTGTGACTCTTGGGAACTTACTCGACTCGTGGCATGCTGCCAATTTTCCATTTCGGAAGTTGGGGATGATTTCTTATCATGCAATCGCATTTGATCTGAACTCCTTGGCATTTGCAAGGGGCTCTACCTGAGACCGGGGAGCAATGCATGTGCTGTGGGAGGAAGGGGCGGGTGTGTGTTTGCACCTGAATCACAGACACTGCCCTGTGTCTGAGTGTCTGAATCTCCCAGGACACGCTCCCTGGGAACCATCAGGGCTGCCGTGAGCTGCTCTCCCCAGGCCTGGAAGTGGTCTCCAGCCCCCTTCTGAGTGGGAGGGGTCCTCCAGCACAAGCAGGGTCCCGAATGCTGGTTGAGGGTCTGGCCTCACATCCCCGCCATGGTTCCATCCCCACATGAGAGCAGTAGCACTAACTCTAACCTCCACGCTCTGGAAAGCAGGACCTCATGCACATGCACAGAGTTAACTACCAATTGTTAGTAGAAGCTCTATGGAGATAATCCAGCACACCCCTCTGTTTACCCCGGCGACTCACTCTTTCAACCAGCCTGTATTTGTCACCTCCTGGGTACCAGGCTCAGAGCTGGGGATGGGAGGAAGCAAGCCATGGGACACACACTAGGTGTGCCACCTCCTTTCCAAGGGGCTAACCCAGATCACCCATTTCCCCCAAACCCCAGCCTGAGGGCACATCCTCCTCATGTCCCACTCTTGTGCCCACTGATGACTATGACAAGAAAGAAAGTTCTCAAGAGAAATGCACCGCTGCAGATTCTGGACACTATCCTTCCCAGTGACGTCCCTGTGAGCACAGATGTGAGGATTCCTAGATGGAGCTGCTGGGCAGGCGGGCAGGCAAAAACCAGGAGCTGGTCTCCCTCACCATGGCTGTGAGGGTCCCCAGGGGGACCCTCCCATATTTGCCTTCCTTAGGACCCCTCAACACTTAGATTTGTTCCCCCCCCAAAAACAAGTGTGTTTGGAGTCTCTTTTGGGAAAAGACACCAAGTGAATAAATAAAGTCTTAATTAAATGCCCTGGTTAGTTGTTAACTTCTATTTTGGCTGTGATGCTGAGAGAAACAACCCAAGGAAACCCCCAGATCTTTAGTAGTGCCCTCTTGGGGTCACTAGTTGCACCCTTATTGAATGATCCAGTGCTGTATCTTTGAGCTGGGTGCCTGGGCATCGGCCAGGAGTAGAGGTGATTGGCAGAAGGTGTCAGGTGGCTGGAGCCGGCAGCGGGAACAGGGCCCTGACCACACTCTCCAGGAGGCCACAGAAGAACAACGTCTGTATTGTGGCCACAAAGTAAAATTGTTTAACAAGTCTTTGCCAACCCCATGAAATAACAAAGTTTGCCCATTTGTCAGTGGGCAGGACTTGAGACTTCAAAAAGAAAAAAAAGAAGAAGGTAGTTGGTTGGAATTTCGGCTGGTGACATTCCTGGAATTCCACCATGCGGGCCAGTGCCTGCCTGTGCTCAGGGAGGGTTCCAGGGAGGGTTCCAGGGAGGGTTCGAGGGGCAATTTCCACTGGGGCTCCTACCCTGTGCCTCACCGCCCTCCCGGGAAGCCGCCTTCCCTTAGCTACTGAAGGACGAAGCAAGCTCTCCCTTGTCCACTGGCTTTATATTCTGTCTTTTTAAAACATTTTTGTCCATTAGAATATTTTTTGTGAGTGAATGGCAGCCCTAGAAAACTGTCTTTCTGTAAAACTGAGCGAGGTTATTCAGTACAAATGGAATGAGCCTGATTTTTTTTTTCTGATCAAAGCAAAACTCTTTTGAAGTTTAGCTATTTGATAGAAAGTGGCTTTTATAACAAGCTGATATATGAGTTAATAGGACATAAAGATATTTTATTAAACTGCAAACCATTATTAATATTGCAGTTCCAACTTGAAAGAAATATGTGGAATGACACCGGAAATTAATTACATTATTTCATCATTCGTTCACATTACGAACTTTGATACACTTGCATAGATATATAGGTACATTGATAAAAAGACACAAAGACAAACAGAATTTTAATGAGTGGGGAGCTTTTATCTACTAACACTTTGTGACTTAATTTTTTCTGTTTATTCTGCCTATTGATTCCAGTTGAAACCTGCTGTTCTAATGTTGTTATTGATATTCTCTCTGGGTTTTCTTCTAATTCTGGCATTGATATTACCTTGATCGGATTTAGTTTATTTGAATTGCCTGTAGGTTTTGGTCTCGGGAGTTTTTCACTGCTTATAGACATGCAAAGATAAAACCTCTCTTTTTATCTAAAAATCCTTGAGAGACTCTGAAAGATACAGCCGTTTTCTGAGAACATTAAAAAGCAAGAGACAACAATCAAAAGGAATGTACTTCTCACCCAGTTTATTCAAGACTTCATTTTTATACTCCCTGCATTTTCTGACACCCACTGACTTCTAATCTCCTCAGTTCCTTTGGCTTTTGCAAACTGTGTATGGAGAAATGGTTTTATCACAAAGTCATAAGTGGTTCAAGCTCTGGGTCACTGACTTCAGCTAGGAAGTGGCTAATTTTCACAAAGGAAAATGATGCATGTTTCAAGAAGCTATTTATTTCTTTACTAATGAAGGCATCCAAATCTATATTCATTCGAACATGGGAAATTGCCATTTTTTTATGTCTCAAATAGGGCCAGATATAGGCTTTGCATGTGTGTGTGTGTGTGTGTCAACCTAATGTTAATAAACACCTTCCAAAATGAGGTATGAGTACTTACTTGTTCAGTCACTTCAAAATGGCAGCCAGCATGTATTAATTGATTGCACATAGCAGAGATTTAGAAGATGGGGTTAAGTGCAGTGGTACAAACGGAACATTTCCCAGATGTCATTATTTTTACATAGAATATATTATAACCCCCCACCACCACCAGAAGAAAGAGTGTGGTTAACAAAGTGACTTTCCCCGTGCAGCTGGATTGCGAAGGGCTCCTCGGGCTTTCGCACCCGTTGCTTACCTCTCTCGCTGGCTTCTCCTGAGGGCTTTCCCAGCTCCTTCTTTTCATTTTATTTATTTTATTTATTTTATTTTCTAAAGTTTTTATTTATTTTTTTTTTTGAAAGAGAGATAGACAGAGAGACAGAGAACATATGCAGGGTATGGGGGAGGAGCAGAGGAGGAGAGGAGGAGGAGGGAGAGGGACCATCCCACACTGCATGGAGCGGGGAGCCCGACAGCAAGAGTCTGAGGCTTAAGGGACTGAGCCACCCAGGTGCTCCTCCCAGCTCCCTCTCATTCCCTGTCTGGTTTACTGTTTCAGAAGATTCTGTGTTCTTTTGTTTCCTCCTACATCCACCTTAAACTTTTATTTTTTCTGGTTTTTGTCTTAAATAATATTGAAAACTGAAACACTAATTAAATCTCTCAAAGCTGTGAACTCAGTTAGGCTGACAGAGTGGGGGTTGTTAATGATCTTTCTACATTTCCGATATCATCAATCAATGATTCCCTCTCTTCCGCAACTACTGGGGGCTTTGAAATCGAGGGCTTGGCCCGCTTAGAATGTGCTGAAGGAGAAGGAGAGAGAAGGGGGCCCGCTTTGCTGGTGGGGGAAGGAGTCTGAGTGCAGTAGTCACCAGCGGAGAAGGAGGGGAATTCCGTAGATTACCCATTTCCTCCTCTGGCCTGCACAGGTTTGTTTTCTAAGGAACCACTGGGGACTCAGCCGGTCTACTGTTAGCAACTCAACTTGATAAGCTATCCTGCAAACCAGGAGCTCTCATTCCAGGACCGGTCTCGCGTGGCTTCGCTTTAATGATGGTAACGTCTCCTCCACCCGGTCAGGCAAGGAGGAGCTCCAGGTGGATTGCATTTGCTAGAGAAATCCTACCTTGACCTAAGTGTCAAAGCACCAACAAAAATGAGCCCAATGGATGAAGGTCATCCCACATGTATTAGGCACTCTTATAGTTCCTTAAAATCACGAACTTAACATAATCTGGAATTTCTTTGGTGAGTCACATGGTTGTATTTCACCATTGCTATGTCCTGCTATGGCCAGATGATGCTCTCAGGGCCACCAAGACATGTGATCTCCCAGAACCCTATTAATAATGTAGGGCACGGCAGTGCGTCGGAGGTTGTTCTGTGCGGTCTTTCTGTTCTTGGCCTCGTGGTCGCCAACAGAGTACCTGTGGCCCAAACCTTTGCTGGGTATACTACTGTCAGGAGAGCCACTGAAATGGGTAACTCCTCTGAAACATGCCCAGGACATGAAGGCTCTCTCATTGGACCCCTGACCTAGCCAGACAGATTAATAATTATTAAGTAAGTGAGTATTCACATATTCATGCAATTATTTTTTTGTCTTTTTAAAAAAAATTTAATTAGCCAACATATACTATATCATTAGTTTTTGATGTCATGTTCAAGTAATTCATCAGTTGCATATAACACCCAGTGCTCATCGCATCACATGCCCTCCTTAATGTCCGTCACCCAGTTACCCCATCCCCCCACCCCCTTCCCCTCCAGCAACCCTCAGTTTGTTTCCTAGAGTTAAGAGTCTCTCATGGTTTGTCTCCTTCTCTGATTTCTTCCCCTTCGGATTTCCCTCCCTTCCCCTATTGTCCTCTGCACTATTCCTTATATTCTACATATGAGTGAAACCATATGATAATTATCTTTCTCTGACTGACTTATTTCACTTAGCATAATACCCTCCAGTTCCATCCACATCGTTGCAAATGGCAAGATTTCATCCTTTCCAATGGCTGAGTAATATTCCATTGTATATATGGACCACATCTTCTTTATCCATTCGTGTTCATGCAATTATGGCACAAACTGAAAGTGTTTCACGTATGGTAGCCATCCTTTGCATGATGCCTTTACTTCTGTTCCTCCTGTATCTCCTGAATTCAGCACCTGCATAAAATGTGTCTGGAACATGAGAAAACATGCACTGACTATTTAGATCCCTGTTCAGGAGGCCCTAACTTGATACCCAACATGCCTTGGACATGGGCTCCTTACAAAGTTTTCCAGAGGCACAAAACAGTGCTGACTCTGCAGAAAGAACTTTCTTGCTACAACAGCAGAGGGTGGTTACTTATCTGGAGAAATTCAGAAATGTTGACATCTGGCTATAAAGTCAAATGGAGTCAGAGGGAGAACACGTTAATGACTGCAAAGCAGTTGGCGTGAGAATGAAAGCCAGGCAGTGACAGTGATCTCGTGCATGTTGCTTCTGTGTACTCCATGAGGAGGCGGGCCTGGCCCACCCAGCGCTCGGCCACGGCTCCCCCACTGGGGAAACCCTGACTGGGTTGGATTCATAGAGAGAGGACACATTGTACAATGTGGGTGATCGGGGATGTTTTGAGGAACGTGGCCCTGCTCTAGTTTGTAAGCAGTCGATGCAGAAAGGATCTGGACGCAGATGAGTCAAAAGTCCTCCCTTTCGGGTAGTCTCCTTCAATTATAGAACCACAGCTGAACCTTGATCTGAATAGCGGTGATGTGCATAATAGACAGATTATCTTTCTAAGTCATCAGAGGTCTCTTCTTGAACCAAGCAGACTATCAATTTAGGCATGTGGATTAGTTATGCAACAGCAATTAAAATGTGATCTTTTTTCCCCAGCTCAGATTTGGCTGCAGGGTCTTGAGAGTTCCTTGTCTGAAGTGCTGAGTGCTTATGGGCTTCTTGACTTTTCATGCAGGTGGTGGCCAAGTTCACAGGAGATGTTTCCATTTCTGGGGAAACTGGACTTCACATTTCCCCCATTATAGAACACGTATTTCATCTCCACATGAAGTATATCCTAAGTAGATATGTACTTCTTATAACATAATTTTTATTGTATACTATATCTTAAAATCAACAGCATATGTTCAAAATGCAACCATATCAACTATACTTACAGGTTTGTATTCTTCATTATAAATTACTGCCTCAAATATGGTTTGCTATTTAATATAACGGTCTCACAGTGTCACTCAAAATCAGCTTTATATAAATGTGCTTTATATATGCAATAAAAATGCACAGTAAATACAAGAGTCTCCATCATCAATGCAGGCAGCATCACACATTCTATGATTACATGGAATTCGAAGGGGCAGGGCACTAGCCCACGTTCTTCACACCGTTCACCTTCGTGTGTCACCTGTCATTAGTGAAATCTGAAGGTGCCATCCTAAGTAGTGAATGCACCGCACCATCTAACTGTCTGCTCATATATGTCACCCAGTATGTAACTGGCCAGTCCTGAAAGGAAGGTCCACTCTCCTTGTATCATACCCTGGAGAAGTTGTACAAACACTGCCTCACCTGTAAGTGTATACCTGTAAGTGTGTGTGTGTGCGTGTCATTTGGGACATAGATACCTGCAGGAGTAGGGGCTTGGCCTTGGGAACTGATGTGGAATTTTCCAGACACTCGGGTTGTGATAACCAGCCAGGTGGCAGCTTGGGACCTGTGTGGAGGTGAGACCCAGAGTCTGGCTTGGTGGAGAGTTGGGGGGCGGGCCTGGAGGGTCCACTGTGTGGTGGGCTGCCACGTGGCAGATTTCAGGGTCACTGTGAGTGTTAGGCTGGAAAGCAACACCTTCTGTTTTGTGTCTGGGGGGATGATCTGGCTGCATTTTGAAGGGTGGATTAAGGGTACCTTGTAAGGCAGGCAAACCAAGATGATAGGCTGGGTCGTGGAGGAACGGTGGGGTCATGGGGAGTCACGGAACCGAGGCAAAACCACGGGGTCTCTCTCTGCATCTACACGTAGGAAGGCTGTGGGATTTTGGACAAGTGGTCACTGTTATAGTGTGTAGAAAGAGTTTTAGGAAAAGGAAAGTTAGGACTCTCTAACGAAGTGAAGAGAGAGAAGGAACATGCTTAGCATGATGCACACCCACATCCTGCAAACCCACCACCACACTCAGAGTGTAGTGCTCTGACCCTGCAAAATCCAAATTATAATGCCATTTAAGGATCCATCTAAATCAAATGGGTGAATTCTGTGCAGAGATTATTCTAGAGTTTGTGCCATGAGGGAAGAGCCCCAAACTAAACTCTTGAATCATATTCCACTATGAAAGACATGTTATTTTGAGTTAAAAAGAAAAGAAAGGAAAGGAAAGGAAAGGAAAGGAAAGGAAAGGAAAGGAAAGGAAAGGAAAGGAAAAGAAAGGAAAGGAAAGAAGAAAAGAAAAAAGAAAAGAAAAGAAAGAAGAGAAAAGAAAAGAAAAGAAAAGAAAAGAAAAGAAAATTTTAGCTTCCAAAATTATCATTCCAATCTCATAAGTCCCAAACAGCTCTAGAAATAGTCGCAGTAAAGAGATGGGCGCATTGATATTATCTGATGATTTTCTTACGGGAAAAATCAGTAAGTCTACATGGTGCCCACATTTATTGGGGCAAAGATTTGGCGGATAGCTAGTATTCATGAATTTCCCCTCCTGTCACGGAACTGGAAACCGATACCAGTCGGCGGACATTCGTGAATCCTGCATGGTGAGCATGTATCATCAGATGGCAAGAGGCTGCCCTCTTGGCGTGATGCTTCAGAGAGTCAGTCGCCTTTCTCCGTGATCCAGGGAAGGCGGTGTTCAAGGGCTGCTAATAGTTCAGTTGGAAATTTAAGACATTAAAAAGCCCCATGTAGTCAATGACATTTTACAATGGGGTAAATTAACGAGTAATGCTTTGTGGGAACTAATCTACCTCACATGAGTAAGCACTCCACAGACATCAAATCGCCCGTCAGCTGTGGGATCAGCTCCTTATGTTTTGCTTAATAAGATCAAGGTTACAGCATGAGGGGGCTTGGGTAATGAGAAAAACAAGTCACATCTTTCCATAGGTTGGTGGCTCCGGGCCTGATCAAGGTCATTCTGGGATGTGGAAGAGAATGGAAGCCTGTAACATCCCTCATGGCATTTTGTGAGCCCATGTGTGTGTGTGCACGCACGCACGTGCATGTGCAGTGTAATGGTGTTTCGTGCTGACTAATGTAGAATCCAGGATGACCTGGAGGTTGCTTTCAAACCACGTATGAAGACACTTGAGGATAAAATCATTGCCAGGAACATTTCATCCACCCCCCTCAGGTGTTATAGCAGTATGATGTTAATGGGATATGTCAACTTGACTGGGTCACAGGGTCCCCAGACAGTTGATTCAACATGATTCTGGGTGTGTCTGTGGGGGTGTTTTCAGATGCAGTTTCAATCGGTAGCATGAGTGAAGCTGATCACCCTCCAATTTATTGAGGGCCTGAGTAGAACAAAGAGGCAGAGGTAGGGAGACTTCACTTTCTCTTCCTGCCTGCCGAGCTGGGGTAGGTGGTCTTCTCCTGCCCTCAGACCAGAACTGACACGCTCTGCCCCCCAGTTCTCAAAGCTACGCCATCAGCTCGCAGATGTCGGAACTTCTCAATTTCCATAATCATATGGGCTAACTCCTTATAGCCAACATTTTAACTGTTACACATAATATATACCTATCGGTCTATATCAGTACCTATTTCTACTGATTAACTATTAGTTCCATTTCTCTGGAGACCCCTGCTGAATACAAGCATCAGTGATTCTCGAGCTGGAGTTCCCACCCAAACTCTGGTGCTCACAATGATCCTTCTTGTCACTCCATCGCAGCTTCCTCGTCTCAAGAGATTGGACAGAATATGAGGCTCACGGGGCAGGTTATGAGGCTTCCATAAAATAATACACAACTATACATAAAGTTTTATAGAAATGTAAAGTTTGATTAGAAGCTTTATTTCCCCAAGAATGTTAGCATTGATTTGGTCCACACCTGTTGCTTCTAAATACAAATATGGTAATAACCCAATGTATATAGAACTTTGAGTTGAAAACCTTAGGTACTAACAATCTACTGCTAAAAATATTGGGTGTTGATGACTTGGAGTGGGCTGGGTGAAATATTAAGGACTTCACACTTGCACATATTTTGTTAAGTTATCACAAGAGCAGTGTGTGGTAGTGGTAGTTTCCATTTGCATTTGGGAATGCCGAGGTGAGAAGAGTGTAGTAGCTTGACCAGGGCCTTACAGCGAGTGAGCGCTGGAGCCAGCTCACTCTGGCTGGGCTCCAAAGCTTAACCTCCGGCACACACCTCACAGAAGTGGGAGCTGCTGTGTTTCAAGTTAGTCAGACCTCCGCGTTCTTCCAACCCTGGCCTGGCTTCTCCCCAAGTACTTGATGGTCCTTCATTGTGCCCTTCTGCAATGAATGGAAAGCAAAGACAAAAACCAAGGTGCATATTCAGTAATACGCTTTTTAAAAAAAATCACTGTATCTATAACCCCTGCGTGTGTTGACAAAAATCCTACTGGGAAGGACATTGATGGTTTACTGATGAGATATGCCTGAGCACTCATGCCCTGTCCGTAAGGAGCTCGTCCCTGGGAGGTGGGGTGCTCCTTTACCATCAGGGGTCACCCACGCTTGAACCACTGTCCCACCCCTGAGCCTCCCTGTGGCCTCCACGTCCACTGTGTCCGCCCAGAATGCACTCCCTGTCTCTGCCCAGCAGGTGTGGCCAAGCTACCCGGCAGGATGGGGCGCTGGGCGGGCAGCAGAGAGAGAAGCCCAGAAAACAGCACAGGATGTACTTCCTAGGCAGGGGTCAGATTTCAGCTTGGTCCTAGTAGACTGCTTTCCTTTTCCTTTCCTTTTCTTTTTTCTGTGTGAACATCTTGCAAGTGATGTCTCTGGAGGAGAAGACATGGGCTAACCTAAGTAAATAAATGAATGCCCAGGCTCGGGGAGTGAGATGAAAGAACTTGGTGAGACAAGTATACAGGGAGAAGGAGGTCTACCAGTACTCCTGGGCACCTCCCCGGGTTTGAGATTATTAGTCTGATATAATGCCAGGCTCCATGGCAAGGACGAGACAACCCAGCCTTCCAAGGTGGGAAAGCCTGGCATCCACCACCATGAAATAATTGGAGCAGGATACGTGTTTGGATATGATTACATATGAACTGTGAGAGTCACCCTCTGGACTGGAGCAGCTCAAAGAAGAGGGGTGTGGGAGGCAGGCCGGGGCACTGGAGACATGGCTTTGGAAGGAGGGAGGGTGTGGGTTAGGTTTTGGGACGAGGGCCACAGACATGCGTGCAGCCTGAGCCAAGGAGAGCAGAAACTCTGTATCATGGATGATGCGACCCGGGGTGCACCCTGCCTCTCACGAAGGATACAGTTTGTCTCGCTGAGGTCATTGCCCAGGTGTTTTATGTCCAGATGAGGGTGAGCACCTTGCAGGGCTGCGGTTGCTGTAAGGGCTCAATAAATCACAGCATGTGCACCATTAACGATGCAATGGGGTTTCCAGGGGTGTCAGGGACAAACACTGTGTCACGGGGGCAGAAGATCCACATTTGAGGATGGGCCAGTGATTGGGGGTCGCCGCAGTGCAGTTCATCATTGCTGGGACTGGTAGGAGTAGCCCAGGGCACAGGGACAGGCTCTGCAATGACAGGTGGGGGATGTGGGGTGGACGGGCCTCAGAGGATGCACTGAGGATGCTTAGGGTCCCCTCTGTGCACTCTCCGAGGAGCCAGTTGGCAGCCGTGGGTGTGGAGGAGGGGATTTAGACAAACGAGGGGCAGGGGTGCTAACCTAGAGACAAGTTATGGAGCCCGGGGTGGAGGGGAGTAGGGGTGCCTTTGCGTAAGGTGGAGAGCTGGGTTGAGAGGGGGCAGGGGGCACCAAGTGCGGTTCAGTGTGTTTGAGGGGCCAGGGGATGAAAGGACTCATGCCGTAGGCATCGAAGGCACAGGACCTGCACTCACGGGAGAAGCCCAAGCCAGTGCTCTGGAAACACCGCTTGCTGGTGCAGCCCACACACCCAGCGAGGGGGCAGAGTAGCTGGAGGGGTACAAGGGGCTTTGGGCCGGCAGGACATAGACCCACGGTGTCAGCAGGAGGCGGGGATGATCCCATTCCAGGGGCAGAGGAGTGTGGGGCATCTTGGGTCCATAGCAGAAGTGAAGAAGAGGGGAAAACACAAGACGAAGGGAGAGGAAGGGGAGGTGCCCGGCGGAGGGGCCAGTAAGAGAACAGAGAAGGCAGCGGGTTGGCTGTTAGGACAGAAAGCAGGTGGACACTGACAGCCACCTGGGGACCTGGACCCTCTTGCCCTCCCCGGGCACTCAGGGCTTCTGTGGAGCCCTACTGGAACCATACACCAGAGGGAAGCCGATGGTCTGTGGGGACTGTGAATCCGCTCGAAGGTCAATGAGGCCTGTGCTTTTTAAAAGGCTTCCTTGTATCCCTTTTGGCCAGAGTGAGCTGAGTCTCCTTTCAGTGCACGAAGGGTATGGAGACTTGCCCATGTGCTGGTTTCCTAGGGCTGCCCTAACAGATGTTATAAACTAGATGGCTTCCAACAGTGGAGATGTATTCTGGAAGCCGGAACCCCGCATCGTGGTGTCGCTGAGTTGGCTCCTTCCCAGAGGCTCGGTGGCTCTCCCCGCTCCTGGGGCTTGCCTGGCCTTGGGTCTGTAGTGCCACGGGCTCTGCTGTTTTCCCGCGGGCTTTTCCTTGCTGTATCTGTCTGTCTCTTCTCTTCTTGTGAGGACAGGAGTCCTTTTGGATGAGGGCCCACCCTACTCCAGTCTGGCCTCAACTTAACTTACATCTTAACTACATCTGCAAAGACCCCATTTCCAACAAGGTCATATCCACAGTACCAGGTTTTGGGACTTCACCGTATTGTTTCAGGAACATGACACCCCGTGAGAAAGCCTTGAAAGGGATGTCCAACCACCTTCCTGGATGCCCTACATCTGGCTGGCTCTCTGCGGCCTTCTTTCTCACCTCCCACGTCCATGGTGGATTTCTACCCACCTGCACTAATGCCCTGCCCGGGGGAGAGGGCTCCAGTGGGGGCAGGGGCTGCGGTGAACTCACCCTTTCGCGTGGCACTGGGGGCTGAGCCTGGCCGGGAGGCAGAGCTGGGGTGCTCAGGGCCTGCGTGTTGCCCCCACCCCAGGCCAGGTGGGCTGGGAGACCTCCCAGTGTCCTCTCCAGCCAGCCTCCTCTCTTGGGCCTGCAGATGTGTGCAGCAGAGGGGCACGGAGAACTTGGGTGAGCCTGGGGGTCTCCATGGTGCCTTCGTGTGTAGAACTCTCTGGACTCTGGTCCATTACTTCCCTAGCCTCTACTCATTTTGTGTTTTCTTCTATCTCAGAAAGACTCTATTCTCAGCTACCCATCTCTTTCAAATGCCATTCTCAGCACAGTGAGTCTCATTTCTGGAGTAGGATTTCAAAGTTTCTATTTTTTGGCCTTTAAAAGGCCTCTCAGGTAAACAGGAGGCAATTCACTGCTCTTCACCCAGCGATCCATGCTTTCTGGGACCCTCACCATCTTCCAGGAGGGGTCCTGTGGACTCAGCAGGACAAAGGTTCTGCACACACACATGCGTTTAGGACCTGGTGCTTCCTGCAGTTAGTGTCTGGTCCCGGGACGATCCAGCAGCACACGCCAAGATTGTCAGCGCCCTATGTAGACGTGTACTTCTGGACCCTCCGCCTTACCTCCGGGCACCAGGGGCTTGTTTTTGGGTCAGATGGGTGGATTGCATATACCTGGAAGGTGGATGCTTAAAGTGACTCCTTGGTCCGTCCAAGCGCGGGACACTTGGTGGCGAGCTCTGGAGGCAGAGAAGCCACGGCCACCCCGCCTGGCACCGGCTGCTCATTCTGCTGCTTACTGGTGTGGTGGCAGTGGGCATCCCGAGCAGCCATGAAAACTAACACACCCTGAGATTTCTCGGGGTTGTGAACCAGGCTCATCACTTTGATTTTACAAATGGGCGGAAGTGGCCCTTCCCCCACCAGCCATCAGGAATGGCAAGTGTCCTTAAATAGTTGGAATAGGCCTCGGGGACCATGAGGGTTACCCCCGGTTACCAGGGGCCTTTGGGGGGTACATCACAGTCACGCACGTCCCGTCACAGACACTGCTGCCTGGGCCGACCGGGAGCTCCCTGTGGGGAGCCTGGCCCCCCTGAGGTGTCCCCAGCCTCTTACACAGAGCTGGCAAATAATTAGTGTTGGTAAGATTAAAATCAGCTGAATCCAACTCAGATTGAAATTGTTATTTTTTTAAAAGGCAAGAAAGCAAATAAATTCTTCCCTGAATTTTCTGATTAAACTTTGTGGCACTTCATTTTGGGGATGTAATAGAGGAGCCTGATGTATGGGCAGAATCCCTCCTCCCATGTGTGTTTGTGAGTGTGCAAAAGTGTATGCATGTGCATGTGTGTGTGCATGTGTGAGTGTGCACACGTGTGGATGGTGTGAACATGTGCACACGTGCATGTGTGTGAGTGCACATGTATACTCGTGTGCTTGTGTGTGTTCGTGCACGTGTGTACATGCATGGAGTGTGCACACGTGTGTTCGTGCACGTGTGTACATGCATGTGAGTGTGTGCACATTTGTGTTTGTGTACATGTATGTGAGTGTGCACACATGTGTTTTGCACGTGTGTACATGCATATGAGTGTGCGTGTATGTGTTTGTGCACGTGTGTACATGCATGTGAGTGTGTGCGCATGCCTACATGCATGTGCGTGTGCACATGTGTACATGCATGTGAGTGTGTGCCTATCTTTGCCTGTGTGTGTACATCGGTCTGCACAGGTGCGTGTACTTGTGTGCACTGGTACATGTGTCTGCATGTGCACACGTGTGTGCATGCATGTGTTTGAAGTATGTTTAATCCCCAGAGATTTCCCAGCCCACCTCTGGTGCTTGGAGGCCGCACCTCAGAAGGAGAGGCAAGTGAAATCGAGGCGTCCGCCAAACCTGCCCCCAAGAATGCTCACATATCCCACAGTGCTTAATCGAAACGTTGGAGTGGACCTTCCGTTTGTGAAAACCCCAAGACCGAGAAGGGATTGTTACTGAATATCCTTCAGTATTTGAGAAAATTGGAGCTTGCCTCCTTGAGTGGGCTTCTGGCCTCCCCTGGGGCAGTGGAGTAAGCTTGCGCGCGTTGTGGCAGCCCTCCGTGCTGGGCCCTTGGGTCCCTGTCACCCAGCAGCAGTGGGCTGCCCTGCACTGTCCCTGTCTCAGCACCTCGGTTCCCAAGCCACATGCCGGCACTGCACACGCACTGTGTTTCTCTGTTCTTTGTGAATTAAATGTGTTTGCATTTCATGTGTCTATTTCACATGCATATGTTTTTCATGATGAAATTAAAATCAGTAAATCTTTTATCTACAAATATCGTCGCTCCATATAGAAGCCATTAAAGAAGCTTTTGAAATCAGAAATATATGCAAAAGCACAATTCACTTGTTTTCTGATTGTTTTGGATTTCTCACAGCACCACCATGGTCAAGCGTAGGATGTAACTTCTCAGGCCATAGACGGCCCCCTCTCTAAGGGCCTATGATCTGCGGGGCATTATACCAAGGATACGACTAAAGATCAAAGGTGCAGGTCCTGTGCCAGGCAGGTCATGAGCTCAAGTGGTACACACAAGGTGGTGAGGACATCAGTGACACACAAGGAGTCTTTCTTATTTTCCAGAACAATAACCATGGCTCTGATCTCAGTGCCTGCATGTCCACATGCAACTGGAATATTCCATAATTTTACTTAAAGAAAAACTGTTGATGTCTCCTAAAGGTGACACAGACCCACAGCTGTTACTGCCTTCTGGGAAGGGAGAGTGTGTTGGAACTCCGAACCCAGAACAGGAGTCGTTCCTGGGCCAGAGGCAGTGCTGTGGGTTATCACCACACGCTTGCACGTGCCCCTCTGTCCAGCTCTTGCTACATGCCACCATCCTCGAGGTGCCTGTGTCCTTCTCTGTCTAGGGGAAAAGAGCTCCTCATCGGTCCCATTGCAGCTCCAGCCCAGTGCATTCCATAGATACCCAGTGAGTGCTCATTGAATGAGATTTGAGTGGCCAATGAACATATGAATTTTGGGTACAGAAACCCGTTTCCAAAAACAACGCAAAAGGAAAATGGCAGCGGGCATGGCTGGTCTTCAGTGGTTGAGGAGGATGGCTTGGCGTTGGTCAAGAGCTCTGACGGTCCGCAGCCTCTTTGCTCCAGTGTCAGAGGTGTGCAGAGACGCAGGACTTTGGGGTGGCTGAATGCCCAGTGCCTCCTCAATGAGCAGCCTAAAAGGCAAAGTTTACTGCTGTTGTGTTAAGCATCTCTATAAACATACTGTTTTTCTTGGATGCCAGAGAAGAACCGGCTAACTTGCTTCAGAGATGGTGTTGTGCCTCCCACCATATATTGATTTGCCTTATTCTTTTCATGTTAGGCCGTTTTCCTTTCCAAGGTGGCCCCCAAGCTCCCGTGGTGGCGCGCACACGCTCAGCCAGCACGCTGGGACGAGGGAACGCATTTCGCATTCCTGTCACTGCCGCCGAGGTCATATCTGTTAGTGCTGGAGGTTGTTAGGCCATTATCGGCCACGGATGCCTCTCCAGCTGCGAGACTAATTTGGATTCAGGGAGGAAACATGGACTGATCTCCCCTCGGCCATCCACCACCAGGCCTCCCGGCGTTTGTGTTCCCCATGCTGTCCCCGGCCGCCGGGACGCAGCGGCTGACTTACCCAGCTCAGAACGACAAAACAGAGGTTGAAGCCCAGGCAGGATCCAATGCCAGCCCCAAGAAAAATGGCAGTGCCCTTATCATTCAATAACCAATTTACAGGGCTAAATTTTAAGTTTAAATTAGACATGTATGAATAGTACATCATGTCATTTATAATTCATGATGAATAGTAAATTATTCTAATGGACTTTCCTATTCTATTTATATTCTAACTATCCATACCAGGAGCAGAGAAACAAATTCATGACGTGGCTTTTGATTACGTCCTATATGATTGGGGGCGTTTGACTTCCCCTTGGACAACATTTATGGTAATGAAGACTGAGAAATTGTGGAGGAAGGACAGAATGATACACGTCTGTACCTTTTGCCCTCCAGAGTATATTTTGATCATTTTTTCTCTATTATTCTTCATGTGGAAGAACCTAAAGGGGGAGCATATGAGATTGAGTCTAAGTGGAACTGGACAGAAGAATGCTATGATTCAAAGAACATCTAGTCTTTCAGCCACTGGGGGCCATGCCCTCCCTTCCTCATTCCTCATTCCTTTGATGAGTAGAGCTTTCTCTCAAATCCAAGACCCTGTGAAGAGGATGCAAGGAGAGAGCGGGGCCCCAAGCTGAGAGGGGACCACAGTCTCCTGATCTTGGCACCACCTTGGGAAAATGGTCCCAATAAGTAGACTCAATGCATCTCTACTACAAAGAGCCGTGAGGGGCACGTCCATTTGATAAACATCAAGGCACTTGCAATCTAACCTACATGAAGAAGGAACCCAGAATTTGGACACTGGTCTAGTCCTAGGATTTGACTTTACACAATTCACAAAGCAAGAGGTAATTGATGAATTTAGCCCACTGGACCCTTAAAAAAAAAAAAAAAAAGTTGCCATTTGTGACTTCACCTATCTACATAATGAAATGATACGGGGGATATTTAAACATAAAATTTCAGGGACTTCAACCTTAAGATTATGAGGAAAAGCAAAGCCGTACACAAAGAATCTTTGGGAATCAGCAATTTTGCAGAATCTCACAGGTCTAGAAGGGAGGGCAGACTCATCTCATAGGAAGGAAGGTTGACTCACACATCATGGGAAGGAAGGTTGACTGTCGTCATAGAAGTGAGGGGAGAACTGAAGCAAACTCTGACCACCTAAAAGTGGGAGGAGAATATTACTTTCTAAATGAAGGTCAGACTCTCAGTCTTTAAAAAAGGGCACGAAGCCCACTGTCCAATTCCTAAGAATCTGACCAACAGAGATCAGGGTAGATAGCTTGCATCTGACACCTACCTTGGATGTCTTCAGTTGTTCTAGCAATGTTTTCCTCTCTGTTATTCTAATGTTGTCTATTTCTGCAGCCTGACTTGCTTATATTAAGGCCATCTTGTTTCCAGCAGGAGTGCAAAACCACTTCATTCGGGTTTCCAGCTCGAGAAGGAAGTGGTTCTACCTTCAGAGTTCTCCATCCAATGATAAGCTTTCAATATTGTCCTGCATGCTGAATGGACAGATTGATCGATTATTGATAGATGGATCGCCTGAGAATTGTTTATTTCCTCTTGTCCATTGGTTGAGAACCTTGATTCTTCCCCCCAGCAAGGTCAACCCCCAGCTCCACTGCGGAGCTTCCCGGAACTCAGTCCGATTGTCTCTGGGGCTGGAGGGGTGCTTTTCATGCCTTTGTTAGCCAGCTCTGATTCTGTGTTTGGTAGCCGGTCGCTCACCTGCACCTGACACAGCCTCTTCTTTGCAAAGCAAAGAATCACTGTTGTTTGTTTTCACAGATTTTTTCTATTTTGTTCTTTCCTGACTTTTCTTCTTGGTGGGTGCATTGCTTGCCCCCTTGTTCTCGTTCATGGCTTATCAGGTAAGTAACAAAGTCTTCTTACCTTTTGCTTCCTCTCCCTGTCTCCATTCTCCACCCATATTTTTAGTGAATGCTTTGACCCATTGAGCAGAATTTTTCTCTTCTCTCTTTTAAAACTTTTGCCCTTTGGGCTAACCGTGCTGGTGAGCCTGGGTGAAGTAGAGGTGTTGTGCGAGAAACAGCTCACACTGAGGGGGCTCCTCTCTACTGTGCTGGGGACGGCCCCTGGGCCCCGGGTGGGGGTTACTGTCCCCTACTTGCTGGTTTTCCATTCACCAACATTTCATGCACGCTCAAGTTATACATATTTTTAAACATGAATGATTTTACTCCTTTTGTATTTTTTCCTAGGTATTTTGCTCTCTTCTGGTCTTTCCAAACTTGTACCTAAGTAGAAATTAGGATTAAAATGTGGATTGCATAAAGCAGAGCAAAACACATTTGGCCTGAACAGTCAC
>NW_023270865.1:2374608-2389608 GCF_011800145.1 Mirounga leonina | reverse complement strand
GATAGAGACTCACTGATAACAGAGGAGACACACTAGATTGCAGTGTATTATCACACAAATTCAGTAACAGATGTATTTCTTCCCTAAAATTTCAACACTGTCCATTTAAACCCTGATACAACAATCCCTGCCAAAGTTCATCTCATTGTCAGTTTTCCCATTTCAGCTTTATAATTCCTCATGTTTTATATGTGTGTGTAGATTTATATATCTGATACCAGTGTGAGGACAGCCGTATGTAATATTCTGGCTTGCTTTATTGTTCAGAGTAAGGACACTGTAAATAGACTTACGATATATCTGAAAACGTAGACACCATTACAAGTCATATGGGGGCAAGGACTAAAGGGAATATTTTAATATTATTACTACACATTGCCTTAACTGCTAATAGCTTATATTTGTGTTTTTCTTTAAAATTTCACTGACTGTTCCCAGACAGAGAGCATGATGTGCCCTCATGGGAAGGGCACCTCTTTGTTAGAAAGACACAGTAATAACCTGTGCCGGGCGCCCTCTACTGCCACATCTGGTTGACCAGTTGGCCAGCAGGAGAGCCTTAGCTGAGAGGTAAGGGGCTTACCTTTGGTGAGCTCGGTTTTTTCATCTGCATCATGGAGGTGCTGACACCAAACTTCCTGTGTGTAGCTTGGAGAGGTGACCTTTGTAACAGCACCTGGCATGCAGGAAGGCTGGACGGAGGAGGTGGCAGTAATGATGAGTAGGATTATATTCTCCGTGGGGCAGCTTTTTGCATAGAGTAGGGGGGCCACACAGACTCATTGGCTGACTATCTTCTTAAAGGGTAGCGTGGCCGTCCTTCATTATAGTCCTTGTCCCCTTTGCTTCCAGTGGACCTTTAGATAATCCATGCAGACCCACAGGACACTATGGTCACTAGTAAGAGTCATACTCATAGTGGTTTATGAGCGCCAGGCCCTGTGCTTGCCGTGTTAGGAACACTGTCTGAGCTGTGCTTGGATTGGATAGAATTCTGCTGCCCAGTTGTGATGACCCAGGGAGGTGTGCGAGCAAGCCAGGCCACTGAGCCACTGAGAAGCTGAGCTCATGGGCATGCTTTGTGTGCTGTAGCCCAGGTCTGTGTGAGACAGACCTTCTGATTACCGGATATGACACGGAGGCAAGTTACTTAATTGGTGCAAGCTACTTAGTCTCTCTGTCCCTCAGCTTCTTTATCCTTGAAATGGGAAATAACACTATCATGTACGTTGTTGTGGAGATAAAATGAACTCAAACGCAACGTAATGTTTTACCAGCATGTTGTAGGGGCTAGATAAATACTAATTCTCCTAAGTAGTAGTAATAATGTAGCTGTTAATAATTAAATCCTGTAACACCCATCCAAAAAGATTTAGATTAATATGCATAGAGAAGGAAACCCAGGATAGGGAATAGAATGGTCATTGATGCCTGGGTTCACATGCCATCAACCAGTCAGCTCTGTGTTTCAGCTCAGATTGGAAGGACAGTGAAGACAGGGACAAGGTAGCTGGGCCATCGGAACTACCCTGAGGACAAAGCGAGAACGTCTGCAAGATGTCTGCTGCAAATAGGAAGCCAAGCTGAAACCCAAGGTGCGTTCGGTGAACTTTCTATGAATTAAACCAAAACTTGAAAAGAATGTGCAATTTCTTCGTGGTTGTTTCCTCCGTGGTCTGACATTAAGCATTAGAATGCCTTGGGCCGCCTTCCTCTGGCATTGCTTGTTGTCCATGGGCGAACCAGGAGAACTCTCTTAGGAGCTTGGGTTCATTCTGACCGTGTTGGAGGCAGGGCTGACTAGTTCTGAGTAAACACTGAGCCTTTTCTGCCGCTCAGCTGGGTTCCCAAACCATTTGACAGCTGAGGACAGATAGTATTTTCAACTTAGAATTTGGAAAACGTAGATGCTGTGACAACAAAAGTTAAAACAGAGGGGTTTCTGACAGGACCTGCCCCACGCATCACCAGCATCTTTGGCTTGGACACTCACTGTGTGTTGTGCAGCGTGCAATATGTTTCTAGAAACACTTAATTTGTATACTATTGACATTGAGACTATAACTGTCAGTGCGAGTGTGTGTTTTAAATTAACATGTCACATAACCAGCTTACTATACAGTATTTGCATAGGTTCGTATGTAAGTTGTTACTGGTCAGATCTCACATCGTAATGCACACTTTCAATAAAATTGGGTATTCCCTCCTGAAAAATGATGGCTGGATGTTTGTACTTAACCATTTACTGAAAATGTTGCATGTTCAAACAATCAATAAGGAATCTTATTAAGCTGTAGAGTGTACATCATGTGGGAGAGAAGAGATTTTTTTCTCTTCATTTTCAAAAGTTTAATAAATGAGGAACAGCCAGGAGATGAGTGCTCTGAAGAATGCGTCACTGGGAAATAAAACCTAACAGACGTTTTTTGGTCCTAATAATGCAAACATTGACTTTAGAATGCAAATCAAGATTTAAAAGAATGTTTCCAACTAATTCAGGAGGAACTTGCTGGATAAAAGAGTACCAGAATGGGCAACAAGTTGCCAAAGAAAATTGGAAACGTTTTTGGAAA
This sequence comes from Mirounga leonina, assembly GCF_011800145.1. Classification (NCBI taxonomy): domain Eukaryota; kingdom Metazoa; phylum Chordata; class Mammalia; order Carnivora; family Phocidae; genus Mirounga; species Mirounga leonina. Next base: position 2,387,035 of record NW_023270865.1, on the reverse strand, counting down.
GGGCCCTGCAAACATCTAGTTGTATTTGTGGGATTAGAAAAATAACACTGAATGTGAAGGGTTTCCAAGAGTTGGGTTACTGCAGCCCATCTTGGGCCCTCGCCATGTTTGTTCCAGGAAATTGGGGCTCACATGTCTTTGAATTGCAGTCCCACGAAGATGGATACTTGATCCAGAAACTTGTTTCCAGAAAGATGATGTCGGATGCACCTAATTTACATTTTCACATCTACTGATGCCTAGTGGAGTCGTCCTTTCTGCCATTTCTCAATCATGCACTTACGTGGTTTTGTACCTTTGGATCATTGATACCTAGTGATCAGTACAGAAAAAGAATCAGGATTAATTTAAATGCATTGTGGTGTGAAAAAAAATATTTTACTCAACACCTTTTCTCCCTTAGTGTAGAATAAGTATATATATATATATGAAATATCCACATGTGGGTTTTATTTCTCTGGTGTCCAAAAGAGGAGACCATTGTATATAGCTTGCTTACAGCTTTCTTTAACAATAAATGTACATATCATACTTCTCAACTAACCCTGGTTTTCATCTTTAATTTTAAAATAATGTTTTCATAGTTTCAATTTACAGGAATCTATGATTTTTTGAAGTAAATATTTAAGGTTTCTTTTTTGGAAGGCATTTGTAGCTTTTCCCCATATTAAGTGTTGTCTATGTATGTCTTATAGGTAAAAAAATGTAGCTGAACATACCTGTCTAGCATTTTATTTGTGTTTCCTTTGTAATAGGGTAAATTTATTTTTGCTTCCCAACCTCTATTGTTTGCCTCATGTCTGGTCTTTCAAACTCTTGGTGAGAAAATTGGCAAACAAAATCTGATTTACACTGAGGTGTGCGAAATCTGATTAACACCAAGGTTTAGGTACATCAAGCACTAGTGGGTGTTTCTGACATTCGATGGGGACCCCATGATGATAGAAACTGTCCCCAGGGCACAGAAACAGACACCAGCAACTCTGCTCCTGCAGTCTGGGATCATTATTGCAGAACGTCTCCTCCAGTTGCTTACCTTTCCGAGTAATGTCAACAGCCTGTAGTTTGTAAGGCCCACTGCTCCCCCTGGAAATGGTAGGGCTGCAGAAGCCTAAAAATAAAGTGGTCTTAGAGAGTAGAGAGTCAGCTCTGTAGCCTTGTCTCACTTTATGTTTAAGGTTAACAGAAGCGAGAAATGCATACAATTAAACTTGCCAAAGCCCGGGAACATAATTAAGGGACACTCCTTGAGAACTGCTCGTTAAAGATCGTCTTTTAATTGCTATCTGGCTAGAAGAGACCAGAATGAATGAGGTTGTTACAATTTCCCAGTCAGTCTTGTGGTGTTCCATTTCAGTAATTGCTGTAGAAAGGTTATGGGTTGGATGCAAGAAACTGCCTCCTTGTCCTGCACAGGATGGGCCTTGTTTTCTCTTGTCCTCCAGCGCAGGGTGTGAAGTCTCCTCCATCACCCTCGCTTTCTACCTTACCTGAACCCCCAACTTACCTACAGGGGGCCATCAGCCAGAGTCACCAATGATCCCATGTCTTCCCTGACCACTGTTTCCTTTGGGCTTGTCTCGATCACTGTGAGGTTGGGACTAAAGTGTGTTTCAGCTGGGGGTTGAGCTTGCCCAGCCCTGCTATCATTGCTATGTCTCATGCACATGACTTGTTTTATAAAAATGACACAACTGACTGCAGTTTTGTCTAATTCTCTGTGCCCCAGTCCAGGGAGCAGTCAGCCCACAGCAGCCTACAGGTCAAATTTAGCCAGTCACTTGATTCTTTAAGGTTCTGGAGCTAAGAATACTTTCTATACTTTTTTTATTGTTGAACAACAACAACAAAATCAAAAGAAAAATATCTTATGACACACGAAAATTACATGCAATTCAGTTTTCAGTGTCCGTAGGTCAAGTCTTGTGAGAACACGGCCACACTCATTTGAGTATTGAGCGTGACTGTGTTTGTTCTGCAAATGCACACTTGGGCAGTTGCAGCGGAGACTGCTTGGCCTGCAAAGCCTCAAATATGTACACGCTGGACTTTTATAGAATGAGTTTGCTGATCCAAGACCTACCTTTGCCAGGGCAGGTGAAAGGTCAGTGTAGGTCAGCAGGGAATGGTAGGGACTGCGGTGACCTGGAGAGTGAGCGCCCAGCTCAGCCTCGTCCAGCGGATTGTAGCCATGTCGGGAGGGCGGCCAGCATGGCTGCATTAGCCAAGTTTTCAGGACAAGACAGCATATGTAATTTTTGTATAATTTTTTAAATTAAACCGTGCATAAGGGAAACCAAATATATCCATGGCTCATGGATGTGCATAGCTGCCGAGTCATAAACTCGGCCCCATCCGGCAGCTTCTAGGGCTGGGGTAGGCAGTGCACGAACCATCCTGCTCAGGGCCACTGGCTCTCTTTAAGGCTTGAAAGGCACAATGGGAGTCACTAAAAACAGAACAAGAACACTATTCTCCTCACAGTTCCCTCCAGATACGCAATGCATTTTTGTATTTTTCACTAAAGTGGTTTAACCTGGTGTTCTCAAACTATTGATTAATTTAGGCTGCCTTTCGTTAATACGACAGATGTAAGTATATCATTAGTATTACTATTACAATCATGTCTAAACCACTTAGCCAAAGATTGCTCTTGTCATAAAGTGTACCACCTATTTCAGTTGGACATTATAAAATTATAAATTCAAAAGGGAAATTAAAATATCAGTATAGTTCTGTAATAGATTTATGTATACATTTAGTTAGCATTCAATAAGTAGTTGATAAATAAATGAGTATTGAATAAATATAAATGGTCTATAGATACACACACATATAAATCTTTCTACATATATTTTAATGTTTATCTGTTTTATATATATAGAGAGAGATAAGTATATATTTTATACATATATATATGGAGAAAGAGACAAAAACAGAAAGACAGAGAGACAGAGACAGAGAGAGAATGACGTGCAAGGCCAGAATCACATTAAGTGGGTGGAGCTCTGCTATCCTCTGGATGTTCACAGAGAGATTTCCATCTACTCCACCATCCCACAGGTAATTATGACATGCCTGCCCCGTGCCGGGTCTGTGCTGGGAATTGCTGATGTATCCAGTAAAATGATCATATTACAGGAACATATCAGAGTAAAAAGTGCAACCCACTGCTGGGGCCCTCCCCTGGCTGGGCCCGGGCCCTTGGTTCTGCCTCGCTGTGGGGACTGGACCCCAGGTAGCATCCCGTAAACCTCACTAATCACTATTCCTTGCCGATGAGGTAGGAAAGAGAGTGTGTAAAAGGTTCTCTGACTTCTAACGTGCCTGCCTTTGTGGGTGCAATGTCGTTTACTAAAATAGGGACGATGGGGAAAGGTGGAAAAACATTCTGAGAGCGAGGCAAGGTGGACATTCCTGAGGAACGTCCAGCTTGAGCTCTAACGGGGGTGTGAGGCTAGAACTTATCATGTCGGAAGGTGTTTACAAGCATCTATCTTGTCAGAGGCAGATAGCTGATTGTCAGTGGGTGTAGACAGAGATGTGCGTGAGGTGCCCGAGGTCAGAGGGGGATTAGGCGGGAGACTTGGGGTGGGCTCTGGACAACATGTGCATTTAAAGCAGGGTCAAGGGAAACGTTGCTGGCAAAGGTCATGAGAAAAACTGGGGCCGAGCAACACCATAGCAACAAGGAAGGAGGTGGCCATGCAAAGGCCATGGCAGGCACCTGATGAACATATGGCCTGAGACATGGCTGGGGACAAGAGAGCAGATTCCAGGCAATCAGGAGGACAGCAGTTGGATCTTTAGGGAGGAAGTAAATACAGATAAAAAGACATCTATTTTTCCCCCAGAAGTTTAACCATGAAGCAAAAGAAGAAATACAGTGCAGGGTCCCAAACTGTGTGGGTTTGCACGCGTACACATACCGTGTGGATACACACACTTGTTTAACGTTTAGTTGGTGAAGAAGTTGGAAAGGCTAGGTCCCACGTGCTTTCACAATACCTGTGAGCTCTCAGATACGAGTGACCACCATGTATGCTGAAGACCAACACCTGAACGATCCGCTGGACCTTGCTCCAGTCCCGCTTCTGTCAGAAGCAAGCCATGTGACCTGGGGGAGTTCAGAACCACTTTGGTCGGCAGATCTCCTATCAGTCAGACAAGTGTTTTAACATCAAAGGTATTCGAGGTTTCTTGCAGTCCCCTGACCTTAGATTTTACTGTTTGCATTAATTGAAGGCATGATACTTTCCAAGTTGAGCACATTGTAGTGGTTCCATGACAATCCACACGGGCAGCCAAGGGGAGGACAGCATCCTTTCCAGCACTCCTGCCCCTTCCCCAGTTCCTGGGCTGCAAGCAACAGGGTCCCCTAGGGTACTCAGAGTGCAGCTTGGCTCAGAACCCTGTGATGTCCAGCCTAGATTCTTTTTTCCCCCCCCGCCAACTCTGCCCTTGGCACTTAATCTTTGCATTTTATTCCAGACAACTCATCTTTTGTATTTTGCTTCAACAATTTCACTTAAGCATCACAAAACATTTAAATAAAGACAAAGAAAACAACATCTTGTTCTTATTTTCAGTTAGGCCAACCAGCATCCCAAGGATTGGTTGTATTTTTACTTCCCTACAACGTGATAGGAGGCAGAGACACGAGGAAACACAAAACCCTACACTTAAAATATAGCTCTCTCTCTCTCCGTACGTACACATGGTGTGTGTATGTGTGTGCAGCCAATGTTAACTTTGGAAGCTTTTCAAACTTTTGTTTAGAGATGGGGACATGTAAAGCAGATGTTTCTGTATTTACTGACAGGGCCCTTGTGTGTTTTAATGAGGGCTGCCTCTCAAGCATGAGTTATATTATTTGTCAGTTAGTTCTGAGATTTCATCTTTATTTTTTCTGAAGCAATTCAGATCATATTACCCTTAACACAAAGTCAAAGTATCAAAAAACACCCGACATATCAGTGTTTGAAAGTTTCAATCATCTCTGAGTACCTGAAGTTCCTGTATCCCAAGAACAATGGACAAGATTATTTGAAGGACTTACCACTGATGTACAATGCTGAGATGTCCTGTCATTGTGGTGCTGATCTACTCATCCTTTCTTTTTCTGCATATGCCCCAAACTCCCTAGTGCTTTGCCCCATCCTTTTCAAAGCTTAAAAACACTGATTCTAAGAGCTGCATCCCAAAGAAATTGCCATGTCTGTCATTCATTGGTGCTGGTCCAGCACCGAAGATGCTTTCATCACCTTCCCACTGACTGTCATGTGACCAGCACCCATCCCCAGCTCTGCCTGGGGTTTAACCTGGGTTCTATTAGAATGTGTTCCCTACTTACCTTATAGAATTGATCTTCTGGGTCATGGATTATTTTTCTTTAAATCGACTTTATTGAAGTATAATTTACAAACAATAAAATGCACAAATATGAAGTGTATATTTTAATGAGGTTTGAAATACGTGTGCATCAGCGAAACTACCGCTTCATTTGTGATATGGAAAATTTCCATCATCCCGAAAGGTTCCCCATGGTCCCTTCCCAGTCAGTCCCTGCCCTTTGTCTCAAGCCCAAAGCAGCCACTCATTGGCTTTCTGTCACTATTAATCAACTTTTCCTTTCCCTTTACATCACGTAAATGGAATTATACTTTTGTGCTTGACATCTCCTGGTCAGAAGAGTGCATTCATTTATTTTTCTTCTGTGTTGTTGTACCAGTAATTTGTTCCTTTCAACTGCTGAATAGTAGCCCACTGTATGGATGTACCATGATATCAATTCCCCCATAGATGGATATTTGGATTATTTCCAGTTTTTGGCAATTACAATCAGAGTTGCTATAAACATTTGTGTATGAGACTTTGGGTAAATATCTAGGAACAGAATTGCTGGATCACATGGTGAGTGTTTAGCTTTTTAAGAAATCATGAACATGTTTTTCCAAAGTGGCCATACCATATCACACTCCACTAGCTATGTAGTTACCTCAGCCTCACTAAAATTTAATATTGTCAATCTTTTCAGATTTTAGTCATTCTAGTGGGTGTATAGTGGGACCTCACTGTGGCCTAGAATTGCATTCCCCTATTGACTAATGATGCTGAGCATCTTTTCATGGGCATATTGGCTATTTCTCTCTCTTCTTTGGTGAAGTGTGGTCCTATCTTTAGTCTTCTCCTTTTATTAAAATTAGGTTATATGTCTTCCTACTATTGAGTTGCAAATGCTTTTATCTATAATGGATAAAAGTTATTTGCCAGATATATGTATTGTGGAGATTTTCCCTCAGTTGTTGACTTGCCTTTAATTTTCTTAGTGATGTCTTTAGAAGAACAGAAGTTTCAATTTTTTTGAATTCCATCCCTTCTTACTTTTTAAATAAATATTTTAAAATAGATTGTGACTTACAGAGAAGTTGAAAAGATAGTGCAGGGAATTTTCATAGATCCCATACCTACCCAGTTTTCCTTACCTTACAATTCCTTGCATCTTACCTTAGAATGGTAACGTTGTCACAATTAATGAATCAATATTGATACAATATTATGTACTTTATTCTGATTTCTTTTGTTGCTCTCCTATCTCACTAATGTCCTTCTGTTCCAGAGTTCCATCCATGAGACCACATTACATTCAGTCCTTATGGCTGCTTAGGCTTCTTTTGGCAATGACCGTTTCTCAAAATTTCCTTGTTGTTGTTGTTTTTTTTAATAACTTTGACAGCTTTGAGGGACATGAATACCTGACCAGTATTCAACATCCACCTTTCCATAGCAGATATAACCTGTGTACAGGACATTAGCAAAGACGTGGAAGAGGTGAATAGCCCATCAGCCAACTGGACCTAATTGAGATTTAAACAACATTCCACTCCAACAGATAATGCACATTCTTCTCAAATACACATGTAACATTCACCAAGTCCATATCTCTACTCATAATGAATCGAAGAGAACTGAAATAATGCAAAATATGTTTTTAGACCATAATAGAATTAAACCGCAAGCCAATAAGAGAAAGGTATCAAGAGCATCTCCAGATACCTAAAAATTAACCAATGCACTTTTAAATAATCCATGGGATGAAGGGCAGATGTCAAAGGACTTTAGAAACATGTTGAATAAAAATAAAATTATATATGCCATATTACGTGTGTGGGGTGTACTTGTAACAGGGCTTTGAGGGAGACTGATAGTATCGGAAGTGTGTATGAAAAACTAAGAGAGGTTTCAAATTAAAAATCCATGCCTCTTTCAGAAGCCCGAAAGAGAAGAGCAAAATAAACACAAATCAACCAAGGGCAAGAAAATAATAGAAGTAAGAAAGAAATCTATGAAATTGAAAGCAGAAAAACCATAGAGAAAATGAAAAAAACTAAAGCTGCCTTTTTGAAATGATCAATAAAATTGATAAACTTCTAGCTAGATTGGCGAAAAGAGGGAAAAACCTACAAATCACCAATATGAAGTATAAAAGAGGTGGTATCACGTCATAGATGTTAAAAGAGTCCTGGAAACTACAAATAGCAGTACACTGAGTTTCAACAATTTACCAAAAAGTGTTTAATTCCTGGGAAAAAAAAAAAAAGATAAAGGTGACTTCATCAAAATTTTAAATATTGCTCTCTGTAAGACAAGGTTAACTTAAACGAATGACATACAAAAGGTAGATTAAGAGAAAATATTTGTAAATCACATATCTGAAAATGGACATGTATTCAGAAAAAAATATATATATATATATATTATATGTAAAATACATAATGCATATAAATAAAACCCCTCAAAATAAACAGTAAAAAATGATCCAATTAAAAATGAGCAAAATAGGGGCACCTGGGTGGCTCAGTTGGTTGAGCGTCAGACTCTTGATTTCAGCTCAGGTCATGATCTCAGGGTTGTGGGATGAAGCCCTGTGTCAGACGCTGTCCTGGGGGGGGGGGGGTTGCTTGGTATTCTCTTTCTCCCCCCGCCCTCCCTCTCTTAAAAAAAAAGGGCAGAATAATTGGAGGGACATTTCACTAAAGAAGAAGCAGATAGTACATGAAAAGATGTTCAGTATCATCAGTCATCAGAGAAATGCAAAATAAAACCATGATGAGCTAGTACCACACCCTGATAACGTAGCTGGAATAAAGACTAGAGACAGCCCCAAGTGCTGGTGAAGATGTAAAACCGCTGGAACATACATCGCTGAGGGCACTGAAAAATGGTACAGCCTTTCTGGAAAACCGTTTATCAGTTTCTTACAATCTTAACTGTGCATTGGCCACCTAAGTCAGTAACTCCATTCCTGGGTATTTATCCAAGAAATGAAAATCTGTGGCCGCACAAAACCCAGGCACAAATACGTACCTATGTAACAATGTTGCTTCTAATAGGCAAACAGTGGAAGCAAGCCGAGTGTCCTTCACCAGGTAAGGGGATTAACGAGCTCTGGCACGGCCACACGGGGGAATACTAACTACTCCGTAGTAACAAGGAGTGGGTGGCTCAGACACGCAATGATTTGAGGGTCTCAAAGACATCGCACTGAGTGAGAGAAGAGAAGCCATTTCAAGGCTATGTACTGTGGGGCCCCATTGATATTCATATGACATTCTCAGGCAGGCAAAACCATAATGACGGAGAATAGATCAGGGTTGCTAGGGGTCAGAGTGAAGAGGAAGAGCCAACTATAAAGGGAGAGAGAGAGAGCGCGGAGGGAGTTTCTGATGTGATGGGACTGCTCTCTATCATGACTGTGACCATGTTGACACAAGTCAGCACACGGACACACCACGTCACACCAAGGAAAGGCAATCTGACTGTATGAGGACTTAAAGATTAAAATCAAGGGAAAAACCCAAGTGGCCAGTAACAGCGGATAAGGAGGTAAGTTACGATAATGTCACTTGCTAAAATATTAAAAGAGGATAGTCATAAAGGTTGCAGCAATGTGAGAAAGCAGATTTGTAATATTGAGTGCAACGGGTTATTTTGCAAAATTGTGAATTATATTAATCATATATACAATTTTGGCAGGAAAAAATAAAAGGGGGTAGACAAAGTGATGAGAGATATTTGCTTTGCTGGATTATGGGTGATTTTCTCTCATGTTCTTTTTTTTTCCAGAATTGGTAGAATGATGGTCATGTGAAAAATAACTTTGCAGATTTAAATGATTGAATTTTTCGATAATTGGTAGAACACATACTAAACCTCATACGGAAATGCATATGTAAAGATATAAAGTGTATCCTATAATTAATTAATCATCAGCTATACATAGGCTGGCATGAATGTCTTCATTTTTCCTTCTGGGATGTGATTTTATAACATTTTTCACACCATGGTGATGAAATTAAGGTTTAACCAATGAAGTTCCGTCTACAGGAACTTGAGACAAAAATGAAGAAATTTGTGCACGGTGAGATTGTGTCTGAATTAATAATTCTACAAAGACTACATGGTGAAAATCATAGTAAGGAAACGGAAGCCTTATTTTCAGAGCTAAGGATTATTCGACGTAAGCAAACCTGATTTTTTTCATTAGATAGGGGTAGAATAAAATTCCTACTTTATTCCATTGGATGTTTATTTCTTCTGGGAAAAGACAAAGGAGCCTGGGTAGGTTAGAGTCAGGTTTCTATCATTTCCTTCTCCATTCTGCCTGTACAGCATCTCAAAATGTCGATTATCCAAGAACGTCCCAATCTCAGGCTCTGGGAGAGGACACAGCTAGTGTTCGGCAAGCTGCACTTGGAGGGAGACCTCAGGGGCAGACCTAAGCCACAAAACCGGGGGTGGCCACGGGGTTTTATCTCTTACTAGAGGAATAATAACCCTGGCCAGTGTTGTGCAGTGTGCTCGGAGAGGAGTGTGTGAGCATGAGCGTGGACTCACGCGTGCACACACACTCGCCCTACGCGTTTACAGTGAGCCACTTCACCCACTTCTGGTGCCCCGTCATCACAGACCAGAGCTGGGGACTAAGACACTGAAAGAGAAATTAATTCCGATCAGTGGAATCAAGGGAAGAAGAGGAAGACACCTGTTTGGGCTGGAGGCTAAGTCTCTAGAAACTGGACAAACAAACCCCCATAAAACAAACACCAACACCCCCCCCCCCCGCCCCGAAGCCTGCCCTGAGCGCCGGGGAGCTCTGGGACGGAGCGTTGGGGGGGGGTGAGGCACAGCCCCCCCCGCCCCGAGCTCGCGCCGCTCTTCTGTGTTGTGACCCATAATTGCGGCAGATCCTCAGCAGGTTTTGAGTGGCTTTCTGAGCCGTGGCGCCCAAGCAGCCTCCATCTGCTGCAGCCTCCTGTGCCTCCCACGGGGGGACCTGGCTAATTTTTCAGTCAATTAGCAGAGGGCTGCTTTTGTTCTGCCCGCACACCCCCTGGGCTCTGCTTACACTGGGAGCTGGTGTTCAGATGGGGTGGGTTTGGAGAAGCATATTGTGTTGTTTTTTTCCATGACCTTGTGACACTGGTGGGCAAACGTTATCTCAATAATCTCAACGATTTGCTAAAAAGCCAGGCCAAGCTTCACTTCCATTGTTGTGTCTGAGCCTCTGTGTGTGTGTGTGTGCGTGTGCACGCGCGTGTGTGCTGGGGCCAGACGGAAGGGGGGGGCGTGAATGAGCAGTTTTAAATAAACAACATATTTGTATTTTGTGACCCTATATGTTTTGTTTCAAGTTTACCTATTTATTCAGTTGTTAATCCAGTTACCTTGACGAGGACAAAGCAGGGGTTGAATGATGTAGAAACTTATTGGGTAAAAGTGGTTTATTCCACTGAACGTGCCAGAGGTGGCTGAGTCCCTGTCAGGCCCGGAGGGGTGGTTGCTCTACCCATAGGACGTTCTGGGCAAGAGCTACCTCCGGCTGTAAAAGCCACGGACCTTAGTCACCACTTGACTCAGTTTCCCTGGGCAAGATGGGAGGAGACAGGATGTGGGGAAAGGCAGGCTTGCCTAAGGGAGCGCCCGGGTCCGGACCTCGGCCGACAGGGGCTTCCTACGATGGTGCCCTCTCTTTCCTGCAGCACTAAGCAGGGGACCCCAGCAGGCACCCCCTGCCTCTCCTTCTGCCTAGGGGGCCACTGCCCCACCTACTCTCACCTGGCACGGCCTCTCCACCATCCTTTCTCCCCCACGAGCTGGGAAAGCACACCCAGTTCCCAAATGGGATGTGTTTAATTAACCCAGATCACCAGAGAGGTAAGGGGTCTGCAGGATTTTATTGAGGGATGTTGGTGTTGACCGTGCATTTCGAGGTCCCTACAGCCTCCAGTGGGCTCTTCCTCCTACGGTCTGTGACTCTGAAATGGGCCTTGTTTCCCATTTTCCTCCAAAATAAAAACTGCCTTTGCTTTCTTTTCTTTTTTTATGTTTACACATTTTATTTATTTATTTTTTATTAGGTTATGTTTGCTCTCTATTATGATTAAAGATGGTGGAAGTCCAACACACAGCACAGTTTTCCATGTTTGAAAGAAAACGTTTATAAAGAGAATCCAGTCCCCCGAAAGCCTCTCCCTCCAACCCTGGAAGTCCTAGGCTGTCCCCGACCAGCCCCGTGGGATGGTAATTTCTCCAAGCACCCTTCGGTGGGAGGGCTGGGGGGCTGTGGGTCCCCACCCGGGAAGATCCCCGGACCCCTGTGCTCAGCCCCCCGCGTGCTCACCTTCAGGGCAGCAAGCGGGCCACCTGCCCTCCCCACTCATCAGTCGGCCTGGAGACTGTGTCTCTCTACGGCTGATAAATACACTTTTCCTCAGTGTTAAGCAGTAAAATATTCACTGGGTCTGAGCTGGGGGTAACAGATTCCTGGGAATCTTATTGCGTGGCAGCCTGTCCTACATAATGCCCTCCGCTGTCTCATGTTCCGGGGCAGAAATGATCTTGCGTGTCACTATAATAGTCTAGAATTACACTTGTGTCGCTGTCCCCGGCATATGGGGCTGTGTATACCCCTAGGCCCAGCCCCTCTCTTTCACGGCTTTTCAAATGATAACATTTGGCAAAACCAGCTCCGATGGAAAGTGCACTCTCCTTCCTCCAAAGGGTGGTGACAAAAGGGCCATCAGAGGCCTGACCGCTAGCCAGTCATGGTGCTCTTTACTGGGTAATGAGAGGGGCTCCTTCTTCTTACTAACGCCCAGTGCCCTGGGGGGCCGGGAGCAGGCCTCCACTTAATTATACAGTCTTCCTCTTAAGTGCCCAGTCGGCGGAGGGTTCAGCTGTGCAGGCCTTCTCGGGGGGCTCCCTCCCTGCTGGCCAAGCATACTGATGGCTGGACGCTCGCGGCCGGAGGACGTGGACCGATCGTGCCTGGGAAGCAACCCCGGGTGCGAGGAGGAACGCCGGGACGCCAGGCGGCTTCCTTGGCCACAAGTTGGGGCGGTGGGGGTGAGACCGTGAAAGGGAG
>NW_023270865.1:2316517-2374598 GCF_011800145.1 Mirounga leonina | reverse complement strand
CTGTGTATGTCTATGTGTCTGTGTGTGTTTCTATGTGTGTCTGTGTGTGTGTCCTGTGTCTGGGAGATAAAAGAACGAGGTACGAAATCACAGTGCCGACCCATAGCTTACCCGTGGGCAGAGTGACCCCAAGCTGTCCCTGGCGCCTTGTCATCAGGATGTGGGAGCCGCTGGTGAGTGGCAGCACCCAAGGCACTCTATTCTCAGATCCTGTAACGGGGGGCCTGGCACAAAATGAGCAACCAGCAAATACCTGCTGAGTGATTGAACGAATGAACGAAACACATTGGAAACACACTAAATAAGTGTTTTTAAGTAACATCGGGATGCTCTTTCTTTAAGGTTATCTCCATCGTCACAGGCAAATTGCACACAATGATCCAAATACCATGAGGTATAAACACTGGCCAGCTCGGCCAGCTCAATAACTAAGGTAGATTCAGGGATGAGCAGAATAATGGTAGGAAGATTAATTGGTGACTTTATCCAAATTTTTTATTCAGTTTTATAAGGTAATAAAATGAAAATGAAATGTGGTGTTAGCTTATATTTTTTTTCGATTTTTAGAGAAACCAAGAGAACAAAATCTAAAGTTCCTCCTTCGAGTAGAACTTAGCTCTCACCTCATTAAGCTCTTCATGCCCACAAGCAGACACAGTGAAGGTAAGGGATTGAAACGCTGCCCACAAGCAGACACAGTGAGGGTAAGGGATTGAAACACTGTGCAGAAACGATGGTCTAGAAGTAAAGGACGCATGAAGGCAGGGGAATTTCCAGAATGGATGGCATCAGTCTGAGTAAGACTGTCGGAATACCATGATCTTTGGGGAAAAACACTCTCTAATCATAATTCTTTGCCACCAACCACTATGGAATGATGTCGTGGAGGCTCCATGACTGTAGAACGAGGTGGGACTGTAAAGAAACCCCTGGCTTAAGCTCCTCCTCTCCAATTGAGTTTATTAAGGATGTTTCAGTGTTTTATGAGGTTATTTGCCTCAAAATGCTGGGTGGACACCTGGGCCTGCCGTGGGGATTGTTCTGTATCCATTTCTATCATTCGTAGATTCAGATTCCTGCTGTAAGTGCAGAGCAGAAAAAGCAAAACACAAAGGGCAGCCTAGGGCATGTGCTCTGTGAGAAGGGGCGTGATGCACACATCTGTGATTGTGTGCGTGTGCGTGAGTGTGCGTGTGTGTGCGTGTGAGTGCGTGTGAGTGTGGCACTGAGCAGTCCAAAGTAACTCCTGAGCCCTACGCGTGCAGTGAAGCGATACAAGAGCGCATCTGCGGAGGAGTACTTGGGGAGACTCACTGTTTCATCCGAACCCCGGGGGAGGTTGCTGCTCCTGGCTGAAACGCGCTCCCCGGGAATTCATGTGGGGTCCTAACCTGCACACAGGTAGGGTCTTTAAGGAGGTGACCATGGCACCTGAAGTCCTAAGTGTGGATTCCTGATGCTGTTAGCACACTTACAAAGGAGGAAGAGACACCCGAGCTTTCTCTCTTCACTGTGGAAGGACACAGTGGGAGGATGATCATCCGCAAGCCAGGGAGAAAGGCCTCCTGTGTGTCCAAGGCCCCCAGTCTGTGGCTCTGCGTTCCGGCAGCCCCCAAGGACCAAGACGCTCAGCGTGTGTGAAGACATGATGGCCACGGTGACTGCTGTCTGTGGACCCACACGTGGTTCCACGTCAGTTCAGCCACACTTGTACTTCAGGAGCCCCCAGCCTCGTTTGCAATTACCTGAAGACAGCCATCTGTAAACACACGTGTTAGGTAGCCCTCTCGTTTCCTGGACCTTATTTGACATCCAGTATCTTGGCATGTGGCCCTATTGGTGTCAGCACAGGACTGCATACTACTGGGGTCATTTCTGCTCTTGTTGCATTTCGAGCAGAGTTACAGTCTGTAAAACAGTGTGTGCAGTTTATGGGAAGACAGAGGGCAGTCTTTGGTGGGTATATGGGCACCCAACATGGCGGGACTGTTGTATGTATTAAATGACTCTTTCTGCTATTTTAATTTTGAGTGAATGTATTTAATCAAAATAGGAATGAAGAGTCATTGCACATGTCTCCTGAGTTTGAGGCAGAATCACAGACCCCAAGTATTTGATTCATAATAAGTAAATGGAAAACCCCTCAGAGATTAATTCTAGCCTGCAATCCTTATTACAATAGATGGACAATCTGTGGTAGAGTATAGCCAAGTACCATGGCTGCTGTCCTGGTGGGTCAGTGAGGGGAAGAGAGACAAACAGTGGGATCTTACCACCTTATAGGACTGTGCAAACTTAGACTCTTCTAAGCCCAACCCTACAAATATGTTGTATCCTTTTCTTTTTTTTTTTTTAAGATTTTATTTATTTATTTGACAGAGAGAGACACAGTGAGAGAGGGAACACAAGCAGGGGGAGTGGGAGAGGGAGAAGCAGGCTTCCCGCGGAGCAGGGAGCCCGATGCAGTGCTCTATCCCAGGACCCTGGGATCATGACCTGAGCTGAAGGCAGACGCTTAACGACTGAGCCACCCAGGCGCCCCTGTTGTATCCCTTTCTTAACCAAATATCTATCCCATGGCTCATCAATATCAGCTATGTGAAGTTGGAAGGTTGTGCCCTTGTAGACATTTTTTTTTAATTTACTGAATTTACTCACATTCTGATTAGATTGATTCTTTTAGCTGCATCACGGTCAATTCATACCCAGGAATGGACCCTGATGCCTAGCAACAACATTGAAATATGAGCACTAGTTTTTTTTTTTTCTTTTTTAAATTTCATTTTATTGTGTTATGTTAATCACCATACATTACATCATTAGTGTTGGATGTACTGTTCCATGATTGATTGTTTGCGTATAACACCCAGTGCTCCATGCAGAACGTGCCCTCCTTAATACCCATCACCAGGCTAACCCATCCCCCCACCCCCCTCCCCTCTAGAACCCTCAGTTTGTTTTTCAGAGTCCATAGTCTCTCATGGTTCGTCTCTCCCTCCGATTTCCCCCCCTTCATTTTTCCCTTCCTACTATCCTCTTTTTTTTTTTTTTAACATATAATGTATTATTTGTTTCATAGGTACAGGTTTGTGATTCAACAGTCTTACACAGTTCACACAGCTCACCATAGCACATACCCACCCCAGTGTCTATCACCCAGCCACCCCATCCCTCCCACCCCCACCACTCCAGCAACCCTTGGTTTGTTTCCTGAGATTAAGAATTCCTCATATCAGTGAGGTCATATGATACATGTCTTTCTCTGATTGACTTACTTCACTTAGCATAATACCCTCCAGTTCCATCCACGTCCTTGCAAATGGTAAGATTTCGTTTTTTGTTTTTTTGTTTTTGATAGCTGCATAATATTCCATTGCATATATATACCACATCTTTATCCATTCATCTGTTGATGGACATCTGGACTCTTTCCATAGTTTGGCTATTGTGGACATTGCTGCTATTAACATTGGGGTGCATGTATCCCTTCGGATCACTACATTTGTATCTTTGGAGTAAATACCCAGTAGTGCAATTGCTGGGTCATACGGTAGATGAGCACTAGTTTTAACAAAGCTGTGGGGGGCAGGATGCAAAAGTCTCCTGGGAAGCAGAAAGGGGTCTGCCTGACTTCTCCCGGTTTGGGGAAAGAGGTGTGGTTGTGAGCCTGTGACCCTCAAAGTGAGGGGTATGGCTAAGCTAATATTGGGGCCAGTGGGGTCCTTGCACAAGGCAGTGCCTAGTGACATTACTGCTCATCAGGCAGAAGCATGTTGCACAACACATCAAAGCTTTTGAGAGGAGTGAGACCAAAAGCAGAAGACTGGACAGGAAGGCATTGCAGGGTGTCCAGGTAAGCTGAAGAATGCCTAGAGCAGAGATGTGTCCCACAGAACGGGGAACACAGAGAGACTTCTGAATAAGTAACTGATAGACCTGGAAAGTCTGGATTTAGGGAGTGAAAAGACACAGATCGTACACAGTATTCAAAATTTGCATAGACTCCTCCAACAGATTAATGGGGAAGTGAGGAGGATGAGCTCCCAGGAGGTCCTGTTATCAATCTGGTTTTATTCATCTTGAGTGTATGAGGATGGGGGATGTTGGATGAGAGGAAGGAAGACAAGACACTCACCATGTTCAGATAGATAAAAGGCAAGTAGGAGGTATGGATCTGCTTTGTGACTACCTCACAGGGATAGTTGAAATTCTAAGAATAAATGAGAAAAGTAGTGTTGTACGGATAAGTTATTTCCCACCAAAAGTGTGATTGATAAGCTTCATCTCTTTTTCTAGGACATTGAGGCTTTACCCAGCAAGGATTTGTTAAACTCTGTTTTAGTGCCTATTTAGCACATGGTTCCTGCTCCAGCAGAATTAGTCACAAGAGAGGTAGCCCCAGATTCAGTCGGCACATAATCACTTTAATTAGGGTTCATGGCATCCCCCTCACATGTGCAACCACCTCTAATTTAGAAGCAAATATGCCATTTGTATAATTATTCCCATTGTATAGATGAGGAATCTGAGGCTCACAGAGGCAAAATAATGATTTCCAACACCATGTAGAAACAGAAGGAAATGATAGCTTTCAAACTAATGCTTTCCCCCAATTTCCCCAAACAAGTTCTGTAAGAATCAGACCCTGGAATGATAGGCTAATCTAAACTTCTCATGTCTGGCATTTCATAAAGCTCTATCTGCAGGAAGCCTTACGTTGTTTTATGAAGAGAATGAGGTACATGGGGAATGAGGCGGTGCTTCTGAAAAGCCACGGACCCACCATCCCTGTTGCGAGTATAACATGGATGGGAAGGAAGAGGGCAGCCCTGGGAGACAGCGCTCTGGGGGTGGGAAAGCAGTGAGCTGGCTTTACTCTGAGTCACAGCCAACTGTTCTCTCAGCACAAGGACACACAAGCACACACACACAGACACATCCACACGATCACTAACTGTGGTTCCCAGGAGCGTGACCCAGTGCAGTGACTGGTTTTCACACGTTTTTTAAAAAAGATTTTATTTATTTATTTTTCAGAGAGAGAGAGAACAAGCGGGGTGGGGGGGCAGGCAGAGGGAGAAGCAGGCTCCCCGCTGAGCAAGGGGCCCGATGTGGGACTCAATCCCAAGGCTCTGGGATTGTGAGCTGAGCTGAAGGCAGACACTTAACTGACTGAGCCACCGAGGCATCCCAAGGTTTTCATACTTTTAATAAACAGAAAATAGCCTTCCCATTTTTGACCAGAAATATTAAAGACAAAAGTTGGCCATCTGGTTTTATAGAAAATACTAGGCATATGCATAATCGATAATCAGGAAAGGAAGAGGAGGTCTCATGGCGGGGCCGGGCGGGGGGGTGGTATACCAAGGGCCTGATGTGAAATTCTGTTGGTCCATCTTCTATTTGTCATACAGGAAAGTGAAGTTGGAAATGTACTTTCCCAATCACAAACATTCAGATTTCACTCAACTTGGGCAACAGTATTTGAAAGCTGAGTGTGCTACTTGGATCTTAAGATCATAAGGACACATTAAGTACATTTCACACTGTTATCTCCATACCGGATATTGAGATTTCCAAGGAACAAGTGGAAGTGATAACAGAACAAACTCTTGTGGGAAATAGACAGCAGTGACAGACAGCAGTAGAATGTTCTAAATGAAATGCCCACTTACCATTTTTGTCTGCTGTTTATTCAAAACATTCCCAGGCAATCAGGGAAGACATTACTAGTGACCATGCCTTCCTATGTACCCAAACCTGAGGTCTGAAGAGGCTTCGAATGCAGGTAATGTTTTCTAGGAATCCTATCAAATTCTCGTGGGTTTTAAAAATTGCATCAGGGCCACATAGGACAAAACGCAATTGACGTTGACTCCTTGTTTTTCATTTTTAAAAAGAGGACATAACACTTTTGAACAAGAAACGATGCTTAGGATTAATCAATTATTGGGAGTTGCTAATTAAATTCATTATTTATTACATGAACATTGCAGAAGAATTGCATAAAATATCTAAATGCTGGGTGTTTCGCACAGTTAATATGACAATGAAATGAAGTTAAAGAGAAAAAAGGCAACCTTCTCGGGCACACACCTGAATGATGTAGAGATGCGTTCCGAAGTGCTCCAATAAACTGCCATTTCAGGCATATATAGGTAAGGGAAAAACGCCATTGTATTATATTTCCAGGTACATAAATCTAGATTTCCTTTGTTCAGTTTCCCTATGAGAAAAAAGGACTGATGTATCTAGTAGTTGGAAACGATGAGGATTGTTGAATAATAAAATGATTTTATAGAAAGCTTTTCTAATTTAAAGAAGTCTGCACTCCAAAATATAATGAAAATATTAATAGATGGACCAGATCTAAATTCCACCCAATGCCAGTGTAATAAGGCCCTATGTGCACACCTTTGTGAGGCTGAGTCATGAGTTTTTGTGCTGTGATGGATTGCAAGAGGGCTCTGTTTCCACTTTGATGGTGTTGGAATAAAGCACCAGGCAGGAGGAAGCAATGGGAACACATGTGGACCTTTCAGAGAGGCGTGAAGTGTCGATAACAAATAGAAATCAGGAGACGACATTCAGAGTGCTGAGATTGGCAGAAAATGCTTTTTCATAGGTATGTGCCCTCCTCTGTGTGCCACGGATAAGTCAGGTGGGGCGTGTGGGCATTGTTGAGGGTCTGTGATGAGACGCTCCCAAATCTCCAAGCCCCCAGGGTCTGATGGTAGGAGAGGCAGACTCAGCGGAAAGCAGGGTCTAGAAGACTGGAAAGAAGGTTGTGAAGAGAGACACTGGAAGGATAAGTAACTGAGTCCTAAAATGTTGTTTTGTTCTCATATTCCCCCCTCTGATTTAAAAAAAAAATAAAGCAGTTAGCTTTTGCATTCTTTGTATCTACCATTTGGATTTAATGTTGGCAGTGGAAGTTTCCTGAAGGCACCTTTAGCTTTTGTTTTCTGAACTCTAAAATTCATCCAGGTGTGTGGATGCAGGGTGGGGACAGAGGGTGTGCTGGGCTAGTGGTGTGTTGTGGGTGGGTTGTGGGATGACTCCAACCTACAAGTGAGCAAAGTCGGAGATGTACCCGAGGCTAGTGTGAGGACAGCGTCTTGTGGTCCCCCGGGGTGGCGGGGAGCTGGTTTTCTCTTCCCTGGTTGGACCTCAGAGGTGAGCAGCTTCCCGAGGTCAAGAGGAGAGGAAGTCCTCATCACTGGAATTCAAGATCTGACAAAAGAGCTCACTCAGCACAGGCTAGGTGAAGAAAAGCAGGGCCAGCTGCCCCCAGGGGAGGGACCACACAGGCTGAGCAAAGACCAACTCCCCGTGACAGCTCAAGGACCACAAACTGGGAAGGCTACCTGTTTCCTCAAGTCCTAGTGGGAGTGAGGTCCCTAAAGCTTTCCCAGGAATCTGGGAAGGGGAGGCATTCCCAGGAATGCCTGGATGGAATTTCCTTCCATGTAGATAATGGAAGTTCAGAAATAGATTTTTTTTTGCCAAAAATAATGAGCTAAAAAATTTAAGTGAACTTAGACCCCCACACAAATATACATAGACAAAACATATATATACAGATATATGTACATACCATATATATTCACACCAATACATATGCACGCATATATGTATACATGTAAATAAATGTGTGTATGCAGTACAATGCACAAGTTTTAACTGTACAAGTCCATGGGTTTCACACAACATCCCAATCAAGAAAAACGACTTTTCTGAAAACTCGGGAGAATTCCCAACTAACAAAAACACCATTACCCCATCCCCCAGGTATCCCATTCTGACTTTATCATCCTTTTGAAGGTCGTCTAAATGGACTAATGCAATGTGTTCTCCTTTGTGTTTGTCTTCTGTTTGGTGTCTGGTGTTCCTGGTGTACCAGATCTTTCTTTTTATATTTATTGTATAAATATGTCAACATTTATGTATTTTTTTCTACTATCGATGAACATTTGGGTTGTTTCCATGTTGGGTTGCTACAAATACACTGGGGTTCCCATGAATGCAGCTATATCAGACTTTGGTGTACCTATGTACAAATTTCTCCTGGGTACATATTTAGGAGTGGGCTCTGTGGTAGGCATGTTTATCTCTTCTAGATACAGCCAAAACAAGATGCTGTGCCAACTTACATTCCAACCAAGAATGCGCAAGAGTGCCAGATGCTCACCATTCCCATCAACACTTGGCATTCTTGGTCCTAATTTTATTTTAACCACTCTGGCGGGTGCGTATCTGTTAGTATCACGTTGTGGCTTAATTTGCATATCCCTGATATGTAATGACATTGAACTTTTCATAGCTTAGTTGACATTTGGATATTCCTTTTTGTGGTCAGCATCATAAAGTTCAGGTCTTTTGCTGGTCTTTTCCTTTCTGTGGTCAACATCATAAAGTTCAGGTCTTTTGCTGACTGAAAAAATTGGTAGTTTTTTCTGCTGACTTGTAGGTGCTTTTTATATATTCTGAATAAGAATTTTTGCTGTATTGTAAATGCCTTATCCTCGTCTGTGGCTTGCCTTTTCATTCTTCTTAATGGAGTATTTCATGAACAGAAGTTCTTCATTTTGATGAAATACAAATTATTACTATTTTCTTTTGTTAGTGTGTGTGTGTGTGTATGTGTGTGTCTTATTTAAGAAGTCCTGGCTTACCCCAAGGGCATGAAGATAATCTACTATGTGTTTGTTCATGAGGTCTTATTATGCTAGCCTTCATAATTTTGTGATTTTTTTTAAAAAAGAATAATGTATATATAGATAGATAGATATTGTGTGAGGAAGGAGACAATGTTTCCCCCACCCCATGGATATATAATGGTTCTAGCATTATTGACTGAGAAGAGTATCCTTTCCTCAGTGAATTGCATTGATGTTTTATTATTATTATTATTATTATTATTATAATTATCATTGTCATCATTATTATCTGTAAATTAGGTGATTTGTATGTGTGTGTCTGTTTCTGGACTTGCCTTTCTGTGCTAATGATCTATTTATCTATCCCTGGACAATGTCTCCCTGTCTTACTTTCTGTAGCTTTATAATGAAACTTAATTTCTGCTAGCATAAATTCATTAGCATTTTTGTTCCTTCAGGTAGTATTGTATTCTAGATCCTTTACATTTCTATATACACTTTAGAATTAGCATGTCATGTGTACTTAAAAACAATGTTTCCCCTGGAGTTGTTAAGCTTAGAGTATAGAAGAGGGAGGCCCGGTTATTTTATTGTGATATTCAGATCTCTCTTTTTTTTTTTTTTTTTTCCTTGTTGTATCAATTAATGAGATAGGAGGGTTACAGTCCCAGTCAGGGTGATGTGTTTGTCTTTTCTCCTCTAGTTCTGTTGCTTTTGTGTTAAAAAAATTGGAAACCATGCTCTCAGGAAAGAAGGAATTTATGATTGCCATGTATTCTTGTTGGCCTGACTACTTCCATTTGGAAACATGTCTATTTGTCTCCAACAGCAAGGGTTTCATGACATCTCTTCCATCTATCCTTGTAGTACTGGGCCACTTTATTTTGCTCAATGCGTGTGATGTGTCTTCTCCCATCTTTCAATTTCAACCCAACTGCATTCTCGTATTTAGAGTGCATTTGATATATTTGCATCGTGTTTCTCTCTCTTTTTTAAAGATTTTATTTATTTGAGAGAGAGAGTGTGTGTTAGTGGGGGGAAGAGCAGAGGGAGAGGGACAAGCCTCAGCAGGGCTCAATCCCACAGTCCTGAGATTATGACCTGAGCTGAAATCAAGAGTCAGATGCTTAACTGACTGAGTCACCCCCTTTTCTTTTAAGATTAAGATTTTAGCATCTTGTTTCTCTTTTTTTCAAGCCAACATTTTCTTCTTTTTTAAAATAGGATTTAGCTCATTCATATTAAAAGTAATCATTGTGAAAAAAAAAAGTTATCTTTGTGGAATTTCCTTAAAAAGTTAAAAATAGAACTACTCTAAGATCCACAAATTGCACTACTAGGTATTTACCCAAAGGATACAAAATCTCTAATTCAAAGGGATAAATGCACCCTGATGTTTATAGCAGCATTATCAACAATAGCCAAATTATGGAAGCAGGCCAAGTGTACATCAACTGATGAATGGATAAAGAAGATGTGGTATATATATATAACAGAATATTACTCAGTCATCAAGAAGAATGAAATCTTGCCATTTGCCATGACGTGGATTTAGCTAGACGATATTATGCTAAGCAAAATAAGTCCATCAGGGAAAGACAAGTACCATATGATTTCCCTCATATGTGGAAGCAAAGCAAATGAGCAAAGAGGGAAAAGAGAGAGAGAGAGAGAAACTGATAAATAGACTTTTAACTATAAAGAACACATTGATGGTCACCAGAGGGGAGGTAGGTAGGGGATGGGGAAATAGGTGACAGGGACTATGGAGTGCACTTGTGATGAGTACCAGGTGATGGTAAAGAATGTTGAGTCACTATATTGTACACCTGAAACTAATACTACACTGTATGTTAACTGAAATTTAATTTTTTAAAATAATCATTGTTATAGCTGGGGCTAAGTCTACCATCTCATGGTTTTCTAATTTCACTCTCTGTTTGTCCCTTTATTGCTTTTATGTTATTTCAGATTAATCAAATATATTTGCTTCATTTCTTCTCCTCTATTGTCTGTAAATCACACAGTCCTAGATTTCTTTTTTAGGAGTTGCCCTAGAGATTTCAGTAAACATCCCTGAATTATTCCCACCTAATCAGGTTTTTGCTACTATAACATCCTAAACAATATAAGGACTTTTCAACGGTTTAACATTACTTACCGACACATCCTTTTTTTCTGCTCTTATCATGTATTTTTACACATGTATCAGCTGTCCACTGAACATGATTACTTTTTGATGAAATGCTCAGCATTCTTTTACATTTACACACGTATGTGTCCCTTCCAGGTCCCTGTATTCCTTCTGAGGTTCTAGAATCACTTATAATCATTTTTCTTCATCCAGAAGAACTTTTTCTTTCTTAGCATTTATTATAATTTACATCTGTCGGGGATGAATTCACTTCATGTTTGCCTAAAAGCATATTATTTTACCTTTTTAAAATCTAAATCAGCTTTATTGAGGAATAATATAAAGTCAATGAAATTTACCAATTTTAAGAAAAATCATGATACAGAATTTTCCCATCACCCCAGTTTTGTAGCGTTTTGTCAGTGGACTTCCTTTATTCCTCCTAGCCGTTGACCACTACTGATTGACTTCTTGTCAGCATAGTTTTCTCTGGAATTTCATACAGTCTCTCTCCTTGAGCATGAAGTGTGTGAGACCTATCCAGGTTGTGGTGGGTAACAATGCTCCATTTATTTATTGCTGAATAGTATGTTGATGTACGGGAACACCACAATTTGTTCATCTATTCACCAGTTAAATAACATTTGAGTTGTTTCCAATTTGGGGGCCTTATGAATAAGGTTGCTATGAATGTTCAGGAACAAATTTTTTTGTGGGAATAGGCCTTTGTCATTCTTGGATAAGTGCTTTGTAGTAGAATTGCTTGGCCACAGGGTAGATGTTAAGGTTGAATTTTATAAAAAAGAGAAAACTGTTTTCCAAAGGGGTTATACCATTTTACATCTTTACCAGGAATTTAAGAGAATTATAGTAGCTTTTTATCCTCACCAACACTTGAGATTGTCAGGGTTTTTTTTTTGTTTGTTTGTTTTTCAATTTACTCATTCTAGAAAATGAAGAGCAGTATCTGATTGTGGTTTTAATTGGTATTTATTTAATAACTAATGATATTGAGCATGTTTTCATGTGATTACTTTCAATTCTTATATATTTTAATGTATATATTCAGAATGTTTGCCCTTTTAAAAATTAGTTTGTCTTATTATTTTAATGTAAGATATTTTAAATATATTCTAAATACAAGTCTTTTATCAGATCTATCTTGAAAAATTATTCTAGTACGTGGCTTCCCTTTTGATTTTCTTAGAGGTTTCATAGTTTAGCTCTTATATTTAGGTACATCATTCATTTATGATTAATTTTGCAATTGTTTTGAGGAGATGAAGTTTATGTTTCCCACATGGTTATCCAGTTTTTTAAAGACCATCTGTTGAAGAGAATGTCATTTCTCCACTGAATTACCTGGGCATCTTTGTCAAAAACTGATTGATCAGATATATGTAAATTATTTCTGGACTCTTTATTAAGTTCCATTACTTTATGTCTCCCTATGTCAATATTGTATTGTTTCAATTACTATATAATAATACTTGAAATGTTGTATTGTAAATCCTCCAAATTTGTTCTTAATTTTCAATATTGATTGGCTTATCCTAGATCCTTTGCTTTCTATATAAATTTTAAAATCAACATGTTGATTTCTATAAAAAGAGTTCACAAACAATGAATCATGGAACACTACATCAAAAACTAATGATGTACTCTATGGTGACTAACATAATAAAAAATATTAAAATGAAATAAAAATTAAAAGAGTTTGCTGAGATTTGGGGGGATTACATTAAAATATAGACTAACTTATCAAAGATGGATATATTAACAATATTAGTCTTGCACTTATATTGTTAATTCTTCTTAAGCATTTCATATTTTATGTTATTGTAAATGGTACTTTCAAAACTTTTCATTTCTAAATGTTTACTGCTTGTATATAAAAATATAATTGATTTTTAAATACTGGCCTTTATCCTAAGACCTTGATAAACTCATATATTAATTCTAATAGTTTTTTTTTTTGTTAAATTCCTTAGGAATATTACAGAAATCATTATAGTATTTGTGAAAACAGTTTTATTTCTTACTTCCTGATTTTCATACCTTTATTTCTTTTTCTTGCCTTGTTGACTGGCTAGCATCTCTAGTGTAATACTGAATAAGATATGATAAGAACAAAGAGTTTTGTCTTGTTTCACCTAAGCATGAAAAATAATTCTCTTTCACCAAGATGTATAACATTTGTTATAGGTTTTCATAAACGCTCTTTTTGGGAAAATTCCCTTCTATTCTTAGTTTTCTGAGTTTTTTTTGTCCGTATGAGGAAATTCTCTTCTGTTTTCAGTTTTCTGTGAGCTTCTTTTTTTTTTTTTAATCATAAATGAGCGTTAAATTTTGTCAAATTCTCTTCTGTATTTATTGAGATGACCATCGTATACGATTTTTAAAAATATTTTTTAGTCTGTTAATATAGTTAATAACATTAACTTATGTTCAAATGTTAAAACAGCATGGACTCCTGAGGTAAGCCCCACTTGGTTATAAAGTATTATCTTTTTTATATATCTATTTTATATATTTCTGGAATTAGCTAAAAGTTTTGGTAAGACATTTAGTATGTGGTTTTGTTTTCTTATAATATCTTTGCCTGGTTTTCGTGTCTTGGTCATGCTAGCTTCATAAAATAAGCTAGGAAGTAATTCCATCTATTTTATTTTCTTGAAGAGTTGGTGTTGGATTAGTATTAATTTTTTCCCTTTAATGTCTGATGTAATTCACTACTCTAACCATCTGAACATGGATTTTTTCTATGGAAAGGTTTTAAAATAAAAGGTTTTGAAATTTTAAAATACTATAAATAATACTTTAAAATACACAAAAAGGTTTTTAAAAAAGGCTATTCATGTACTCTATTTTTTTTTTTTTGAGGAAATTTGTCTTTAAGAAATTTCTTCATTTCTTCTTAGTTGTCATATTAACAGGCATAAATTTATTCTTAAGATTTTATTTATTTATTTGACAGAGACAGAGACAGTGAGAGCAGGAACACAAGCAGTGGGAGTGGGGGAGGGAGAAGCAGGCTTCCCGCTGAGCGGGGAGCCCGATGTGGGGCTCGATCCCAGGACCCTGGGATCATGACCTGAGCAGAAAGCAGCTGCTTAATGATTGAGCCACCCAGGCGCCCCCATAAATTTATTCTTAATATACCCTACCATACTTTTATTTTTCTGTAACATCTATAATGATATCTTCTCTTTCATTTCTGATATTGGTGATTTGTGTCCTCTCTATTGTTTTTCTTTTCAGTTGGGCCAAAAGTTTACCAAAATTTTATTGATATTTTCAAATAATGAAATTTTATTCCATTGAGTTGTTTCTAATTATTTATGTTTTCTATTTCATTGATTTCTGCTCTCATCTTTATTATTTTCTTTCTTCTGCTTACTCTGGGTATCACTTGCTCTTTTTGTTGTTGTTTCCAAGATCTTTAGGGTAGAAGCTGAAGTCACTAATTTAATGCATTTCCTATTTTCTAGTATAAGCATCTGAAGCTATGGGTTCCACAAATTAGATATATTGTTTTTTCTTTTCCTTCCTCCCTCCCTCCCACCCTCCTTTCTTTCTTTCTTTCTTTCTTTCTCTTTCTTTCTTTCTTTCTTTCTTTCTTTCTTTCTTTCTTTCTTTCTTTCTTTCTTTCTTTCTTTCTTTCTTCTTTCTTTCTTTCTTTCTTTCTTTCTTTCTTTCTTTCTTTCTTCTCTTTCTTTCTTTCTTTTAGAGGGAGAGCACATGAGAGTAGGGGGTGGGCAAGGGGAGAGGGAGAGAGAGCATCTTAAGCAGGTTCCACACCCAGCATGGAACCTAACAGGGGGCCCAATCCCATGACCCTGAGTAATGACCTGAGCTGAAATCAAGAGTCAGACACTCAACCCACTGAGCCACCCAGGTGCCCCTGCTTTTTCATTTTTATTCAGTTTAAAATGTTCTTTTAATTTTTCTTTTGACCCACAATCATATTGCTGTATGCTGTTTAATTTCCAAATATTTATGGATTTTTCCAAATATCTTCCTGTTATTTATTTCCAGCTTAATTTCATTATGGTCAGAGGATACACTTTGCTTCATTTCTGCCTTCTGAAATTTCGTTTTATTTTGCTTTCTAAGAATATGGTCTATCTTAGTGAATGCAAAATGGGTATTTGAAAAGAATGTATATTCCACTGTTGCTTGGTGAGGAATGCTATAAATATCAAATAGTTCAAATTGGGGTGCCTGGGTGGCTCAGTCGGTTAAGCATCTGCCTTCGGCTCAGGTCATGGTCCCAGGGTCCTGGGATCGAACCCCGCATCAGGCTCCCTGCTCAGCGGGAAGCCTGCCTCTCCCTCTCCCACTGCCCCTGCTTGTGTTCCCTCCCTCGCTATGTCTCTCTCTGTCAAATAAATAAATAAAATCTTTAAAAAAAAGTAGTTCAAATTAGTTGACCTCATAATAGGATACCTACATCTTCCATCCTTCACACTGTTTTTGTCACACATTTTAATTCTACACATGCTATAAAACCCACAATATGCTGTTACTTTTTTATGAACACTTAATTATCTTTTAAATCTATTACAATGTAAGAGTGAGTGTCTTATATATTTATAGATATGTTTGTCATTTCTGGTGTCCTTTATTACTTTATATACATTGAAATCTCTACCTGGAATCCTTTTCCTTCTGCCTGAGTAAATTCTTTCAATGCTTTTGTTGTGCCTGTCTACTGCTCCTAAGATCTCCCAGAGTCTGCTGATATACCAGTCCTTTTCTCTTTTATTCATGAAAGATATTTTTACTGGGTAAAGAATTTTCAGTTGACAGTCTTTTTTTTTTTTTTTCCTTTTGCTACCAAAGGATATTTTAACCGTGTTTGGCATGCACTGTGTCTGAAGAAATTCTGCTGTTTCCTTTATATTTGCCCATCTTTATGCAATGTAACTTTTCCCTTCTGTGGCTGCTTTTACCATTTTTCCCTATTACTTTTTTCAGAATTTTGATTATGATACTCTGTGGTGTGGTTTTCTTTAGGTTGATTTTTTTTTTTTTTGGATTTACAAAGCTTGCTGGATCAGTGGATTCATGGTTCTCATCAAATTTAGAAAATTTTGACCACCATATTTTCAAGTACTTTGTTTCTTATTTCTGAGATTATATACAATATATAATATATATATAATTAATGCATAATTATATAATCATATAATACAATCTGATTTTATTATATGCACTTCATTATTGTTATATCAAGTATATGCACTTCATATAAAAGTACTCAAGTACTTTTCTTTATTTCTTTCTTATTTCTGAGATTATATATATTATAATATATAATAATATATATAATACATAATCATAATACATACACATAATACATAATCATATAATCATATATCATGTAATATAATATGATATATGATATATACATACATATATACACACACACATACCCAAACCAGGGTATTTTTCATTCAGATATTTTTCCATGTATGGCAGTTCCATATGCCTTTTGCAGACATTCTTTTGCTCTGTCTATATATGATAAATATAATATAAATATATTTAATATATATTTAACTTTCATGATCATATTTTTCATAGCTATTTCCAAGTCCTTTGTCTTCTAGTTCCATCATATCTATCATTCTAATTTTTTTAATCGGTTAATTATTCCCCTACTTAGCAGTCATATTTTCCTATTTCTTTGTATGTCTGGCAATTATTTATTGAGTGTCAGATATTGTGTTTTATTTTCTTTTTGATTGCTGGATTATGTTGTATTCCTTTGAATGGTGTTTGGTTTGCTTCTTTTCCATGGTTAAGTATACAACCCGTTGGATCTTTTGAGGTCTTGACACGGTATGTCCAAAGGAGCTTTTGCTCCAATGCTAAGTTAGTGTCACTACTAAGGTGGCATTCTCTGAGTATTCTATCTAACGCCCTGTCCATTATGAGATCTGCTGGTGGGAAAGTGAAGAATTCTCAGCCCTGTGTAAACTCCAAAACTTGTTTCATTTACTCCATTCTGGTGGTGTCTTTTTACCCCAACATGGTCCTTTGCATTGGCCTGGGTTCCATTGCTCCTAGAGGAAAAGAGACAGTCTATATCAAATCACCAAGGACAGTTCCTTCACTCTCTGGGATGTGGTTCATTTCATCCCTAGTGGGCTCACAGTTCTCAAATATATTTAAAATATGATTTTTCACATTTATCTTATTATTTTTCATTGTTAATGTGAAATACTGGCTTTTATGACCCACTATTTACAGACCCAAGTCGGTAGGAAAAAAAAATGTACTCCATACATATATGTATTTTTACAAAATATTCCAGTTATTCAACATTGTGGAGTTTATCTATCAATTCTTGTAAAATAACAGTGAGGTATCATTACATATCTATATACATGAAGGAGAGTTTTCACCCTTCCAAAGCTTATAGGTTATTTTAACAATAAGAAAAAAAAGGGAGGCTTTCCCACCTTGACTGTGGCTGTAAGGCGGGATAACCCACTCATGTTCCACAATGTCAGAAACAAATTAAAAAATCACATGGACAACCTTAAGAAATGGTCTCAGAAGACCTTCTTTTGCTTCCTATCCTTCCTTGTCTCCTTGTTTTCCAGCCCATTCCTGGGCTCAGTCAAGTCTGAATATTATTGGCTATTTCCTGTTTCTTTGTCTTGTGCTTCCTTTGGATTTCATGGCTGGGTATCTACTTTCAGTGCTTCTAATACCTCCCTTATGGCAACTTTTGCAACTAACACCTGCTCAATCAGACCTCCCCCTTCCCGTCTCACCTAGTAACCATTCACCTCACCATCCCCTTCATAAGCTGGTTTTAGCTCATGAAGATGTGGAAATTGAATAGAAATGCTCCTAATGGAAGCAGAGTGTGATACTCTAGAGAAATACAGGATCCCACAAATGTTCAAACAAAAGAAAAGGGAAAAAAGAGTTTATGATTAAGAAAGTATTGGAGACATTTGAGTTAGATGAGTTACAAGTATGAGGACAGGGCAGGTAAGAGAAGAACATTCTAGACGGAGGGAACAGAATGAGCAGAGCAAAGTCATGGAGTCCTGTGGTAAGAAAACAAAGTTTAAGCAGAGGAGTAGAGGGAAATTAACACTTTTGCAGACGCAGGTTGTAAGAGTTCTTCTCTGCTGGCTCATGGGAATCCTCTGAGGCAGAAAACCACGTCCAAGTGTGTGCTTTACTGAGTTCACAGTGGGGTATTTTTTCCCACAGGTGACTCAGGTTCTAAATTCAGTGTGTCAGGTAAAATTGTGCACTGCTCAGGTTATCCTTTACAAGGCTCTTCATTCTCCAATAAAGTACAACGTAGAGGAATGCTATCTCTTGGAGAGCCCAACAGGGCTTGTTTTCTTCCAGTGCTGTAAGAGATTTCTGTGTTTGAGTACAAGATGAAGTAGTTGGCTTATGGGAAGAAGCTATATTGTATAAAAAGTTTCTATCTGCAAGAACCAGACCAAGGCACTCTCAGCTCCAGGGGCCATTATAGAATTCACACATGTTACTTGCATATAAGTCCTGGCCCATCAGGACTGCTTAGGATGGATTGTGGTGGAAGATAGCATGACTGGTGAGGTCAGTGAGGACGCTCTCTTGACTTCCAGGTGAGAAGCACTTACAATGCAGCTGTGGCGCAGACATTTTGGAAGACTCAACAAGTTAATTGGTTTGAGTACCAAGAGTTCAACAAACCAAATCATTTGTATGCCTGGAAGGATGATGAAGCATCAGTTGGAAACATGGCTGCTCTCTGCAAAGTGAAGGGAGGGGTGTTGTGTAGGAAGTCCTGATGGGCACCCAGGTAGAGATGCTTTGTGGACAGAAAACACAAGGCTGAATGCAGCAACAGTGCTAGACCTGCAGATTGAAAGGGGCCTGCACTTGTCACAATTGGAACTTTATAGGGCTTGAGTAAGACATTATGGATGTAGCTAGAGATTAATCAATGAGTTTGTATTCAGAGAAGACATGGGAGACTGGCCAGTTTTATCTTGGCCATAGTAGGCCACCTAAATTATGTTATGGAGATCATAGCAGGTATGAGCCAAGTCATCATCTCCTCTCATCCTATAATAGCTCTTGATCTCTTTGTTCTCAGAGGGGATTGTTGGGGATGGTTGTGACCTTGCTGATTCTGCCTCTGTATGGTCTTCATTAACCCAAGAGCTCCATGTTGTTCCTGGAATGGATATATCAGCAGAAGGCCATGACCAGGGCCTCCTGATCACCTTCCAAACACCAGCCATGCACTGAAGTGCAGATCCAGGAAATCAACCAGCCCTCAACTTTAGCAGGTGTTTGAGTTTGGCTCTTCTGGAGGATAAGTCATAATTCCAATTTTATTTAACTGGAATGGTAAAGAGAATAATGCAATCATGTTTATTTACACAACAGTACTTTTTTTTTTAAAGATTTTATTTATTTATTTGACAGAGAGAGACACAGCGAGAGAGGGAACACAAGCAGGGGAAGTGGGAGAGAGAGAAGCAGGCTTCCTGCTGAGCCAGGAGCCCGATGCGGGACTCGATCCCAGGACCCTGGGATCATGACCTGAGCTGAAGGCAGTCGCTTAACCAACTGAGCCACCCAGGCGTCCCACAACAGTACTTTTTAATACCCCATTATGTATGTATAATTCACTAAGATCCCTGCCATGCTTTACCTATTCTTTCTTTTTTCCTCCCCCTAGGAAGTTTACACAATTTATTTTTATAATGTTTAAATGTAAAACTAACACCGTATTGTGAGCCAGATTTCATAGTTTACATAATTTCCTTGGATTTATTGCTTGTGCTTTCATGTGTAAATCATAGCAATATCACAAATTAGAAATTGCTTCTCTGCCTTGTCCATTATATTTATAGATAAGGCCATAATTACTAAAGTATTTATTTTCAGAGTCTCTTGGCTGACTCCAGTCTCATTTATTATGGTTGCATTATTTCTGCAATACTGTTTATTAGTTGGTGCCAGTCAATATTATAACAAGCCACTGTGCCCCAGACAAGTCACAGGATAGATACAAAGTTCTGAGTCACATTCTTTACTAACCTGTCAGTGGTCTGTTCATGAAACTAATTGAAACACTTCTTTTTCCATATGTATTTATAAGATGCACACATTTACTATGGCATGGACAGAGAAGCAGCTCAGAGACTTAGATGTACAAAGAATGTTGTTGACATATAGTGGTCCTTGTTTTCTCGTTTGTAAAATGAGACTGGCCTAGGTGGGGGGACTTTAATCTACAGTTTTCAGAGCCCTGATTTTCTTTGGAGGTGACCTAGGGGAAGTGTCTAAGAACTTGGGACCCTCTCCTCATATGATAACAAGGAGAGCGGCTTTTTTATTTTGTATATTGGGTATCTATGCATAATGAGGTTTGAATAAATACTTCCCTAGGTCAAATGGTTTATGATTTCATGAGGCAACTACTTAGATTGATGTGAATGTGGTAAAAACAGCAGTTAGATCAGGAGCATATGAAGTTGTTTGCCTGTGGACACCTGGATACATGGAGGAACCTGAGAGCAAGAGGGGAGGGAAGGGGGCTTTTAAATGACAGAGGCAAGTCTTAGCATAGTCACTAAACCACACTTGCGGGGGAAACAAAAAGGATCGAGGCCATGTTCCCAGTCTCAGTGATATCCTGCTTTCGAGGACAGATGTGCAGAAACTAACACTCTAGGTGGTCGGGTAGGAGGAAGCAGGGGTGGTGAGGGAATGCAGAGGCAGTGAGGGAACGCAGAGGCAGGGTCCTGAGTTAGCTGGTCTGGAGGGTAGGAATACCGCCTCCACCTGCCCAGGTTAGAAGCTAACCATGGACAGTCACAACTACACTGCCATCTGGCTCTCCTCCTCGGGAACAGATTCCTGCCCACTTGAGTTCACCTTGGATGTTACCCTGCAGGAACCTGAATCATGTCTTTGTAGAGACGTTTCAATCAATGCTTCTTGAAAGATACTGAAGGAAAGAGGCCCAGGGAAACACACGAAAGGGATGGAGGGTTCTGGAAATGGGCTGGTGGGGACAAACGCCTGGAGAATTTCTCTGAAAGGCTTGCTTGAGTTCCCGTAGGTGAACTGGCCAAGGCTCTGCCTATTCCAACACTCTACCTGAGCAGGTGTTGGAACAAGAAGCTCTCTAAGCTGTGAGGTCAGGTTGTGTCCAAACTGGTCAGGAATTTCCATCTCTGTCCTGAGGTTAGTTATGTGACTGTGTGTGCTCAGCGAATGTAAGGTGAAAGATGGAGACAGTAGTCCAGACAATTGTGGTGAAGATTGGAGGTTTGTGGGTGTGTTAGGATACCGATCTCCATCTGTCAAGCGAAAGTGGGAAGGATAGTTCTGAATGCAGGTAGCTGTTTTATACTGATTTGCAACCTCATTGAAACTGCTGGTAGGGAGTCTTTCCTGGGCCACACAACGCTGAGGAGCATCATGCCCACAGAATATAGTGGGACTGGGGACTCCTGGAGCCAGGCAGTGTGGCATCCATGACCCCCAGGAACTCTGGGATCCTCACACTGAGAAGAGCTGGGACTGCTTCCCCACAGCCCGTGCACTCTCCTCCTTCATATAGAGAATACCACCGAAGTCCACTTCTTAGAGTTCAGATCTGATTGTGGACTTTCAGTCTTTTATTTCCCAGTGCATCCAGGAGAAAATAAAGCCTTCTCAACCTGGGTGAGCAAAGTATTTCATTGTAAGATCCCAAAAGACCACAAACTTAGCTCCTTATTATTTCTGTCCAAGGACTCCATGCTTTAGGTGCTGAAGACCATGCCTAGTGCCCAGCATTTCTCAATGCTTTTTCGTTCATGATCTTGTATCAGTTTTTCCCCATCCTGGAATGCCCGTCCTCCCATCTCTGTTGATCTCAGTTCATCATCTACCCTACCATCTCTTCCCGACTCACTTCCCCTCCACCTGCTGACCTGGGACATCTGCCACCCATGTGACTCAACCACCATATATAGACATACATTTCCCTTATTCATTCTGAACGCACAGGAATAATCATGTTTTTCCTTTTCAGAGGTGAGAACATGCACAGATAGACTCAGTCACCATATGTTGGAAATAAAATCCATCCAAAGCTCTTCCAGCTTTTTCTGGAGAGTCCTGAATTACCTTTGTTGGGAAAACAGAAAAACAAAGATAAAGAATATCCACATTTTATGGCTCCAGCAGCAGAAATAAGAAAATGCACTGTTCCAGGGTTGTGTTTATGTTTTGTCTTTTCAGGGTCTGTCTTTTGTTATAGAGCTGGAGATGAAACTAGAAGCTTCCAAAGGTCCTCAGCTGCTAACCACTATAAACTTCTGCCTCAAGCATGTAATGACCACAGTGCTTGGAAAACACTGTGCGTTTATTTCATACAATCTGTGTGTTTGTAAGAAATGGAATCTGTTTGTTTATGTTGCATATGAACTCACCAGCCCTATGTTAATGGACCCATTTCTACATAATAGATATATAGATAGAGTTATACATTGTATAGATGGTAGATCCCTCAGTTCATCTGGAGACCTGACTGATTCGCTGCTCCCTCCGTAGGTGTGCTTTACACAAAGGTATGATGCCAGAGAGTTCAAATCAAACTGAAGCCTGTCTTTCTTCCTAACACTTCATCTAGACTGAAAAGCAAAACTTAATTGTTATTCTTTTGCGTTTTTTTTTTCTAGCTCGTTAACCTTAAATATAATCCAAATCCTTCTTAGGCACATTTTTCATTTTTTTGCATCATTTCATTGATTTTTTTTTCTAACCAGTCTCTTTCTATTTGGATCATTCACAGTGAAATCCCTCTTTCTCTCTTTTTTTTTTTTTTTTTCCTTTTCAGCAGCAGCATCCCCACCTCCATGGTCTTTGTTCTGCAGGGTGGTTTGGGGATAGGCTTCTGTTATTGCTACATGAATGTGTTGGAACTTTCAGCCCCTTGTTCCCCAGTTGGGTCCCCCTGTCTCCCACCTATTTCTAATTTAGAACTTCCTATGGATATTCTTCAGGCTATTACCTCCATTCCCCTCTCTGGGGATCGTCCATGGTATGTCTACTAGGTTAATGGTTGTTGAGTGTATTTGTCTTAACCCACCTCTCTCAAGGTCACGCCTCATGAGTGGACACTGTGTACCTGCCATTTGGATGAATAAATTAGGAATACAGTAGGTAGGATGCAGACACTTGGCATTTATCACGTGTTCCAAAGTTACGTGCCTTAACTTAGAAACCGTAAGTTGTAGCAGGTGGAACATTTTGGTAAGCTGTTTGGTGAGCTGTTCTTATTAACTAAGGCAGGACTTCTCATCTTTGGCACTCTGGACATTTGGAGCTGGATAATTCCTTGTTTCAGCTGACCATCTTGTGCACTGTAGGATATTGGGCAGCATCTGCAACTTCTACCCACTAGTTGCCAGTGGCCCCTCGGGCTCAATGTGACAAACCAAAATATCTCCAGACATTGTCACATGTCCCCATGGTGGGGGGTGGTTGGCAAAGTCAGCCCTGGTGGAGAACCACAGATCTAAGATTAGTTACTGATTAAGGACAGGTGTCCAATGCCAATATATAGGAAGAACAACACATAGACATGAAAGGAATTTGGTGTCCATCATGTTGATGACTGTCAGAATACATTAAATACATGACATTATTCCCATGCAAAATATTCTTTTTGAGTGATTTTGGTATGTTTCGCATAATACCGGTTTCAAAGGAAAATAGTTTTGCTTGAAGTGGGAATTTATCCAAAGGTGAAATAAGAGGATCACATCCAACATTTGCCCTGGAAAGATTCAGAATTCTTTTTCTCTTGACAGTAGAGGGAGGGTTTTTTTTTTTTTTTTTCGTTCTTTCTTTTTAATTTTTTTTTTTTTTTCACTTTTGGTCCACCAGGGATATCTCAGCTTCAGAATAAAGTATTGATTAAGTAAAAAGGACTAATTCTCAAGCTCTTGGTTGCAAATGTTGTGCAGAAAGATTTCCCAGAGTGCCAAGAAAAGGAAATTTTTTTCTTGTTAGCAAAAAGTGCAGAAACCTCGGTTAACTTGCAGAAATAAAAGGGAAATAGGGACCTGCCTGTCATTCAAAAAGAGTTGCAAAGAAATCAGGGATCTATCACCAAGCCTGGTTTTAAAGAACTCACTCTCCTCGGTTTTGCTCAGACACGTTCCTCTGAAAGTAGGAGCTTCAGCAGGTCTTCAGTGAAAGTCAGACAAGGATTGTGCTCCGCTCAGCTCTTTGCACAGAGGCGGGGAAGGCAAATGTCACGGGGACATTGCTGAAACCCACTCGGGCACCAATAGCACCTTCAATCTTCCCACCCGTTGATGTCGCCTTTCTTTTAATCTGGTATGAGGGGCAGAAGCCATCCTTGTTCTCAGAGCCATGCTTGTTCAGATCCTGGGGTGAGGCAAGATCCTTGCAGTGACTAAGGCTGAGTGAAGTAGAATGAAATTATCCGGATTTTGAAAGCCGGCAGAGCTTCATCCCTGGTGAGCGCCCTAAAGCAGTCGCCGGATCCTTCCGTCTGTGAACGGTAATTCCCAGCAGCTCTGTCCCCAAACCACTGCTTCTGGCTTCTATCCTAATTGATAATGTGAAGCATTTTCCCTGCTTAAAGAAATCTGTACTCATCACTCAGGAAGGAGAACAACGCAGAGCTAAGGGAACATCCCTCAGTTTAATCAAATGCTTTGGATTTTATGTCTCCCACTTTAGAACTTTGATCATATGGCCCCAGGCATAGAGAGAATTTCTAATTCGTGGCTCCTTGCTTGATTAGAAACCACACTGTAAAGTCTCCCCCACCTGAGATGGAACCTGCACACAAGCCCCAGCTGTGCTGTCCCAGAACCTTCCCTGCTGTCCCAGAACCTTCCCTGACACAGGTGTGTTGATTTTATCCTTGATGTTCTAAGGCTCTGACCATAGAGGGGCTGCCTGGCACTGCACTCTCAAGGAACACATCTGGTTCTCTTTGGGACCTCACTCTGGGCACAGAGTAGGGTACCCAGGTTTCTCTCCAATTTGCTACCTGGCCCCAGGGTCTGGGAGTCTTGGGCAAGACTGCCCACTCTTCCTTTGCGGTGTGTGGAAGATGGCGGCCATCTTCACACAGCTGGGCCTTAGAAACAACGAAGTTGAGGAACGGGTGATGCTAACGATACTTCACTAATTTCTTTTTCAGTTGAGGAACTTCTAATATAAAATATGAAAGGTGGACTCAAGGCACAGCGGCCTGTACAAAAATAGCCATCAATATCAAGGTATCAATATTCAATTTCAGTAAAGCAAATCTAGAAAACTGAACTCAAGTTGGCCACGCGGCGATTGGGGTAACGCAGGGAGGTGTCTGGGCTGAGCCTGGCTTGCCTTTATTCAAATATTATTCAGCACATACTCACTGACCACCACTATGTGTGCTGTGAAGAGGTGGGGGAGCATAAAGGCTAAAAAGACATAGATTGGAGCGGCCCATGATGAAGATGCTCAGAGATTGCTAAGCAACTCATACATTTGTAAACTCATACATTTCAGTAGGGCCATGCAGAGCAAAGCCAGCTGGCTGGGGGGTTCTGAGGAGAACACTGACCCGTCACGGCAGAGAAGTGAAGGGTGGAGGAGTCAAGGAAGGGTGGTGGGGGTAAGGTCAAAACTGTCCCTCATTTGCTGACTAAGCATTTTCCCAAAGGTCTTAAACCCACAGACTTCAATATTTGACTCAGTGCCCCGCAGACTCAACTTGGGGGTTCTCCACCAATAATCTTAGATGAACATGTCCTTGATGGGGAGGAAGGCGCTCCCAACCAGGAGAGTACCTGGAGCATGCCCATTGCTCCACCGAAGAACTGGAAGATCTTTCAGGAACACTCAGCTGAGGCATGTGCACTTGCCTCCTTCATCCGCTCTTGAACCACAGCACCTGGACTGACGGTGCTTATTCTCCTTATACCTGACCAGGGTGCTGCTCTTGGCAGATGCCTTCTGGAATCTCACCTGTGAATTGGACCCTAATTCCCATTTAGACAATAGCCTTGCTTATACATGAAGCACAGTAATTCCCCCCAATATACGGTCCACTTACCAGAGGTCATATTTTTTCTGTCGTGGTGGCCTGTCCACTCACACACACCCCCGTCAGACTCGGTTGACCTGGTGAGTGTCCCCTTGCTGGCCGGGCTGCCCTGAGGCTGTGCTGGGTCTCTTGTGCTCGAAAGCTCTTTGTGCTGCTCTCTGTCCATGCGGCATAACCCCTGGATCCTCTAGTTGAAACACCACATTCTTCTGGCTGTACCTGACACCACAGGCTTCCCGGAGCTTCCCAGAGCCTTTAAAGCTTCTGCCCAAAGGCCCTAGCACCATCGCTTCCTTGTGATTCTATGGAGCCCTCCGCACACCAGCCTGCAGGTCTCCCCATCGCACCCAGAGCTGGCAGGTGATGGACCCTCTCTGGGCTCTGACAGCACTGGGCACTGAGCCTGCCCCTCTTCCACCTGACCACAATGCTTTATCTTTTCAGCCTCAACATTTCTTTGCCACGGAGCCTTCTGAAAGCTTGCTGTCATTCATTCTCAAAATATCTGGGGGCACAGATCACTAATTGCCTAAGGTCACAGAGGGACTTGCCAAGGTAATGGGAGACGAAGTGACTTGGGCTGGAGCAGTGCCCCGCACCGGCTCAGCTCCTGCAGTAAGTATTCTCGTTGAGTTTGTCTGCCATCACTGCTCTCACCCGGGGCTCCTTCTAGCCTGCCAGTCTCCTTCCATCTGCCCTACTTTCAATTCTCCCTTAATAGGAACAAGAGTGAAACAGGAAGACTGGGTGTACGCTTTGTTTTGGCTTTGTTTGCCGTCTTATTTTTAAAGATCTTTGCTCCGGGTACAGTTACTGGAGATGCATTACCACATTCCATTTATAACCATTATTACTTTAAAATCTACATCCTAAGTGCAAGCAAGGAAGAGACCAGATCATTATCAATATTCCAACCCACAGAAAAATTAGTCAGGCGCCCACCAGTTATAAATCCTCTACTCTAGGAAATATGTGTTGCTGGCAAAGATGATCCTGATGTAATGGAAGCATTTAATGTAGAAAATGTTGTTCTATTTCTCTTCTTGATAGCACCAGACAACCAGGGCTTCAGGTGGGGAGAGGAGCTGCAGGGGAGGCTGTCCAAGGAAAGCAATATGTTTGCGAGGCTGATCAATAAGAAGATTAACTTAACCTAGTAGAAGACTTATCAATCTTCTTATTGATCAGTTTAGTAAACATATTAGTGTGCTGGTGCAGTGTTGCAGCCCCGTCCGGACTGCGCTTCATCAGGTCCGAGGTAGATGAGCTATCCCTGGCTTGGCCATGGGACGTCTCGCTTACCATGTGCACACTGATAGGAAAGGTCACCTCTCTGCTCGTCCTGTGCAAGCTTGTCCCCAGAGGAGGAGATGGATGGAGAAGCTGAAGTGGGTGATGGAGGTGGCTGTTATGAGCTGGAATCACAGGCAATCAACAAGCTCTTGTTTAGAAAGGATTCCTAGGACTTTTCATTTAAAAAAATAAATAATGTGAGCTTTTATTTGTTGAACATTTAGTGCATGCTCAAAGAAAATTATTTTAAGTAACCAAATTTGTGAGAGACACCATTGTGATAATTTCATGTTCCTCCTACTTGAGTGCAGAAAAATAGAGAGAGTTCATCTTCATAATCAGTGTAAGCACTTTCATATTTTATTCTTAAAAAATATGCTTTGAAAGGTTTGGACAAATGTCAAATACTTCAGTTTGAGTCATTGGTATGAAATAATGAAGAGGTTTTAAGGTGATATTTATGTAGGTTTAAGGTGTTTTATTTATCCATTCAATAAATACTTGCTGTACATGAAGTAAACCTCTCGGCTTCTGACGTAAGAGCAATCTATTCCACACTGCTGATGGTAAACCCTTGAAGGGGAAGAGAATGGAGCAGAATTAGGTGACATCATTTCCATGAGCTGGATGGTAGCTTTCCTCTTTGCTCATTCAAGACACTAAGGAAACGGCAAATCCTGAGCTTAATTATTCGCGATTAATATGATCTGCAACTTGAGTAATTTTATTATAAAACTAAATTCCCTTCCTAGCTAATTCCATAATTGTTTGCCTCATTTCAACTCATTTCATAAAGGATAAATACTTGGCCCAAGATCAGTTGCCTCTTATTTTCCTTCAAAA
The DNA here is from genome assembly GCF_011800145.1 of Mirounga leonina. Lineage (NCBI taxonomy): Eukaryota > Metazoa > Chordata > Mammalia > Carnivora > Phocidae > Mirounga > Mirounga leonina. The sequence continues at coordinate 2,346,565 of NW_023270865.1, read as the reverse complement.
CCTTTGGAACTGAAGTTCCATTCCAGAGGGACTCAGACACCATTACATCTTAACGTATTAGAGACGGGGATCAACGTACAATGCTTCTTGCAGTGGAGAAAAGTGCTTGGCTAAAAGGAAAAAATAAACATTTATTTCTCTGAGGAACTCTTGGTTCCTCTGGGGAATCCCTGAGAAAATCCTGGAGAGGAGAGTCAAACGCTGGAGGATGTCCGCACCGATGTTACGGAGGAAGCGCTGAATGAGTGGATACAGCTACCTGTGATAATTACCTTTTCATCTCAGGTAATTTAAAGGCTTAGGGAGAGAAAATGAGGGAATCATTTATTGGTTAATCCATCCAACAATATTTATGGAAAGCTTCATATTTTGCCAAGAATTGGGCCCGAAAGATGAAAATACATGTTCTTTGACTTCAAAAATGTCTGAGTCTAGAGGGAGAGGAGACTTGTGTTGCCATGACCGTTCCAGGGGCATCTCGAAGGGCTGTCACCCCCTGCTTAGGTGGGGGGACCATAATACACTCATCTGGTAGCAAGTTTCCTTGTGGGAAATGTGACTTCGGGGGCCTCCATTGCTTGTGGAAGAACAAGGCAGAAATCTTTTTTTTTTTTTTTTTTTTTTTTTTTTTTTGCCTAGAGAAAGGGAAAACCAGAATTAAAACTTGTCTTTCAATGTGTGAAGCTGTACAAGAAGGCAGTGTGACTGGTTGAATGGACTCAGGGTGTGGGGGCAGGTCAGCGAAGGGACACGGCTGGGGAAGTTTGGTGGCCCTTCGGGACCAGCCTGGGGCTCTGGTCCTTCTCAAGTGTGCTTTAGTGAGTGCGTTATAGACAACCACAAAATACTCTGTGTGTCGAAATGGAAAAGCAGAATGAATGACCCTTGGCCACATACCTCTTTGGTTGGGACCTGGCCTGGTTTTATTTCAAGTGGTTCTGAGGTCTGCCGTGGTGTAGACGGCTCTGGCTCATCTCTGCACACCAACAGCAGAGCACACACGGCTCTTTCCTTTGCGATGAAGCCCCTCTAATTCACGCCCACAGCTTGTGATCGGTCCTTAGTGTGCACGCGTGCAGCTAACTTCAAAACCTGGGATGAGCCCCCATCCGTCGCAGGTTTTTTCACGACACACCGAGGCAGGGATATGAGAATATTATTTTCTTCTTTAGTTTTTTGATTCAGGAATTATGAATTTGCATATATCTTGATATTTGGAATTTAAAAATATTTAGAGGACACACAATAATTTTAGGGTTTCTTGATCCAGCATATTAATTTTTAAAGCTGATTACGGTGCAGAATTTTTGGCAATGAAAAACGTGAACCTGACTCAGAACACTGTTTACCAAAGGGCAGTTTGCAAGATAACTGGTATCAGATTCAAATAATGAGCTTGCTACAAATTCTGACTTCTAGGCTCTTCCTCAGGCCCAAGACAGTAAAACCTCTGATGCCAGGGCCCAGAATAATGAGTTTTAACAAATGTTCCTATAATTCTTGTGCCCCTGAAGTCTTAGAGGCCATTTGTTTAAGAGGCCTGCTCTGAGTTTATTGAATGTTACCAGTGTTTAGATGCTCAAAAGTTTATATGGAACTGGTATCTACAGTTACACAATGTATGCACATAGCATATGGGTATAAATCTGTTGGGTTAGAGCTCACAGCCTTCATGGGGCCTGGGGCTTGACTTCACACAATACTGCCCTGCAGTAGCCATGGAGTGAAAGCCCTCGGCCATTGTCCTGGGGGTCTGTCTGCGGGAGCCTGAGGAGGCCCCGTCCCCTAGCTGCGGTTTGGCATCACCCCTGTGTTTCTGGCCCTGGTGGTAGTGATGACAAACTCAGATGGAAGGAAGGAAGTACCTGAGAGGCCATGGCATGAGACAAGTCCACATGCTCTGGCAGAACTCTCCGCTGGTAGTGGGGTCCAGGCTGCTGTGTCTTCTGTGATGGGTGTGTTCCTGGAAATGGGCGGGCGTGGGGCTTAGGAAACATGTGCATGGGAAAAAGAGTGTTCTCGAGTCTTACTCTGCAGGCTTTTGTGACACGAACATTCTGTGTCCATGTGTAGATTTGGATTTTCACAAGTAAAATTCATCCAGAGAAGATGCCCACGCCGAGGAGATACGTTAGCTCCTGGCAAAGCAGAACTGTCTAACTGTTGGGGTTTCCCTGATGAGAGATCCTGCCTCTCTAATCCCCGAGGCCGCGCAGAACAGATCGGGCATCTGCTCATCCGCAGGAGAGTTAGTCTTGGATGGGTCGCTGAAGGGAGTCACCTTTATGGTTCCTTACAAACCTAGGAGATTCTGATTCTGTTTCATTATTTGTGGCAAAAAGTACAATTTTGTCCAAAAGCCTGTTTATATTGTGGGTAGCGAACAAAGCAGCGAAATCAGTGCCTCAATAAAGCCAAAGGTTTAGAAACATGATCTCCAAAGCCGCTTCTTACTGAGATACCAGACTTAACAAAACGAGTGTTTGTCTCCAGCTCAGGAGATTTAGTTCTGTCATTCCTGAGCAGAGAACGGCCCCCAACGTGCCGATGAGCACCTGTGTGTTTCCGGCTGCTTTTCCGAGCCGGGATGTTGGTGTGCGCTGAGCTGCCCTCCTCCTCCGCTCTGCTCCCCTTCGGGGTCAACATCACACATTCATGGAATAGCTAACTGCGCTGAAGAGGGTAGCTTTTGACCACGGAACGGAGTTTTTCTCTTTGCTCAGAGTTAATTGGCCATAAGGGGCCCAGGTCTCTATCCTGGTCTCATTAGCGCCAAGTTTTCACGAAATGACCTAACTGACCCACGTCCAGAGCCACCGTCCTCATCAAATGGCAAGATGAAAGTAGCATGCATGCTCATTGTTCATTAACACTTACATCATAATGCCTGGAATTTGGGAGGCCACTGTTCTGGGGGGCTGGTGTTCAGGAAAGCTTCTGAGGTTCCTTCCAATTTGGCACCTGCATTTGTGAGACAGGCCTGCAGAGCTCAGGGAAGAAATTATAGGGCAAGTAAAAACAAATAATTGCACGCCATTTGACTGACACAATGCCGTGGGTGAGAGATGTGGCAGAGTCAGAAACATGAACTAAGGCTGACCTCGAAGAGCCCCCTTAGACACAGGACGGTGCATTTCTAATAAATGCAGGTAACCAGGAAAGGGCTGAGCAGCATGAGATCCACGAGGTGAGGAGAAAAGTTTGATTGAAATGTCTGGAGTGGAGTGGCCATGGGACAAGAGCTCATTCCTTCCTTCCTTCCTTCATTCCCTTGCTCACTATCTGCTGAGCACACAATGTGCTAGAGAGCGAGCCGGTGCAGGAGATGAAGCCAGAGAGACCAGGTCTCCGGGAGAGCCTGATCTGGTGGGCTATGTACCGAGTCTGGGGACTTGGTGGTCTGGCCTTCTGCACAGTTGTGTCTGTGTGTCCTCAGCGGTCACGAACTTCCCACCTGGGAGCTTAGCTCAGGCGAGTCTCTGCCGCCTCCCCAGCAGCATGAGGAGAACATGGACGCACGGGCAGGTGCAGAAGGCGAGCATCGCGGTGGTTATCATGCCTGGTCACAGAGCTGCAATAGCCAATGTATGAGAAACAAATTGTGGCTTATTTGTAACTGTTCCTTGGCTAGAAAGAGAAGAAATGGGAAAGTTATCAACACCCACAAGTGGCAGCAAACCTGAGGGGGTGTGTCTGACTGGTGTCCTTGGAAGGAGAGCGGTATGAGCAGGGTTTCTGTTAGGAGAACTGGCAGACGCCCTGGTGGGGGAGTCAGCCCGCAGTGCACTGGCCGCTGCCCTGTCTGCTGGTCCCAGAGCGGGGTGACCCTCAGGGCGCCCCAGGGGCTGCCGGTGGTCCTCCTTCGCCATCAAGCTGCTGCTGCCCCCGGGATCAGGTGTGACCTTGGCATTTAGCAGGTGACACTCCCAGCAGCTAGGGGGTGGGTTCAGCCCTGAGGAGGGGATGTGGTGGGGGACCCGAGGATCCACTGCAGAGACCCGTATTGCACCCCTGATGGAGTGCCCTGCCCCAAACCGCTGACCCCCGCTCACTCAGCTCCGTCAGTAACTTTCCAGTCCCCTTGGCAAGTCAGCTTGTTCTGTTTGAGCCCAGTTATGGAGTTTTCAGACATGACTTCCTTTTATTGAGCTAATTATGCCTTTCCATGATTTTCACCTAATACTGATACAGGCGTGAGGGGGAACAATTAAGAAGCCCCCTGTCTGTCCTGCCTCTGCCGTAGAATACGTCTCCTCCTTTGCATTCAGAGCTCTTTACACAATCAGTGGGGTTACTCTGTCCCTTTATTGACTCACCTTTCTTCTCCTGGCCAAATAGATAGCTCTGGTATCCTCAGAGCATAGTCATGGGAGTGATTAAAGATGAAGGAAGAAAAGATCTTCAGAGAAATCTTATATATCATTCAGTCCAGGAAAATAAAAGTTCAGGGACTTTGGCAAAGAAAAAAGAACGTGATGGTCCAAGTTGCGCCGGGACGTGGGAGAGAATCCGTTCTTCACGCCACCTCAAGTGTCTGACCCCGAATGACGAGTGAGTGCTTGGCCATGAAGGTGGGTCGCCAATCCCGCCCTACTGGATATTAGACGTGCCCTGCAGGTGTTTTCCAGAAGCTGTTTCCAGGAAAGTTCAGTCCGCCTGCACTGACCAAGGCCGCCACCTCTCTTGGTTTGGCAAAGCATCGCTTTCCGCGGCGTGCAAACGCAATGCCACACTGCATTCGTTCTGGCTGGGGACGCGCCGTGTGCTGCACAAGGCATGCGTTCTGGTCAGAGGCATGTCGCTTCCTCCATGCAACTGGGAAATCCAAAGAAGGGGAAAAATTCACAAAATCTACCTCGTAGGCCCGAGATCAGGGCATCTCTCTCCATCCACAGTTGAAGGGACCCCGCATGAACAAGGTCACCCAAAGGAGGGTCGCATGTATGCCCTGCAGTCCCCAGGCAGACCACATGCACAGAGCTGTTGTTCATGCACTCAGAAACAATCTTGAAATATCAGTCATGAAGGGTGTTACTTCCACAGAAAAGTAAAAATGTAAATAGCTTACCTAACCGCCTATTCCTCGTCTGTACCATGAGGAAGTTGAAATAGGTGGTCTGTAGGTGCCTCCCATTTTAAGATGCATATAGAAATATAAACACATTTTATGGGCGCCTGGGTGGCTCAGTCGCTAAGCGTCTGCCTTCGGCTCAGGTCATGATCCCAGGGTCCTGGGATCGAGTCCCACATCGGGCTCCCTGCTCGGCAGGAAGCCTGCTTCTCCCTCTCCCGCTCCCCCTGCTTGTGTTCCTGCTCTCGCTATCTCTCTCTCTGTCAAATAAATAATAAAATCTTAAAAAAAAATAAAAAAGAAATAAAAAAAAGAAATATAAACACATTTTAAAAGACATCACTCCTGTAGTGTTCAATGACTCCTTAGTTGCATATAACACCCCGTGCTCTTCACAACACGTGCCCTCCTTAAAAAATAAAATAAAAAATAAAAGAGATCACTGCTATTATATAGAAAAACAAACCTCGGACAGGCTATATCTAAACCTGAAATTGGAATATAATTAGTTAAAACAAATAATTTCTGGCTGTTAAATAATAGTTTTAGTTTTGAGATGTGTGCTTTTTAAATTTAATTTTTTGTTTTAGTTCTAAAATTTTCTTTATCTATCCATCTATCATCTAACATCTATCTATCTATCTATCTATCTATCTATCTATCTATCTATCTATCTATCATCTATCTATCTACCTATCTAATCTATCATCTGTCTACCTATCATCTCTCTAACATCTATCTATCAATCCCATGACTCGCTCTGGTGTCCAAGCAGCATCCTTTTGGTTAGTCAGTGGCGAAGTTGGAGAACTGTCCAATACTGTGTTCTGCTGCCCCAGACAGGGGTATGGGGGTGCACGGGGTGGCTGGGGGAAGGCCACAGAGAACAGGATTCCCAGCACATCCAGCCGACGTGACCCCACCAAGCGTTGTGTGTTTCTACAGCTCTGCTCCATTCTCCATTCACGGGGGTGAATTCCACCGGACCCTGTGAAATATAAAGCGCTTGGCACATAATTGGCCAAGATCCGTGATCATCACAGGACTGTGGGTTTTGACAGCCATGACGTCCCTCCAAAGAGAAACGCAGGGACACTCTGCCTCTCAGCCGCCGCATTAGTCCTGGAGTGCTGCAGAGCTAACGTGGCCAGGAACTTGAAGTAATGGAGAATGTCACTGGGAACCCAGAACCACCGCACTGATGCAGATTCATTATTGGCATTTGCAAACGCAAGCTCCACGTGGCTCCCGGGAGTGGCTTTCCTGGACGGCCTCCCACAGCCGGCGCTATCCCCCTGTCTGCATGCTCCTCAGCAGGTGCCCGGGAGAGCGCACGTCCGGGTTGGCTACTTCACGTGTGTGTTCTCTGCCTCTCACTCGAATCTGGATTTCCCATCCGCAGGTTTGCCTGCGTCAGCAACTCCCTGTGTTCAGTTACTTGCACAGTGATTGGAACTGGAGTTAACAACTTTTTACTAAAAGAAAGATTTAGGAGTACCTGGGTGACTCAGTCGTTAAGCATCTGCCTTCGGCTCAGGTCATGATCTCGGGGTCCTGGGATCGAGCCCCACGTCACTGAGCAGGGAGCCTGCTTCTCTCTCTCCCTCTGCCCCGCCCCCTGCTTGTGCGCTCTCTCTCTCAAATAAATAAAATCTTTAAAAAAGTAAATAAAAGAAGGATTTAAACATCTGAATGCAAATAAGCACATCGTTACAACTGTTCCAAGTGCAATGAAGAAAAAGTGCCTTATCTGATAAGGAGGTGTATCAGATACTTGGTGATCCAAACCTTAAAGTCGAATTGCTTATTTACATACGCTGAAAACATGTACATCTTTCAATATGTTAACACGGTCACTCAAGTAACCGACATTTGCCTAGCATGGTTAAAGATCCACGAGACATGATAGGAAGTGGATTCCTGTAGACCACAGGTAGATCACAGACACCCATTCTTGTCGGAACTCTCCAGAGCGACGTGACCCCCTTCTCATTTAAATGAGTCCATCCGAGGGAACTGTCTTTAAATTCTTGCATATTGTGGCAATTTCTTCGTTTAGGGATGACCAGACTTACACAGTGAGAGACTCTGGTAATGTTCTAGACACAGAGAAATAGCACTAAGAAAAAAAACCACTAATATTAATTTGCTAGAGTATACACAGTCATAAAAAGGCTCTTCACAGCCATATCCTTCAACTTTATTACTCCAAATGTAGGGTTGCAGGTAATAATACCCCAGATGTTAACCAGCCATGCTGTCTTGCATAAGTTGGCCCATAACATTCTTCTGGCTGTAGAATAATGAGGATTCTAAAGATTAAGTCCACCCATTAGGGAGGTGTTATAAATAAACTAATGTTTAAAGAATACACCAAACAATTTTAATACACATCTATGCATTAGGGATAGAAAACAAAGGAGCATGCATTTAAAAAGTATTTCACTTTTCTTTTGAAAATAAAATATCATTTTCAGGGGCAATATCCATTGCTTATATAGAAGATACAAGAACATAAGGCAAAATTAAGCAAACATTATTTTTATTGAGCAAATAATATGTTCTCAGATTTGTAAAAGGTAAAACCAGCTTTCTCTTTGAAAACTGGCTCTTTGAAAAGTAGACATCAATTACAGTTTACAAGTACAAAGATAAACGAGAGGAATTCCTTAATTATAGACAGATGCAGGTATTTTAATAACACACAATGTTGTCCGTTACACAAGGGTTAACGGATCATCTACGGCGTGTTAGCTGTTGGCTCAGCGAATGAAAGCAGTGGGTGGATACGCTATGAAGGGGATTCAGGTTGCAGATGGAACTGAGGTTGCTCATCATCTGACCTTGAGATGGGGAGATTGTTCTGGGTTCTCACAGGGGTCCTTATCGGTGAAGCAGGGAGACAGGAGACCAGAAACAGAGGCGGAGACACATGACAGAGGAGCTTTCGGAGCAATGGGGTTGCCGGCTTTGTAGATGGAAGAGGCCATGAGCCAAGGACTGTGGGTTCTGGGGTCTGAATATTTGTGTCCTCCCAAATGTATATGTTGAAACCGTAACCACCAACAGTGAAGGTGTTAGGAGGTGGGGCCTTTGGGAAGTGCTTAGGTCATGAGGGGGCGATTCACGATTCATGATGGGATCAGTGTCCTTATGAAAGAACCCCACAGAGCTCCTGAGGTCCCTCAGCTGTGTGAGATGTGAGAAGTCTGTGACCCAACCCTGCTGGCGCCCTGACCCTGGAGGGCCAGCCTCCAGAACTGGGAGCAATAAATTCCTGCTATTGATGAGCCACTCAGCCATTTTGTTCCAGCAGCCTGAACAGACTAAGACAGTGGGCAGCCTCTAGAAATTGGAAGAGGAAAAGTAACAGAGTCTCTGGTATAGCTGCCAGAAAGGCACGCAACCCTGCCAGCCCTTTTAGCTCAGTGAGACCCATTTTGGGCTCTGATGTCCAGAGCTGTAAGAATGCTTTCAGCCACTACGTTGCATCCATTTGTTGAAGCAGAAGCCGAAAGCTAGTTCAGTGAGGTAGGAGGACTCCCCCCAAGACCATGGCAACAGCACCTGCCACACCTCCTCGAAACTCCCAGCGATTCACCACACCCACCCCCTTGGTACTTTTGTTCTGTATTTTTTGGCCTTAATTTTCCCCCCTTTTTAAGAGTTTAAGGTAAATTGGTTTCTGTTCTCGTCCTTCCTGCCCCCCGTCCCGCCCCACTACTGTAAGATACTTAGATTCAGACTTTGTAAGGGGAGTCACCACCTTCACGGTACAGTTCAGCTCTCAAACAGTTGTTAGCTCAACCACTTTAAGGGAATCTTGGACACTTTCTGTGGCACTAACAGATCATGGCAACTTTATGACTCTTGGAGACACTTATTGGATTGTTTCTCCCTAAACAGAGTCTCTAGTGATACAAGTGTCCCTGGGTGTATAGATGAGATCAGGTGGGACAGGTCCCTGGAAAGAGTGACCCTAAATGCAGGACCTGCATAACGGAGGTGAGCCTCAAACATCTGCCTTCCATTTTAGCTAAGACAGCACACCTGTTTTAGTTCTTCAGCCTGAGGAATTCGGGGCCATGCTACGGTCTGGAATCCTCTTTCGGCCATCCCGTGGGTAATACAAGCCATTGCTACCACTTTGTTCTGTGTGCAGATGAATTACATGACATCTCCCTCATTTTAATACAGCATTTTAACACCCGGTGAATGCTTTTGTACAGATACTTCCCTATCAGATGATTCAACCAATCATTCAAAGTCCAAAACAGGATAAAATCATGTTGATGAGTATGTCGATGGGAACTCTGACAGTTTCAAAGGAAACATCATCTTGAAGAAAAATCAGCCCCTGCGGTGGAGGCCGAGACGATGGTTGGTGGTCTCCCCAGCAGCGGGGGCTGAGGGACGCCCATGGGGAGACGCCGAGCAGAGTCCAGGCCTGCAGGGGAGAGCTGTGCTTCTGTTAGTGTAGGGCTGCCAGCTCAGGTACACGGTTCCCCTGATGTCCCCAGATTCCGCTCACACCGCCGTAATCAAGCAGCGATGCACTTGCTCCAGAGTATGCATGGTCTGAAAGCCAAACCACCACTAGCAACTTCCCACTCCTGAAAGTCAGCCAACTGAGAAGAGCCTTACTCCAATAAACTCGTCTCTGAGCACCAGCCAAATGGCTAGCGGACCCCCTTTCTGCAGCCTCTGCCAATCTGCCAACCCCCAAGCCCCACTCTATGAAGATATCAGTCTGCTTTGCTCAGGGGACCTGTGTCTGAGGGCACAGACCTCCCTTGCTTCCGTAAGTAATAAATTCAGCTTTCTGTTCCTTGACAGCTAGAACCCAGGGCAGGTCTGCTGAGTCGTGTGCCCTCACAGAGAGGAACTGGTGCACATCTGTGAACAAAGGAGGTCAGAAGAGAAGAAGCCAGAAATCAGAAGAGAGAACGATTAAAATAAACCTCCTATTGCTGAAGTGTGCCCTGTGTCGAGTCCTGGCATGAAACTGAACAATTACTTCTGGTGACTCTATTTAGGGAAATAAAATTCTTTGAATGTGTATTTATATCAACTTTAATTATGAAGTCCTTAAAAAAATGCACGAGGTTTCTTATTTCCCATACTAAACATAAAATCTAATAGTCAGATTGCTACGCCAAATTTCAATTTGGCTTTGGGTAGATGTTGGCTATTTATTCATTCATTACAAAATACAGATTGGATTTACACTTTGCTTTTCAATGACTGGGCACAGCCTCGGTTAGAGATTGCAGATCAGCAAGTAGGAAAGGGCGGGAACACAGGGCTGGCATGCTGACCTGATCACGGAAGATATTTTAAACACTGTTCAGAGTGTATCGTGTGCTGTGTATCTGATGGAAACGTCAGAAAATCTCCAATTGCGGCTGCTGGGTAGCTCAGTCGGTTAAGCCTCTGACTCTTGGTTTCAGCTCAGGTCATGATCTCAGGGTCCTGGGATTGAACCCCATGTTGGGCTCTGCGCTCAGAGGGAAGTCTGCTTGAGATTCTCTCTCCCTCTCCCTCCGCCTCTACACCTCCTCCTGCTCATGCTCCCTTCTCCCTCTCTCTCCCTCTCCCTAAAATAAATAAATAGGGGCACCTGGGAGGCTCAGTCAGTTAAGCATCTGCTTTTTAAAAAAAGTTCAACCTCATGCAATCAGAAAAATACAAATTCAATCCACGACACAGCATTTTACAACCAATGGATTGTCAAAATTAAGATTTCTGTTACCTATCAAGCACTGAATATGTCCAACATAGAGACATTATACATTATAAATAATTTTTTATAGGCTCAGGTCATGATCCCAGTGTCCTGGGATTAAGCCCTGCATTGGGGTCCCTGCATAGCAGGGAGTCTGCTTCTCCCTTCCCCTACTCTTGCATTCTCGCTCATGGGCTCACACACTCTCTCTCTCTCTCAAATAAATAAATAAAATCTATAAATAAATAAATAAATAAATAAATAAATAAATAAATAAATAAATAAAATAAGAAAATGTCCAATTGCGTCTCCTTCATCTTTGGCTGCGTTTTAACTATAGTTTTGATGTGCTAGATTCTTCTTTGCACACGGAAGCCACAGTGATCTACATGACATAGACACGTTGGCATGACTGAGATACTAAATAAAAGGATTAAATACTATATTACAAGTTTGGACAATGTTGCAACTGTGCATGATTTAAAAATGTAGAGTGATTTTAAGTGGAGTGGACTTTTTGCTTTCATATAACAAACAGTACAACAGTTTGATCATTTATTTTAGTTAATGGTATTAACAATGAGGGGTTTGGTTGTTTAGCAAAGAGAAAAACAAAAAAGAATTACAGAAAACCAGTGATCTTCTAAATCAATCTGATTCTCCCAGGGGTTAGATCTTTCTGTATTATGCCTTTCTGATTGATCTTTAGCCTTAGTCATGAATTGTTCTGTGTTGCACAAATGATTCTGTAGTCCCAGGCTGTACAGTATGGCTATTAATGTGGAACAGAAGAGAAACCAAATTAGGGGGAGCAGTAAATATCTCTCAGTGTCAGGAAGGCAGAAACTCATTCTTTACATTTTTAAGTCAAATATGATAAAAAGTAGACAATTATAATATTTTGTGTGTTATGAGAAACATCATTACCTTTAAATTAAGTTTGCCCAGGGGAGGGCAGGGTCCCAGACTGTGTGGCAGGTCTCAAGCAGGGCTGGGATGGGCAAGAACATGGGGTGTAGAGGAACATTGAGCTGTTTATGTGGCCTTCATTGAGGGCCGACTGTCTGCAAACCTGTCTGTTCCATTTGGGACCTTTGCTTTGTCATAAGGAGCTGGTGCACGTGCCTTCATGGAAGTTGGGGGGCAGGCAGTGGCTGGCTAAGACTGGGAGGTGAAGGAAGCTGCCCCCAAGCCTGATTCTTAGAGCCAGGCATACGGGGGCCTCCAGGACACACACCGAGAGGTGTCAAGAGGGAGCCAAAGAGATCAAGTGTCAGGCTGAGGTGCGAGCCCACCCACGGGGACAGCCTGGGGAGCAGCGTTGGGGATCACCCCAACTCTCCCTCACCGTAGAGGTCAGGGACTAGAGTGTACACTCACTGGCTCCTGAGTAGGGCACTGACCGCTGGTCCCTAGGTCTTTCAGAATTTGTGCCACCTTGTACACGGAGATTTGCCTCAGTGTCCCCCGTCCCATCTTCTGCTTCTACAGAGCTCACAGCCTCACCAAGGGGGCCGACTTGGACACTGAGGGAAAGCAGAGCCTTCGCCTTGGACGGTGCCTCATGCCTGGCCTCTAGGGCTCTCTTTTTAGCCCACCCTGCTCTGTCTTCTCCACCACAGGGACAGATTCTTCTCCAGATGCACCACCCACCAAGATAGCGCGCTGGCTTGGCCAACTTTTATGCTAAAATGCATTCAGATGAAGAGGCGCCTGGGTGGCTCAGTTGTTAAGCGTCTGCCTTCGGCTCAGGTCATGATCCCAAGGTCCTGGGATCGAGGCCCGCATCGGGCTGCCTGTTCAGCGGGAAGCCTGCTTCTAGCTCTTCCCCTCCCTCTGCTTGTGTTCCCTCTCTTGCTGTCTCTCTCTCTGTCAAATAAATAAATAAAATCTTTAAAAAAATAAAATAAAATAAAATAAAATGCATTCAGATGGATCAAAGGCTTACACATAAGACAGAAACTTGGAGACTCTTAGAAGAAAATGTAGGGGAGAAGAACTTTGATGTCAGTTTTGGCAATTTTTCCAGTAGGGCACCAAAAAGCACAGGTAACAAAACCTCAGATGAACCAATGAGACCACAGTCAACTAAAGAGCTTCTGCACAGCAAAGGAAACAATCAATAAATTGAAAAGGCAGCATACATAATGGGAGAAAATACTCCCAAACCACACATCCAATAAAGGATTGATATCGAAATTATATGAAAACTCGTAATACTCAATAGCAAAAATGCAATAATCCAGTTAAAAAGTATGCAAAGAACCTGTATAGACATTTTACCAAAGACAACATATAAATGGCCAATAGGTTTATGAGAGGAGCCTCAACGTCACTCAGCATCAGGAAAATACAAACCTTGGGGCACCTGGGTGGCTCAGTCGTTAAGCGTCTGCCTTCGGCTCAGGTCATGGTCCCAGGGTCCTGGGATCGAGCCCCTCATCGGGCTCCCTGCTCGGCAGGAAGCCTGCTTCTCCCTCTCCCACTCCCCCTGCTTGTGTTCCCTCTCTTGCTGTGTTTGTCTCTGTCAAAAAAAAAAAAAAAAAAACGGAAAATACAAACCCAAACCACAATGAAATATCACCTCATATCTGTTAGGATGGCTACTATGAACAAGGCAAGAGATAAGAAATGATGGTGAGGATTAGAGAAGAGGGAGCCCTTTGCGCTGTTGGTGGGAACGCAAACTGGTGCAGCCACTGTGGAGAACAGTATGGTGGTTTCTCAGAAAATTAAAAACTGAACTGCTATATGATCCCGTCACCCCATTTCTGGGTATATACCCAAAGGAATTGAAATCGGGATCTCGAAGAGATGTCATCACCGCCCCCCACCCATGTTCATTGCACCATTATTCGTGATAGCCAAGACATGGAAGCAACCTAAGTGTCCGTCAACAGATGAGTCCACAAAGGTAGATACAGATACAGATATGATACACACACACACACACACACACACACACTGGAGTATTATTCAGCCATGAGAAAGAAGGGAATCCTGCCATTTGCAACAACATGGAGAGACCTCGAAAGCATTACGCTAAGTTATATAAGTCAGAGAGACAAATACTGTATGACCTCACTTACTGATGGAATTGTAAAAAACCAAACTCATAGGAACAGAGAGTAGATTGGTGGCTGTCAGGGGCTAAGCTGGGGCAGGGGACTGGAGAGATATTGTTTCCCGGGTCAAATTTTCAATTAGTAGATAAATAAATTCTGGAAATTTAAAGCATAGCATAGTGAATATAGTCAACAATACTGTATTATAAATTTCCAAGTTGCTAAGAGATAGATCATAATTGTTCTCACCACAAACAAATAAATGAGAATTATGTGATGTAATAGAGGTGTAGCCGACACTAAGGTGGGGATCATGTTGCAATATGTACATGTATCAAACCAACACGTTGTATGCCTTAAACTTACACAGAGTTATAGGTCAATTCTGTCTCTGATAAAAATAAAAAATAAAATGCATTCAGATATAGCTCATACATTAGATAACATGTGGAAGAAAACATGTGTGTTCAAATTTTAAGCCTAGGAAAATGCTCTTACAGATGCCTGCATCCAAAGTCTAGGCTTGAAGGATGCTCCCAGGACCTGGCTAATCTCTTCTCTGCTCAATGAGATCCCTGACTTCATCCATTTTCCAAAGCTCTTGGGAGGATGGGAAGTTTGCTTATTCACTGGAAGAAAAGAGTATTCTTTGAAGTATTTAAATACTACTGGAGTTAAAGGGCGTACATGGTGCTGGTTAGTTGTCACAAATGGGTCCTCTTAATTCAAAGACTTACATTTTGCCAGCTCCCAATACTGACGGTTAACAGTATCTGGAATCTGGTTTCGATGATAGCAAATACTTATAGAAATGGAAATATAGATTTGTACAGCTCTAAAGGTGACTGGGCATCCATACTGATGCACACTCTCAGGAAGGAAGAAGTAATAAAAAGCCAAATAGAAAGAAAAGCGGACACAGAGATAATGGGACGTCGATGAGGGATTTGGCATGAGAGAACCATGTCTGCCTAGTGGGGAAACCACCAAACTGAGCCCAGAGGGGTCAGACACAGAGAATTACCCATGAGCCAAACAGTTAATGAAAGTAGCTGGTACACATATGGATTTCATAAAGGTTTATGCAATTCTTAGGTGGCCTGCATTTATGATAGGTTTGTAGATGCCTCTTAAATCTCTTAAACAGGGAAGAGATGCAAAGTAAGACTATACAAAGAACACCTGGAAAGCAGTAAGCAGCAGAGCCCGTGTGTGCCCCCACCGAGGCTGCATCCTGGCCTGGACCCGGAGTCCACCTCCCTTCTGCAAGAGGCCATGTGATTTCTGTCCTTCTTGGAAACTGAGTCTGGAGAGGTCCTCACTGGTCATGTCAAATTTGCCAACCGTGGCCGGTGCATTCCGACCCTGCTTTCTATGCATCAAAGTACTCCAAAATTAGAACAGTGTTTCTATCTTTGCACTGATTTTTTTCCAAGGCATGTTTAAAATTAAGTCGCCTGTTAACTTGTTTGTACAAATAGGCAAAGAAAATCCCCCCCGCCCCAAATCACTCCATGTGCTTGAGGATTTATGAAACATGTGGCCCGGAAAAGTACTTCCTGTTTAAAAAAAAAAGAAGAAGAAAGAAAAAAGAAAGAGAACAGGCAACTTATAAATTGCCATTACAACACACGAAGGCAGTTTAACTCAACTTAGCAGCTAAGTCAATGTTTAGCCAAGCCGTCACGCGAGTGCCTTATTAAAATCCCCGTGGCTCTGGAGTGGCTGGGGTGGAAAGAAGGTTAAACTGCATATCAACCACTGGAGAAAGCTGAAAGGATGGGCAGCCCAATTAAACCTTCAGCCCTGCTTCCGCTCATAGGCACTTGCTCCTTGAGTCCCCCCGGAACGCACCGCGAGGCAGCGCGAGGGAGGACCAGCAAGCACCTTTCATGCGGCGCGGCTAGCCTGGGGTCTGGCCGAGCCCTTCTGGGTGAGAGGCGGCCGTCCCCCCCCTATTAATCATCGCCCGGCTCTCAGCACCTGGGACTGACTCCAACTCCCCCGGCTGCTATATTGACAATATTCCCTGTTGATTTCCTCATTTTCTCAGCCCAGTCTGCACTGACCTCTTTAAAATTCTTTATAAACGTCAGTAATTGCTGCATCCAACTTCAATTCATTACTTTCCCAGGCCTCATGTATTTTGATGATATGAAAGTTGACCACATTTACATGCAAATTGAAGTTTTATATTAATAAGGGCCAGTGAAAGGAGATCGCATGGTAATGCTCCATTATGACTTTTAAATACATTTGCCCATGTCTCGGCTGGCATTAGCATGGTCAGACCATGAGGAAATCATGTTGGTCTGATTGCAATTTTGTTTTCCAATTGAAAGTACAATTTCATCAGGTTTCCCTGTCATTTCTAATAATGACTTAAGTTCGCTTGCAAAATTGGAGGATTTCTCGGGCTTTTGGATGGGCTGGGAAACAGGTGAGGTGCAGCTACTTCTGCGAGAAGAGCTTCATCGTGGTGCGGCCACCCTCCGTCCCACGGGACTCCTTTGGTGGCAGGAGCAGCATCGGCGAGGGCTCCACGCAGCAGAGACTGATAGTCCTCAGCACATAAATTTTATCCTCGAGCTTTGAGAGCCCGACAACGCTCTGTTTGCTCACTTTTTCCTATAACCATCAGTGGATGCTTATCTTTTCCAAGGACAGAGTTGGTGGTCTCTGTCACCCTCCACATTTTCATATTTTGTCGCATGGAGGAGCTGATTAGTTTTCTCCCCTCAAGGGGATTATCAGCATAAATCAGGAACAGTGTTAGGCATTACTGTCCTGAGTAAGACTCTGAGATCCAGAACCCCATAGGAAACAGATCCTCGGTAAGAGCATTTTTCTGACTGACTCCCTGTTAAACTGAATGTGGATTGTGTGCCTACAGCAAACCCCACTCAGCCAAGATGCTGAAAGAGAGTCACTGATAAGATCCTCGCCCAGTGGAGCAGAGGATGCTAAATGAGAAGGGCGTCTAATTACAGAAACTCCCTGTGACCCTGGAACAATCACTGAGCTTTTCCGTGACTCGGTTTACACAGTCGTGCATTTCATTCGTCTCTAGACTCCCTCTGGGTTCCACTAACTTGCAAGGCTGGGATGGCGCCAACATCTGTTTCCTGTGAATGATGATTTTGATGCTGGATGATATTTTGGGTAAAAACTCACACTTGCCAGTGCTGTCCATTAAATAGACTTAGGGTATGTCTCCTGATTTAGATGGTACAATAACCTTTTAGTCAACAAGTTCCTAGTGCGTTCAACCCTTATCTGATTTGTTTTATCTCTGCGTAGATAAGACACTGATGGCAGACTGAAGATGAGTAAAGCCACAGGGTGGACAATAGGATTCTCCTGTCTCTGGCCAGTAAAGGATATACCCAGAGAAGTGTCAACATCAACACCTTCCATTCTCAATCACTCCCCTTGGCAGTCTAAAGATAAGCATGATGCATTTTATAAATAAGTCCGGGATTCACAGAGAGCGAATGACACACACATACAATGACTATTTATGTAAAAACAGAGAGAGGATTGCTTGTCAGTTGACTGGTTTCTGGTTTCAAAGTCAGGTTAAACCCAATATGTACGGTATTGTTTATTTTTTTAATCTTAGTAATTTCAAAAGCATTCCAAAGAAAATATGAGATAGGTGGCGCTTAGCAATGATACTCGATCTGGGAAAAGATGGAGCGTGGCCCATGGCGCTGGGGGCAAAGAAAAGCTCAAACACTGATTTGCTTTGTCAACTGATGTTTGACTAATGATAAATGCTTGATGATTAATACAGTAAGTGGTTGGTACCCTAAGCAGAGGCCCACCTGCCGCTGTGTGGACAGGTGGTTTTTATGTGTTTGCTCAAACAGTGGTTCTAAACTTTGCTTTGGGCCACTAACTGAAAATTTGATGAAAGCTATGGATTGTCTCTCCAGGAACAAACCTGCACACTCACATACCCAGTACACTTTGTGTGTAATTCCAAGAGGTGGAAGCAGAATAACGGCCCACCAGGAAAAGCCTCCATCCTATGTGAATGTATTTGGTACATGGCAAAGGGCGGTAAAGGTTTCAGATGGAACTAAGGTTGTTAATAAACTGACCTTGAGATGGGGAGATTAGCCTGGATTATCCAGGTGGATCCAGTGTAATCATAAGAGTACTTAAAAGTGGAAGAAAAGGCAGAGAGTCGGTGAAAGGGATGGGAGATTAGAAGCAAGGGGGTGTGACAGAGTGTGGGAAGGACTCTCTGACTACAGAGAAAGAGGCAGTCATCCAAGGAATGTCCTGGCCTCTAGAAGCTGCAAAAGGCAAGGAAATTGATTTTCTCCTAGATTCTCCAGAAAAGGATCCAGCCCTGCCGACACCGTGATTTTAATCCATTGAGAGCTGTGTTGGCTTTTCTAACACATGGAACTGTAAGATTTTAAATTTGTGTTGTCAATTTAAGGCCCCAAATTTATAGTAATTTGTTGTAGCACCAATAGAAAAGTAATACAACTCTTTGAGGCCCATCCAATGAATGCTTTCTTGAGACCTCAGCAACGTGTAGATGCAGTGACTCTTTACAAACATACATCAGAGTGGGGTAAGCAAAACCAGGCATTCCCTAGAAGCCCAAGAATCCTGGATGGAAGCCAGCGCAGTGTGAGGCCGGATCCACATGGGAGGAGCGGGCCTCCTGTGTGGGGAAGCCCTCACCTGGGAGGGAAGAATGAGTTGCTCTGTAACTCACGCCAATCAGTTGTGGGCACAGAAAATGCAAAGGAAGGCAAGCAAAAAAAACAGTTTGCAAATACCTGAAGTAAGAACAGCTGAGCTGTAATAGTACCTACGTTGTGCCCGCTCAGTGCTAAGTGTTGGCCCTCAACGTCCCTTTCGTTGCTCATAACATCTTAGCATTCTCAGTTAGGTAGACTGAGTTGGACAGAACTCACCTGGGACCATGTGATCAGTGACGGGGGGAGCAGGGGTGAACACCAGCGACCTTCTTCCCTTCTTTGCTGCTCAACACACCCACTCCTGGTTCATCCGGCAGTGCTGGCTGGTCTTTGGTTTTTCCCAGCCACCTTCTCTCCATCTGATCCCTAAATCCTGGAGGAACAGAAGCTTGATGTCAAGTCTTCTCTAACAAATATTTCTGCCCATAGGATCTGCCCCACCCCTGGTTTCATCGCCATCCATGTGTTGAGCTGCAGTTTCAAAGCCAACTCACGGCAGGGGGTTAGGGGGGCATCGCCATTTGGGCGCTGATAGGATGACTTGAGTCCCGTCCCTCCCCCAAACCTGTTTCTTCCCCAGAACCCCCACTTCAGGGAAGCCCGCTGCCTCTCACCAATTCCTTATCTCAAGGATCTTAGAGATATGTTTGCTTTTCCCCGTTTCTTCGCCCTTGTTTTATGTTGTCACACACCCTTCCAACCCCAACTCTGCTCCCAGAGATGACTCTGATTCCGGCACTGCCCACCACTTTCTTTGTCCACTCTTGTCCAGACCACAACACTTCTTCTCCTGAACCTAGAACGAGGCATGGTCCCATTCTGGCTCCTATCCTGTCCATTCTCCTGCTCATCATATAGAGTCATCATCTGAAAAGCAATCCCATTATGTTACTGGTCTGCCTAAAACCACCCAAAACTAAAGCAGAAGCCAAACCTCTGCTCATTGTCCGCCCTCTCCCATGACCTCTCAACATCCTCTTGGGTCACGTCTATTGTCATCGACTCCCAACCACCCTCATCTCCAGCATGTCTGCTCACTCTCACTGAGTGTCTTAGCATGGAGCAGAGGGGGGTGGGTTCCCTCCGCCTAAAATGTCCCTCCCCCTGGTGTTCCTGGGTCTTTCTTCTCTTTCAGGGTCCTCTCCAGATGTCGCCTCCCCAGAGAAGCGTCCGTGGTTCCTCCCTCTCCAATAGCCCTGCCCACTTCATCACCCTCCCTGCTTGTTTTCCTTCATTGTACACATGAGACCACGTCACCTCTTTCCTTCATTTGTCTCCTCATCAATTTCCAGTTGGCCCTGCCATACAGCTAGCTCCAGGGGGAGAAACTTGTCTAACCTCTCTTCTGTTGCATCTCCAAAGCCCGGCTCCCAGAGAGGACTCAATCAATATTGTGCCATGTTTTGGGGGCATTGATAACACACTTGCACACCTCCAGATGGCTTCTGACGCACCACAGTCCCTCCGAAGACCGTGCGTGCACCTGTAGGCATCCAACGGAAATGGTTCTATAGGAGCCTGTGATTAGGAATAGAAGTGATGAAAGACCAGTCATTGTCTCTGTGCCTTTGTCCACGCGCTTCTTTCATTCAGATGCCCCTCCACACCTGTGTGAAGATGATCCAGCATCTGTGTGGTTTCCTCTGCATCTGCATCCAGCGTCCGTGTGGTTTCCTCTGCTTCTCCCAGCTATAACCATTTCTCTTCCCGTCCAACTCACAGGTGGGTCCTTCGGGGTCTTAGTCTCCCCCTGGATTTGTAGTTATTCTAGGTGGCAGATCACATGTATGAACTCCATATCAAGCCACCCTGGGGCTGATTAAGTCCCTAAGAGTCACTCACTGAATATTTAGAGAATCAATCCATCAGTTAATTGGTAAATCATTTATGATGACATGCAGCCATGAGACACAGAGAGTGACCAGTGGGTCCCAGCTTGCACAGGACCGTTCAGTTTTAGCAATGATTGTGCTGTCTTCCAAGCAATCCCCTCAGTCTGGGGCAAATCCGGAACCGCTGGTCACCCTAAAGACACATGACCTTAATAATACTGACTGTTCACTGTGTTCACCCAAAAGGTTGCAGTAACTGCCCTATCATTTGAAAGATTCAGAAATGGGACGTTCTGCACATTTGAAATGATTTGCTGACTGATGATCCATTTTCCCAGGAATGGAAATGGTATTCCTCCCTGGAAAAATGGTATTTCACCCCTTCAGGATCTGAATAAGCCACCAACAGTGAATGGTACTTTGTAGTAAGTCAGATAACAGAAAAGTCACTCTAAGAATGGTGCAGCTTATTTTCTTTATTTAAGTTTGTGCTAGAGATGAGAAGAGAGGCCTGGCCGCACATGAAGAGAATTTCAGCTCCTCTTTGGCTTATTTCGGGGCTTTAATTCTCCTCTTTTTGTCATGGTCAGGTGCCCAGAAGACGGCTCTCCTGGGGAGTGAACGACTGACATGAGCAGAGCAATTACCCCCTCAATCTCTCTTTCTATCTTCTTTTCCCTAAAGCAGTGTAACGCTTTCTTTAAAAAAAAAAAAAAATGTCTTAATCAGAAGCACAATATATAAAACAAAACCAGCAGCTCCCACTGAAGCCAGGCAGTGGGGTGGCCAGACCTCCAGCCCCTCGCCCCTCCCAAACAGTGTTGGTGGGTGTGGGGAGGGAGGGGCTCCGACCCCACCTGCAGCCCCCAGCCTGTCTCCTCCCTCACACAGAGAGCATCCGGGGAGGGTCTGGGCTGGGGAAGGGGGTGTGCAGGAACAGAGGGTCTTTTCTGGCTTCTGAATTGTCTGTACTTTTGATGGCAGAACCAGAGGGCTTTCCAAGCAGAAACATCCACAGGACTGAGAAACATTTTGACAATGTTTTTGTGTGTCTATTCTCTTACCATTATCTCACCCGCTCACACAGAACAATCTAAAACTTATGCCGCAGCTTAAAGCACAATAGAGAATAGCGGGTCTCTAAGAGAACGCTGTCAGCCTAATCCCTCCCACCAAGTGATGTTTCCTTCATTGGGATAATTTAGGAGACGGAAAACACCCTGAACAATCATTCTCCTTGACCAGATATATCATTTAATCATAAAATTAATAACCCATTGTGCATCACTTTTAGACTGAAGTGTTTTCATATCCATTACCTCCTTCAACTTTTATAGTGCCCCCATGAGATGAGCAGTGTGGCTGTCCTGAGCTTCTGGTTCTTTCCCTCCCTCCCTCCTTCCCTCTTCTCTCCCTTCCTGCCTTCCTGCCTACCTGCCTTCCTTCCTCCCTGCCCTCCTCCCTTCCCCCCTTCCTTTCTTCCTTCCTCTCTTCTCCCCCCCTCCTTCCCTCCTTCCTTCCCTCCTTCCCCCTTCCTTCCTTCCTTCCTTCCTGCTTGCCTTCCTGCCTTTCTGCCTTCCTCCCTTTCCTTCCTTCCTTCCTTCTTTCCTTCCTTCCTTCCTTCCTTCTTCCCTCCCTCCCTCCCTTCCTTCCTCCTCCCCTTCCTTCCTCCCTCCCTCCCTTCCTCCCTCCTTCCCTTTCTCCCACATGAGACACTGAAGAATAGCAACCAGCAGCAGAGAACCGAGAGCCCGGACTCTGGGTTTATCGTTCCTTTTACACCAGTACGAGCGGGCAGCTGTAGGACAGGAACATTGTTGGCTCTGCTTCCAAGACAGTCTGTATCTCCTCACTTGACTTTCCATTCTATAGACACAGGAGAAAGCCAAATTTGGCTTTTGGGTTTCAGTTTACTCCAACTGCCCACTGACATCAGCGTAGGAACTACAGTCTGGTTAAGGCTCTGCACCTTCGCTGGGAGGGGGAAGAGGCAGCTGATGGACATATTCTCTTTGAGTCAGATAATTCAACTTATTCAAAGTCATTCAAATCTATAAAGAAGTAAAAGAAAGGGCGCCTGGGTGGCTCAGTCGTTGAGCGTCTGCCTTCGGCTCAGGTCATGATCCCGGGGTCCTGGGATCGAGTCCCACATCGGGCTCCCTGCTCGGCGGGAAGCCTGCTTCTCCCTCTCCCACTCCCCCTGCTTGTGTTCCTGCTCTCGCTATCTCTCTACTCTGTCAAATAAATAAATAAAATCTTTAAAAAAAAAAATGTAAAAGAAAATGTTCTAACCGGTTGTTAAAAAAATAACTCGATAACTTGTTCCCTGCAAGATTGCCCACGACTGTGACTAACGACCTCCTGAAGACCACACATCTCTGTGTTCCTGTCCACTTTCTCGTTGGTGTATAGCCAGGTGTGGAATGGCTGGGTCATAGGGTAATTCTGTGTTTAGTTTCTTTTGAGGGACAAGGAGGCTGTTTTCCACAGCAGCTGCACCATGTTGTAATCTCACTAACAGTGCAGAGGAATTCCACTGTCTCCACACCTTCGCCAACATTTTTTTTTTTTTTAATAACAGCCATCCTAATGGGTGTGCCCTGGTCTCTCACTGTGGTTTTGATTTGCATTTCCCTAATGATGAGTGATGTCAAGCATCTTTTCATGTGCTGTTGGCTATTTGTATGTCTTCTTTGGAGAAATGTCTGTTCAAGTCTTTTTTAATTGGGTTGTTTTGTTACTGAGTTGTAGGAGTTCTTTATATATTTGGATATTATCTCCTAACCAAATACATGGTACGCAAATATTTTCTCCCAATCTGTGAGTTGACTTTTCATTCTATTGATTGTACTGTTTAATGCATAAGTTTGTGTGTTTGTTTTCATTTTTGATGACTGAGGTCCTGAAATCCAATGTGTCTATTTTTTCATTTGTTACCTATATTTCTGGTGTTATACCCAAGAAATCATTGCCAAGTTCAATGTCATAAAGCATTTTCCTTGTCTTTTCACCTAGGGATTTTAAAGTTTTGTTCTTGTGCTTAAATCCCTGACCCATTATGAATTAATTTTTGTATATGATGTGACATAAAGGTTTGATTTCATTTTTTTTTTCTGCATGTGGAAATCCAGTTTCCCCAACACCATTTGCTGAAAATCGTGTTATTTCCCCCATTGAATGGTTTGGCACCCTTTTTGAAAATCATCTGACCATGTGCAGGAGGGTTTTTCGGGCACTCTGTTCTACTCCCTGGTCTCTACGTCTGTCTTTATGTCAGCACCACACTGTCCTGAGTGTTGCACTGTTGTAGTAAGTTTGGAAATCAGAACATGCGAGACTTCCAACTTTGTTCTGCTTTTTCAAGATTGCTTTGGCAGTTCAGGGTCTCTTGAGATTGCGTATGAGTTTTAGGATGGCTTTTTGTAATTCTGCAAAGAGCATTGTTGGGATTTTGAAGGGACTTCAGTGAGTTTGTGCGTTGCTTTGGGCAGTACTGACATCTCAACATTAAGTGTTCCGGTTCTTAAATATGGGCTGTCTTTCCAGTTATGTCTTTAACTTCTTTCAGCAGTGTTCTGTAGTTTGTAATGTACAAAGATTTCACCTCCTTGGTTAGGTTTATTCCTAAGTATTTTATTCCTTTTGGTCCTATTATGAATGGAGTTGTTTTCTTAATTTCCTTTTTGGATTGTTCATTGTTAGTGTACAGAAACGCAGTGATTTTTTGCATTGATTTTATATTCTGCAACTTTGTTGAATTCATTTATTGGCTCTGTCAGTTTTTGTTTTTGCTCTGTGGAATCTTTTGGGTTCTCTTTATATAAGATCATGTCATCTGTGAGCGAGTCTACTTTTAGAGTTATGAACAATTATACATATTTGTTGAAAGTAACTCTCAGCATGTCTTAAACTATGCAAAAGGGCATAAACACCCTTCATGGGTCATCCTACTTTGGGGTGGGACAGAGTTCACCCCAATATCTTCACTATCATGGAGGCCTCCCTTCATAGTGACTGGGGTTATTTGCAAACATTTTAAGGCAATTTAATTGATAGATTCTATTTCATCCATGGTTTGTATTTACGTGTTTGCTTTTCTAACAAAAAGATGACTACCACGCGTCCGCCATACATAAATGTCCCTTTAAGCCATTCTGAATAAGCTGAATGATGCGCTTTGGCTCTATTTTGCAAAGCCAGGGGCCCTGCTCTGCTTACCCAATAGGAATTATTTTTATTGACTCTGTCTGCCCGCTCCCTTCCCTCTTGGAATGAGGAGGAACTTTGCTGACATGGCTTCTGCATTCACAGCTCCCTCTGAGACGCGGCCCGCTACAATCAAAGGTCTGCAGCGTGCTGCCCTTCCTATAATATTTCAGTTTAAACACCGCATCACTGTGCTGGCGTCACATCTCATTTGCACTGTGGCCTTTGTAGGAGACAGGGATCATTACGGAGCGAACACTGAGAAAAAACATATTACAGCCGGCCAGGTAGCGGAAGGGAAGGGAGGGAGGGTCTGGCCGGGAACGGAAGGGGCCTTGGGCGGAGAGGAGCCTGCTGCCCCCAGTTGTCAGGCTGATCCAGGGGCACGGCCACTGAAGCCTCCGGTGGCTCCGCGTTGGTCCCAGATGCCGCTCTTCCACTTTCCTCCGGCTGTCGCAGGAAGGACGATTGATTCCCCTGTGCGTGCAGGTGGAGATTATCCTCTTTCAGATAGATTTCCCCTTTCCCTCTCTCATTTTCAGTCTTCTGTGCACACATGTGGGATGGACCACGTGGCGTGTCATGCACACGGCTCTTTCCCAGGCCCTGCCTTTAAATCGGACTCAGTGGTTTGGACAGACTGTCCAGCAAGGAAATAGTAATAATCTTTTGTTGTTGGTTTTATTTGCTCTCCAATCTCTGCAATTCACACTCTAATAATTTCATTTTAAAACGAACAACTGTCATGAAGGTTTGCTCCACTTACTATTAAAACGAGAACAAAGAAGTGGATTAAATCCCCAGCTAGAGCAGCCTCCCTGGTTCTTCTCTCTTCCTCTCTTTTCTCCCCTCTTTTCTTTTTTTTTCCTTTCTGTCCCCTTCCCTGATGTCCTGGGGTGACCCCATGAGCAGGAGGCACAGAAGCAGGTGCTCCTGGGAGGGCAATGAGGGAGCACAAGGGAGGAGCCCCCCACATGACCCCAGCCGGGAAACCTGTTCTTCACCATCTGTGTGCTGGGCGGGGACTGTCCACCCCTGCGTCCCTGCAGGCCTCAGCTCTGTAGAGGCACATTGCCTGAAGCCTCCAGGGCCTCAGGGACGCCAGGGGGCATAGTGGGAGCATCTGCACTAACCATTCAGTCCAGAGGCCCTGAAACACCTTCAGACATTTGGAGGATTTATCCACTAGAAAAATACCTATGAAGTACCTACCACAGGTGAAGCATTCTTACCCTGGATCACACACTGAACGACATAGAAAACAAATTCCTACTCTCATGGAGTTGACACTGGTATGCGGGGGCAGATAATCAATAACTAAGTATATTAACACCTCTGTGCATCTGCTGTGGATCGCTACAGGGAACCGAGCACAGGGAGGGTGCAGAGGGACTTGGGGGTATGGAGTGGGTGTGGCCATTTTTAACTAGGATGGTGACAAGGCCAACGGTGAGCTTGAGTGGAGACAGAAGATTAGGAGGGAGAGATCCATGATATCTGAGAAGGAAGGTTCCAGACCCAGGGGAGAACAGGGTGGAGGGCCCTGGGCAAGCTGAGTTGAGTGGGGTGAGTGGGGTGAGTCGGGCAAGCAGTGTGGTAGCCAAAAGTCAGTGAAGGCCACCTTGGGACGGTGGCTTCTCTTCTGGGTGAAATCAAGGCCCTGGGGTGTGGGCAGAACTGCAGAGCTACGTTCTGTTCTCAGAGGACCGGGGCTCGAGACTTGCTGGCACGGACAAAGACAGTCACAGGGGTGCCCTGGGAGGGCAGAGCCCTAGCCAAGGGGACAGGGTGTCCTGCTGGAATGGGGGGACGCAGGTGGTGCCAATGGCCCTCTTGTGAAGGCCAACAGCTCTGGGCAGATGTTTGCTCCGGGGTGTCAGACTGGGTTCATCCTAGCAACTGTACCATGAGAGTTTAGGGTCAGACCCTGAGAAGTGACGTCTGGCCAGGACACCACATCACGTGCTTCCAGTTGTTTCTTGGCGGAGAGATCAAAGTGATGATCTGGAGAAGTGTATTTATTGTACACTGATACATTAGCCTTTCTGGATGAGCTCAGGTCAAAGGCACTAACAGGAGAGGATATTAGGATGCATTCTGGGTATAGGGTATACAAAGCATCATTATGAACATTTTAATGCTTTCCTTCCTTTCCTTTTTGTTAAAATCCACCATCTTCAAGAACATATATCCTATGAATCACCTTCAAAGGGGGATTAAATTTCCCATGTGCAGCCCACATCACATGCAAGCTGAAACATCCATGTTCTTGATTAAGTTCTTAGACCTTGGTGATTGTCTTTACTGAGCATCATACTCAAATCCCTGCACATGAAATGTCTAGGCTTTCATTTTCAATTATTCATGAAATGTGCAGAAACATGGTCCAATGCACATTTGAGCAAAATTTGCTAATGCCCCTGAACAAATCATAAACACCTCACCAGGGGGCCTGGGAGGCAAGCCTCCTGTCCGATAGGTGTGTTATTATAATCTGCTCTTGCTAAACAGACAGCGAGCCCAAGGTGACAGGTGCCCGGCACCCAGACTCGGGCAGGCTCAGCTGTGACGTCCCTCCTTGCTCCC
Organism: Mirounga leonina; assembly: GCF_011800145.1. NCBI lineage: Eukaryota > Metazoa > Chordata > Mammalia > Carnivora > Phocidae > Mirounga > Mirounga leonina. The sequence goes on along the minus strand of NW_023270865.1, from coordinate 2,319,356 downwards.
ACAAGGAGAAATGCCTCCAGCAGTCTTCAGAAACTCAACACTAACACTCGTTCTTTTGTGCCAAAGAAGCAAGGTAGCAGAATGGCATATTTTAGTGCTGGCACATGGATAAAACTTTGCCTCTGATATGACCCCATATATGACCTGCTTTACTGTGGGTCAGCCTGATCAGAAGCAGAGGTACCCTCTTAACTCTTATGGGCTGGGATGGAGAGATTATACCCACAGGGATGGTCTGAGGTATCTCTCTAGAGGGTGCATTAGATCGTGCAAGACACATGTCAGAGAGATGAAAAAGAAAATTAGGACACTGGAAGTACATAAAAATGAACAGGTCACCCACACAAGAGGAAAGCAGAAAGTGTGCAGGAACTGACAGGTGTAAATTACAGCTCATCCAGTTACCTTTGGAAGATATGCATTATGTTAATTAGCATGTGTTCTTCCAGGTTCTGGGCATATGAAACAAATCCAACAAATGCCTGCCCTCCTGGGGGTTCTAGTCCAGTGGAAGGGAGGGAAGTGGGCAGACGAATCCGCAGGACATCAGGGAATGATCCCTGAGTAAGAGTAAGGTGGAAGGAAGGATTTGGGCAGAGGCCTGGAGCAGTGACGGTGTGGTCCACACTACATTCAGCTAAAAGAGCGCTGTGGGTAGAGGGAGAGCAGGTCCTTTTGGCAGAGTCTCGGCAAGTTTAAGGACAGGAAGGAAGTGGTGTTGTGGGAGCCGAGTGAGAGAAGGGATAGTAATCAGTGATACAGGTCAGAAAGGAAGTGGGGGCCGGGTCTCCAGGTGAAGAGAGACAAGAAGTCCTGTCAGAGGGATTACACAGTGTGTGTAATTTTTCATTCAAAGTTATGTCCCTGAGACTTGTTCGTGTGGTTGTGCATGGCTGTATCTCATCGATCTTTATTGCTGCATTGTGTTCCATTGTGAGACAATACCACAGCTCACCTACTCTGCTGCTGGGGGACACTTGGTTTGTTTCCAGCTTTGCCTGTTGGGAATAATGCCTAGGACGTTCTGTACGTCTTCCGTGGCGAGCATATTTTCATTCGTGATCAGTATAGATGTAGAAGCGGGTAGGCTTTAATGTAGGACATACATATTCAGTTCCAGTAGATATGGACACCCCTGCCAGGAGCATGTGATTTCTTTTTATTCATTCCACATTCTCAACAACCTGTGGTGTCATCAGTCTTTTTAAATCTGAGCATTCAGACGGGAGTAGTGTTAACTCAGTATGGTCTTACTTCTCACTTTCCAGATGACATAGAAATTGAAGTGCTCTTTAAAACATTCCATTGTCCATTTTGCCATCCTATTTTATCCAATATCTTTGAAGTCTCTTAATTCATTTACTATTTGCCTCTCCTTTTATAATCTGTAGAGATTTTTTTATGTATTCTGGATACAATAGCTGGTATTCTTGTTGCAAATATCCTCTCTCTCTCTCTGGCCTGCTTTTAATTTTTTTGACAAACAACAATATTAAATTTCAAGGTGGTGCAATCTTATCAGTGTTTACTTTTACAGGTTCTGTCTGTGTATGTGTGTGTGTATGTCCTGTTTAAAAAGTCTTTCCCTAGCCCACTTCACAAATTTATATCGCTGTGTCATATTTTAGAAAATTGTTTTTACCTTATAGTAAAACTGAATTTATGAATAGGATAAGAAGTTAGTCTAACTTGTCAACTTATACACAACACAACACATGCACACACTCTGCTGGAATTTTTATTAGAAAAGCAGTAAGTTTATAGATTAATTTCTGGAGAGCAGATATACTGATAGTATTGAGACTTCCAATCTATGAACATGGTATGCTTTTCAATTTAGTTAGTTTTCTCTTCTTAAATTTTTGTCAAAGGAATAAAACTATAGTTTTATTGGTAGAAGAGTTAGGTAATTTTTAGTTATATTTCTGGGTATATGATGTGTTTGATGCTATTATAAATACTGTTTTAAATAAAATTCTGTTTTCTATCAATCTTTGATATATTTTCAAAGTATCACCTTGATTATTCTCTTTTTTAAGATTTTATTTATTTATTTGAGAGAGAGAGAGAGAGTGAGAGAGCACAAGCAGGGGGAGTGACAGAGGGAGAGGGAGAGACAGGCTTCTAATTGAGCAGGGAGCCCAACACAGGGCTCAATCCCAGGACCCAGCAATCACAACCTGAGCCAAAGGCAGACGCTTAACCAACTGAGCCACCCAGGTGCCCCTCACCTTGATTACTCTGACAACACACTGTGAGAGGTAAAAAGGCCAGCTGATATACTATTGCAGGAATCTCAACAAGACATGAAAGGGAGGAGTAGTTGAAGTCTGTATATATTTTGAATATAAAAGTAGCAGAATTTTTTCTTGAGTTACCTATGGGGGGGGTGGTTCAGTTATGACTCTAAGATGTTAGTTTGAGATATTGAAGAATGTAGTTATAATTTACCAAGATGGGGAAGACTGGGAGAAGAAGGTTTGAGATAAATATTGAGTTAGTTTTAAGACAAGATCAAGATATTTCTTTTTTTAAATTCTTTTTTTTATTATGTTATGTTAATCACCATACATTACATCATTAGTTGTTGATGTTGTGTTCCATGATTCATTGTTTGTGTATAACACCCAGTGCTCCATGCAGAACGTGCCCTCCTTAATACCCATCACCAGGCTAACCCATCCCCCCACCCCCCTCCCCTCTAGAACCCTCAGTTTGTTTTTCAGAGTCCATAGTCTCTCATGGTTCATCTCCCCCTCCGATATCCCCCCCTTCATTCTTCCCCTCCTGTTTTCTTCTTCTTCTTCTTCTTCTTCTTCTTCTTCTTCTTCTTCTTCTT
>NW_023270865.1:2309315-2316507 GCF_011800145.1 Mirounga leonina | reverse complement strand
TTCTTCTTCTTCTTCTTCTTCTTCTTCTTCTTCTTCTTCTTCTTCTTCTTCTTCTTCTTCTTTTTTAACATATAATGTATTATTTGTTTCAGAGGTACAGGTCTGTGATTCAACAGTCTTACACAATTCACAGCACTCACCATAGCACATACCCTCCCCAGTGTCTATCACCCAGTCACCCCATCCCTCCCACCACACCCCCCACTCCAGCAATCCTCAGTTTGTTTCCTGAGATTAAGAATTCCTCATATCAGTGAGGTCATATGATACATGTCTTTCTCTGATTGACTTATTTCGCTCAGCATAATACCCTCCAGTTCCATCCACGTCATTGCAAGTGGCAAGATCTCATTCCTTTTGATGGCTGCATAATATTCCATTATATATATATATATATATATATATATATATATATATATATATACCACTTATTCTTTATCCATTCATCTGTCGATGGACATAAGATCAAGATATTTCTTAAATAGCTATGTGGAAATATTGAGAATGCAGTGAATTTACAGGACTGTAGTTCAGGAGAGGAGTCTGGATTAGAGGTACAATTTGTGAATCATCAATATATAGATGATATTTTAAAATAACCAGATGAGGATTACCATCCAGAGAATGAAAGTAAGAGGAATAGTCAGTGAGAAGAAGAATAGAGAGTAATTTTCCAAGAGCCCACTGAAGAAAGTGTTTTTAAGGAAAACAATGGATCAAATGTGTCAACTATTATTAACAGTTCAGATAAATCTAGATAAGAGAATCGTCCACTGGGTTGTGGAAAACATTGCTCATTAATGACTCACCATACATTCCTTTCTTCTTTACTGAAACTGATTCTGTTTGGGTACCATATACCTGACTTTGAAGAATGATACATGATTGACTTTTCCCCTCTGCCAGTGATTAGTCCTGGGACCAAGTTCTGGTAAGAGATATAAGAGGACATATGTTAGGGGACCTGGCAAAGGGCTTCCTTCTTGATAAAAAATAGATATATGAGGACTCAACCCTGGTACTGGCACCTGCCTTGCTTCCTCCTTTGGGTGCTGACAGCCAATGCAATAATACTACAACTTAACAGCTAAACGATGGCTCCATCTTGATCTACTCAAAATCAAACAACTCACATCTAATCCCCAGGCTTCAGGAGAAATCACAATAGAGCTATCAATATGCACGCAAAAATTGGACATTGAAAAAATAGTAAATCATGATGAAAAGTACAACATAGGGAACCTAGCCAATAATATTGTAATAACTTTGTGTGGTGACAGGTAGTAACCACACTTATTGTGGTGAGCATTGCATGATGTATAGAATTGTCGACCATCATGTTATGCACCTGAGACTAATAGAACCTAATAATAAATAAAAATAATAGCTAACAATAATAAATAAATAGTAAATCTAACTTACTTTCAATAACTTCATAATAAAAAATAGTAAATCAAATTTATCAGAAAAGGTCAAAGCAAAATTCAATACTCTTTAGAGAAATATAAATAAACCAGAGTCTCTACAATGTATGATATGCAAACTCCCAATGCATTTAAAACACCAAACTCACACACACACGGAGCAAGAAAAAGTGACAAGGAATCAAGAGATAAAATAATCCATAGAAGAAGTTCAAGAGATAAGTAAAAAATAATTATTAGTGGATAAGGATATCAAAATAATTATGAATAAATACATGAAAAAGAATAGAGAATAATACAGACAAATGGAAAAACAAGAGTGAGCAAAAGTAATCAAATGGGTATTCTAGAACTGCAAACTACACTGTTTTTTAAAATGTTGAATTAATTCAAAAGTTAAGGCAGAAGATAGAGTTTGTGAACTGGAAGTCAGACCATCCTGCCGCAATTCCAGTAAAAATATAGGAAAGAACAGAATTGATAGAATCGAGAATGAAAGAGGGATATGTGAGAGAGTGAGAGAACAAAACGGAAGCTCTGGGCACAAGTCCATCACTGAGGACTGAGAACGTCATGGGACAGTTTAGAAAGGTGCGTGGACCTCTGTCATACCCTGTCTGCTGTGCCCTCACCTCCGGGGCAGACAATCTCTGCGCGAGGAGGCTGAAGACATCACCAACAGAAAACATCTCCACCAGGGAGAGTGTTTGCTGTGTCTGAATTGGGCAGCTGAATGGGATGTGTCCCCATGCCGCCTGGGCTGAACTCTTATTCTAAATACCTAATTTCTGCAAAAGACCAATGAGCAGAAAATGCAAGCATAGAAATATATGAAATAAAAACACCCAATAAAGTTGTGACATTATTGGGCAACGTGATTGTATCCACATAAAACGAAAGCTGGGCTAGCAAGCCCTGTCTGGTCTGTTGGTATCCTGCAGGAAATGCTGAGTTCTATCCAGGACACCCTGAGTCACCTCTCTCGAAATTTCAGTGGAATTTTAAAATTTGGCATGAATTTTCCATAGAGCTTTTTGACAATGTGTGTGAGAGTTTTAGCATGTGCACACAATTAAACCCAGCGATTCCACTGAAGGAATGTCTCCTAGGGAAACTCTGGGGTGCAGTCAGGATTCTAAGCTGAGATCATTTTTTTGGCCTTATTTGTAAGAGTGAAGCATGCATCTATCCAAATGTTCTAGGATAGAGAAACTTAAATATAGGAGAGCATACTGGAAAAAATAGGTGTCCATAACGATTGTAATTTTAATGTGCTCAAGAGACATACATGCACTTAGGAGAATATAAAGGGACGTTTCAACATTAGATATACTTATCTCTGAGAGTTACTTCTCCATTTTACAAGATAATTAATAATTTTATACTTTAATAAAGATTATTATAATGTCTCAAATTCACTTTGAACTTTAAAAATAAACAGTGTATTTCTTTAAAGCCATACCTGTGGGTGGATATGGAGGGGAGGAGGGAGATGGGTCCCCAGTAGAGGAACTCGCACAAGTATGTCTTGGTGAAAACCATGGCATCATCCCAGCAGGGGCACGCCCCCGGGGAACACTGCTGTCCCCGAAGACAGATGCCCAGTGGCCTCCCAGACCTCCCTGCCTCCTCTTCGGGCCTCTACCATAAGCTCAATAGAAAGAGACGGGATTCCTTATTTTGTCCTCTCTTTAGTGGGTGCATCTTTGGATCAGTAGCACTGATTAAAGATCAGGAGTTCAGTGAGGGTCCAGGGGTGCCTCGCCTGCCCTGTCAAAGAGCCTTATGCCTATCTTTACTGATTAGTCTCTATTAATAAACCTGCAGGATTGACAGGCATGTTGCAGGGTTGGGAGACTGTGGCCATAGGTGTTTGGAAACAGCCTGCATTCCTGACGGAGGCCCCGGGTCATTACTGAAGAGCTCATGGCACGTTCTGTAACCCAGCGGTCTGGGCCACAGCTCACTTCAGCTGGGCAATTATTGAACCAATCCTTGCAATTTTGGAAGGACCCTCACTTCCTTTCTAAGATCTGACCTTTGTCTTCCTCTCCTTGGAGCAAGTTCTGACCCTGAGGAAGTCCTGTTGTAGAGTCTGAGCCTGAGGAGCCGTCCACACATGAGGGGCCTGGAGGAGGAAGCTGTGAGTTAGTGCTGGTTGGGTGTCGGCGCTCCTGCCTGCAGGTGAGTGGTACCTGCCACCACCTGTCCCGGGATGGCTCTATGAGGCAGCAAAGTAAGTCTGCAGTGGCTAAATCAGGGCACTGGACTCAGCTAACTGAAGAAAATCGCCCTGTATTCTGCGCTGCAGTGAAAGGGGACTCTGGCAATTCTGTTCTTCTAATTGAAACAACGACATGCAAATGAAGAAGTAAACATTCAGGCGAGTCACATGGAGATAGAAACGCAGAGCAAACACATTTCACTCTGCACAGGAGAGGGGAGCTGGATTGGGAAACATCCTAAAGGAAGGGATTTAAGGCTTCACAACAAGTAGGAAAAATGAATAGGTTACTGTTTGTACCTCAAATGGCAAAGCATTAAAAATACTGACTTGCCTTTTTATGTCAAACGTTTTTGTTATTTTACTCTTTGCTCACAATACTGCTTCTCAATGAGCTATTGTCAAGAGAGAAGACTCAGAAGGTCGAGATATGAGGGGCTTATCTGGCTTCTCAAACTGCAGAAAAATAACCTGGGAATTTGTTAAAATGCAGATTCTAAGTCATTGGTCCAAACTTACTGACCCCAAATTCCAGTTGTGGGATGTGAGAATCAGGACTTTCATCACGTTTTCTGGAAAAGAAACACTGATAAGAACAAATCGTAACACACTTAGACAGGTTTGGTTGTAGCAAGTGATAGTAATTCTAATATTTGCAAAATTTATACAACAATTTACTTCATTTATTTAAAGACTGTTTGTAAAAACTGGATAATTAAAATCATATTGAAGTAATCATCATAAATCTCTGGATATACGTATAGAAGTGATGAAACTCACCTGCAAACACCTAGCAATATATTTACAGTAATAAAATATACAGAGCCATGTTTGATGAGCCTTCCCATGGCTGCTCACCTCTCACCCATGCGATCTTTCCACGCAGAGCCACTGAAGGAGTCAGAAAGGGGGTAGATGTATGTAAAGTGGTACCAAGCAAATGTTCAATAAGTAGCTCAAAAATTAGCTTCTTGGGGAAAGCTGTGGGGTGCTTGCAAGAACGTGCACAGTGGAACCAGTCATGTATATATGCAATTACACGAGGCAGTGTGTGTGCCAAAAGCTGACCTAACCTGAACTCCCCGGTGGTATCGGTGGTGATTTTCACTTGCTCTGACCCTTCGTGTCTCTCCAACTTGATGCACGGGATGAAGACGGATCACTGCAATAAAAATTCTGGATTTACCTACCCTTTCAAACACTCACACACCTGACCTTAGACACCTGACCTTAGACATTTGTCCCCTGAGAGTGCAGTCCACCAGCTGCAAATTGGGAACACACAACCTGGAACTTTAAAAGGAACTCTTCTCCCTTCTCTGAGCCCACCCCGTTGTTCAAGGTCTTCCTCAGCCTGAGCTCCCCCTAGGCTGTACCAGGATCAAACCATCCTTGTCTTCTCCCTTCATTGGCCAATAATTGGTAATGCATCTGCACAGCAGATATTTTATCTTCTTTAAGGGAATGACCATCTCTTATTTTGCTCTCCTGATTACTTTTTGCATCACCCCCCCATGTGATGACAGGGTCTGTCTCTTTCTTTTACAGCTTCTGTATCATCTATCCCAGAGCCTGACACATGGTAGGTGCTTAGGGCATAAGGCTGTTAATGTTTACAAGAACTCATTCTGTTCCTGGAGCTAAAACACACTTTTTTAGCTGGGTGCTAGTCTTGTTCCCATTCACAGATGCGGAAACGAGGCACACAGACTCCAATGGCTTGTCCAGAGCCTCAAAGCAGCAAAGGAATGAAGCTGGGGGTCCAAGCTGGGAGTCTGACCACCCAGCCTGCTAGTTCACCTCCTTACGTTCATCAAGTCATTAGTCATCTGGAGTTTATCTGTGAAACTCTAATTTGTGTTTGTGTAATGTGTGCGCTGAATCCTCTTCTTTCTGTGAGAAGAGCATAGAATGTGGGGCTGGCTTCAGAAGAGCTTGAGTTTGGAGGTTTCCCTGTAATACTGACCCAACATGTCCCTGCTCTCTCAAAAGCTGCATCTCCCATGCGTGGCAGAGAGTGAGCTTCCCACTGAGATACTGAAGTAGAAAGAACCACCCGTAGGAAATGTGGGTTCTGGGCTCCCTTCCCACAGAGTTTGCCTGTGAAGGAAGAAATGGCACCCGATATTCCACTGTCACCTGAGAAAAGAGGAAGTCACAGAAACATCCTGTCACAGAATGACAAGCACGCTTAAGCCCAACAAGATGTCCAACCGTGTTTTCTTGTCCTCATGGGCTCTGGGTTACAGATGTCTGGCAGTATCCTTGACAACCGAACCAAACTGCTCCTGCACTATGCCCTTTCCCGTCGAGAGCGGGGAGCTGGGGGCCTCATTTCCCTGCACCTCCCCAACCCTGAGGATTCTGAGCAACCCAGGACCTCGCCACCAAGAGACCCACCCATCGTGGTGGTTGAGCCTCTCGTACAGACCGATCGGAGGTCCCAAAGCTAGCTTAGCCTGAAAGCCTACACGCAGGGGCAACTTAGAGTTGAGAGGTGTTTGTGGTAGACCATCACAAATGGCAGATAATATTTCATTTGGTTACAAGTCACAAGAAAGCTACATTGCCTTCACAACAAGATGGAAGTAGCCTAGGTTCCTAGTCCAGCCACATGGAGATGTGGTCATTAAAAAAAAATGTGTAAGCCCCAGTCATTTTGGTGCAAGTCCTTCAGTATAAGGTCTCGCTGACTCAGTCTCACCTCATTTTGTGTGCACGTCAGCCTTAGCCTTGTGTGACGGTCCGGCGCTGGCGTGTGTCTGCGTGTGGAGGTGGGCTGTCTTCTGCTGCCTCGAACCCTTTGCAGCCTGACCTCAGCTCTGCTCTGCCACCCCATCCTCAGCTACGCACCCACCAGTCTCTTCTGGGATGTCCACCTCCCTGCGTTTAACACTCTCAGGATAGCAGGCAGGGGTGTGGTGAAGTCGAAGGGCCCCAGAGAGAGCAGCATGGGCTCCTGCCCCAGCCCTGCCATGCGCCGGCGGTATGATCTCTCACCGTGTAAAATGGAGACCATGGTGGGTCCACCTCCCAACATCATCGAGTTATTACATGTGAAACATTTGGAACGGGTGATGAAAGTAACAAGGTAGAATGTTTGTTACTATCACGAGTCTCTGTCTTCACCTTCCTCCTGCACACACACACACACACTCCCCCAAATCTCCAAAGGTCAGAAGGTTCTAGAAGTTTCTTACCAGGTATCACCAAAGAGCCTAGCACCATGCCTTGAATGTGGTAGTAAGTAAATATGTAGAAATACGTATTTTTTCTATGAGGATATAATCTTTCCAATAGAAACAACCTGGTCTAAGTTTGGATAGATCATATCCAAATGAAGTTGAGAACCAAAACAGTGATCTAGATTATTCTTACAAGCTCATACCCCACCAACACAAAGCCTCTTTGTTTAGAATATTTTATTTTGTTATTTGCACATCTATCAAGAATTTGTGAGCTCACAATGAACACAAAACAGTGTGTAGTAGATGTACTGGTTAAGGCTGTGGCCAGTTTAGGGGCGCCTGGGCGGCCCAGTTGG
>NW_023270865.1:2224200-2309305 GCF_011800145.1 Mirounga leonina | reverse complement strand
TTAGGGGCGCCTGGGCGGCCCAGTTGGTTAAGGCTGTGGCCAGTTTATCCTTGTAAGCACTGCTTTGCTTTCTGCAATTTAGGTAAATGCCATAGTGAATAGTTCACTAGGCTGCCTTTAACGAGGATCGTGAAATTTACCTATCTTTACAATGCAGACTTGCATTGATTTTTTTTCCATTTACTAATCCTACTTGAAAACAAAGCACAATATATCTGGGTTCTGCTTCTCGATTTTTCTTGATCTTTGCTGGGTGATAAACGTACATTAGTAATTACATAATAAGCTATTCCATTCAGGGACATGCAGGATACTCTGTAGATAGGTAGACTGCATTTCTTTTACATTTTCAGAAATGAATTCAGAAAATTTTAATTGCTACAAATGCCTAGTCAATAGACTGTTTTAAAAATGTAGCATGATAAAAATAAATGAGAAAATAAACGAGCATGTAAAAGAATTGCACTAATTGCACTAACCTTTAAATTAATACGTCATAATTAATAGGTAATTAATTACATTTTTACTTCCATATTCTAACTTTGATTCTGTCCTTAATGATATGTGATTAAAATATTTCTATGTTCAGATGTCTGAGGGTAAGTGTGTAGATAATTAGGAAACAGGTCTCTACAGCTATTAGCTTCCAGTAAAACAGCAAAAGCACACAAATACTGGACTTCTTTACCATAAAAGCCCTTTAGAGCAATTGTCCATCTTCTTACATTGTTTCCAAAATGTTCAGCAAGATTAAAAATCATTCATCATTCCTTCTGATATTATAGAGTTTGTTTTTGGTTTTTTGACTATTTAACAAAAACAACTTGGATCAGGTAGATACAAAGAAAGAAAACACAGTAGCTAATTAATTTTTCCAAGCAGCCTCCTGCATAGACTCAGGGCAGTCAACAAGCCAGTTAACAGAACCTTCAGAAACCTGCAGCACAAACGTATTTGAAAGACAAAAGCGGTTCACTCCCCTTCAAATGCCGCTGGGTTGCAGGCAACTGGGTCTTCCACACCCGGGGAAGTCCTCCCGCCCCGGTGACTCCGACGGGAGCCTACCAGCCCAGCTCAGTCCCCCCGATTCAATGTGGTGTAATCACATCCTTTCCCCGACCAGAATTCTCAGACTTTTGCTGTTGTTGTTTTTTTTTCTTTCTGTTTCTAACTTGTTTGCCCTCACTAATTAAAGAAATGTGCCATGTTTGAAAACAAACAAAAAATAAATTGGATGTGCTGGTGGGAAAAGTGCCAGAGAGATCGTGCCAAAAACGTGTGGGTGATTCCAAACAAGGGGCTCCCTTCCTCCTCCGCTCCCCCTCCTTTTTTTTTTTTTTTTTTGGTTTCAATAGCTATTTTCAGTTTTATACTGGACAGGCATACCGTGGCGGAGCAGCTCGGCCGCCCGGCCGCCGCCGTCTGAAGCACAGGGCCGGCCGGCTCGCCCCTCCTGGCTCCCGCGAGCTTGATCTGAGGGCAGTGCTGTCAGCTCAGAGCCCGCTGCCATTCTCTGCTGCCTGCCGTTTGCAGCGGAGAAAGTTTAATTCCGAACTGTGAAAAGATTCAATAAGTCACCACAAATCACCCCGACTAAAGCCCAAACTGAGTAATTTACACAGCACTTTGTGATCTTCAAACAGTTTGCAGTGGGCGATTATTCATGCCCGACATGGGGCCGCTGGGTCCAGGCTCCCTGTTTGTTCTAAGGCCGAGGAGAGCTGTTTGAAAACCGCCAGAGCCGGCCAGGGGCCCAGAGATCACGGCTAATGTGACACCCCCAGGCCTAATCTCCTTAGAGCGCTGGGATAAAATAAGTATCCATTACAAAATCGGCCTTCATCCTGCCCCCTTCTGAGCCCGGCCACTCTGATAGCCAGCTCGGAGACAATCGTGCGATTCTAGACTTAATCAGGTATTAGGAGCTGAGGCAGGAGGAGAAGGGGCTAATCTCCATATTTAGTCCATCTGTACTTGTGGACCTGACTTGCCTGCCCCTGATAGATCAAAAGGAATTGGCAAAAATCAGATTAAGGCTGGAGAAGAGGGGGAGGTTCAAGCCGTGTAACAGCGACATTTTTTTCTCCCTGCCTTGGATGTGTATACATTTATTAAGACCATGTGGTTAATCCCATGAGCTTTCAATGCATTGTGCTCTTCTTTTCTTCTTTTCCCCGCTTTCAACAGCAGAAAAAAGCCATTAAAATGAAATATTGTATTAATTATAAAAATATGAGACATGCACATGCAGGGCTCGCGGTGTTGCATGCATTCGGAGAGTTCAGCGATTCGGCGGTGCCGTGCAGACGGCGGGCTCGCCCCTGCACCTGGGAGGGGACACGGGCCTGGCGCTTTCTGCGACTGAGACACACGGCGGAGCAGTGTGCGGTCAGCGGAAGAGGAGATGCTAATTATTAGCACAGGCTGCTGCGGAGTCTGGCTGGCGGCGGCAGGTGTAAGAGCAGCTCGGTGACATCTGAGCTCCCAGCGCCACCGCCGCGCTGCGGACCTCTGCGACGGAGCCCGGACAACATATGGGATTCGCCAATTAAACCAGCCCTCGCTTCCTCCTTGAAAGCATGCTGCCACATTAGGCAGAAGTGGGTCCTTCTCTGCCCTGCCCAGCCACCGGTGTGTCTGCGACGCTGTCCTGCCCGCGCGGTTCTGGCCGCCACACCTGCACACGGGCGCTCACAGCTCGGGACGCGGGGACAGACAGGTACGGAGAAGGGGCGAGAGGGATTCGCACTCTGGCTGCTTGCTGGACGTCACCCGCTGTTTGGAAACAGTGCCGTGTGGCCGCCAGCCGTGTCCTTCAAGCTAGGAGAGACACGTGCGCCTCAAAGTTAAATGTGCAGGCAGGCGCCCCGGAGCCCGTGCTCACCCTGCGACGGCCACGGCGTCCGCCGCCCAGCGAGTCCCGGGCCGGGACGGAGGAAGCTCGATGGCGAAGGGAAAGCTTGAGAAAGCGGCCCCGGCTCCCCTCCGGAGAGGCTGGCAGAGGCGCTTCCTTCCCGGCTTCTTACAGAAGGCCCGCGGTGCCCGAGAGAGCTGTGTGGCCGCCGGGCTCCGGCCGCAGAGCTCACCTCATTAGAGTGGATTAAGTCATGATGCTGAGAAGGATAAAAGGTGAAAAGCAAAGCGCCCAGGATGGCGGCCCCGGAAAGCCCGCGTGCCCTGTGTGTGCAGGCGTCATTATTGACGAGCGCCCATGTGGTTCACACGTTTCAATTACCGTCTGCCGGAAGCAAGGTGGCCGTAATTGCAGAGGCTGACGCGGGCGCCGCGGTTTCAGGGGGGCCTCCCGGCCCTGGTCACCTTCCCTTGATGCTTGACTCCAGGATGTTCAAAGGCAGAGGTCCAGCGCCTGCGGACCTCCCCGAGGACCCGGGGACAGGGCCATGTCATTAAACCATAGATGAATAAGGAACACCCCCCCCCCCACGTGCAAGATGGCGATGAGATGGGCGACTGCCGTTTGAACAGGGCTGGGGCTCCAGCTCTGTACCCCGCGGTGCGCTGCTGAACCCCCGCCTTGGATTCCCCTCACGAGACTGGCAGGAACGATGAGACGCAGACAGACCCCGAGGCCCCCGCGTCCCGCCTGGCCGCGCGTGGGCTGCCGACGCAGCGGGGTCGGCTGCAGCCTCGTCTGTGCCTCTCCCAGACACGGCATGTGGCAGGTGCCCTAACAGTCCGCACCCACCTTCCTTCTGCTCCAGTGACAGGGACCGGACAGACAGGCCGCAGCTGTAAGCGACTCGAAGCGCGAGGCTGAGGACATCCAAGAGGGTTTCAGATTGCTGGGGAGGCAGAGTTGTCGGGTGAAGCCCACTGGTGGCCAGGAAGGAAGGAAGGGGCAGGAGATACAGGGGCAGAATAAAAATAAGGAGTTATTGGACAACTCTTCTGAGTTTTCCCTACTTCCCTTCATCTACTGTAAAGAGGTGGGTTTTTTTGCTTTTTTTTTTTTTTTTGAGAGAGAGAGAGAGGGAATCTTGAGCAGGCTCCACGCTGAAGACAGAGCCGGACACGGGGCTCGATCCCACGACCCTGAGATCATGACCTGAGCCGAGACAAAGAGTCAGACACTCACCTGACTGAGCCTCCCGGGCACTCCAAGAGGATTTTCTTTTAACTGGGGGTGAGAGTACTTATATTTCCTGGAAAGGTTAGTGAGAAAAGGCCCAGGTGTCTGAGCAGCAAGCATAGGGTTGCTACATACTGTGAGCAGCCATCACTGGGGTTTTCGGGGATGCAAAGACTCTCGGCGCTCTGGGTCCCAAGACTCCTACCTCGGAATTGCCGCATCCGGCTGGGGGAGGAAATACAATCAGACCCTGCCAAGAGCTCGCTGCCCAGGGCGGGAAGAACTCTGGAAATGTGTAGCTCACCCACCTGCCAGGGTGTTTGTGTAAAAAATAAGAGAGGCTTAGATAGGTGTTCAAAAAATGTCATCATTTCACTTCCACAGCCTAAGAATTTCTACCTAGATAATTCAGTTTGAGGAATATGTTTTACAGGTTGGGTGTTGGAGCTATGTCGAGGCCCGGTGTGGGACAACTACATGCTTCCTGTTCTACCAGCAGGTGTAGGGCCCGTGCGCAGACCTGGGGGACGGCTTCCGTCTGGGAAAGGGATAGGTTCTGGCCGCCCAGGGCCACTGGTCCCAGAGCGTTTCCACAAGTGAGGACGGGGTCGAGGCGTGTGAGGCGGCTGTCCCCCGTCCATGTCCTTTCCCCTGCGTCTGCATCTTTGGGGAGGCCCCCCTCCTGCTCCAGGACCCTTCGTCTCTCGGGTGGGATGAGCCTTGATCTGACCACACTTGGTTTCATTCTTGTGCTGCATCCAGAATTCCCGGCCCCCTGTCTTCCTTCACAGGCTCGTCCTCCTCGGCCCTCGCTGTGTAGAATTCATGACTTCACTCAACAAACATGTATGTTTCCCATGTTCTGTATGTTCTCACTCTAAGCACTAGAAATTGTTGGGCATAACTGGGGCCACCACACCCTCTAATGGAGACAAGAGGGTCCGTGATGTCACGGTGTGCACCTGCCACACAAACCACATTTCAGAGCGACTGGTCACAGTGGGCACCAGCCCATCCTCCTGTTTGGTCCTCGTGAGCTGTGCCAATGGACAGACCCTGTTCCAGACCATCCCTTACACGTAAGGAAACACGTTCAGGGAGGCCAGACGTTCCGATCAAGGCACAGAAGTTCAGCACAAGAGTGGAACGTGGCCCTGCTTTCCAGGTCTCCTCACACACAGGGTAGAACGGACGTAGCGTGGACAGGCAGCCCCCGCCCCCTGTCCAGAGAGCAGCCACCACAGAGAAGGCGTCCTGCCCAGCAAAATCATTTGTATGTGGATTTAGATATATGCTGATTAAAAGTAACCGCGATTTCTAATAACCTGCTGTGTTCAACCCTGAGGGCCACCTAATTCTATTTCTGTGTGGTATACAAGGGCGTCAAAACTCAGCAAGCTTCATTCACGGGCCCCAGGCGGCGAGTGATGGCTCGGAGCCCTTCTCCCTGGTCCAGTCTTAAGTCCCTCAAATGTCACGTCCCTCAAATGTCACGTCCAGTCCAGAAGTGGTAAGTCCACACCGAAGCATGAGAGGTGACCAGTCAAGCACAGGATTGCTGGGGCTTTTGGCCTGATTTTAGTCCAGGACGTCAGAGTATCCCTCCCACCCTCCCAGGGACAGGGGCAGCGGAGGGAACGCCGGGAGGCTGCCCACGCACTCTCTTCCCAACCCCCCTCTGAAATGCAATTATCTGGTGGTCTTCCACTGGTTCTCAATCACCCGTCAGTTATTCAGCCGGCCTGCTGATTTCTGAGTGTGCGGCATCCCCCGCCCGTGGAACCATCACAATGTCCATTCACACATCTGCAGACAGGAACAAGCCGTGAAAAGTCAGGCCATTCACAGAGTTACTCATTAGCTGCTTGCACAGAAGGTTTGCTGGGGAACGAGCCAAGCAGAAGTCTGCAAAACAAACCATGGCGAGCACCTACGCCCTTCAGGAGGAGGCTCTGAGGTTTCAGGCAGAACCCATCTGTGGTGGGGCCTCTCCTCTGCTCGCCGCCCGGTTGCTCGGGCCACTTCCAGTAAAGCAGGGATGGTGATGACTCAGGACACATAGGGGTAAGGATCCCATGGGTTCGTGGGTGTGGTGCCGGCCCTTGATAAAATCCCATGAAATGCAGTCTATGAACAAGAAGTGAATATTAATAACAATAATACCGTAGTGTTAATAGCAGTAATTATTGACACTGATATTGGTGTAAAATAGCAGAGTACTAATGTCTAATTCGTCAGTAGGAAGATTTTCCACAGGGGAAAATCGATTCAGGCTCTGCAGGGTGTAAGGCCCAGCAGGGTGCTGCTTGCTGAGTCCCCTGGTCCTGGCATCACGGTCGCCCCATGTCCCTCCCGACGCATCTCCAAACATAGACATTTCTGTCGTCCTGGCTCGGAAGCGAGCCCACTTGTTGTTGATGCTGGGTGGTGGTGCCACTCGGGTGTTTACAGCTAAGTTCCACCATCAGGACGAGCTGGCCCAGGTTTGCATCCCGGTCAAGCCTCCTTTGCTGCACGGACCAGCTCTCCGGTGGTGGCCCTGGCTCCTGCATGTGCAGGAGAGCCCACACACCCTGGAAGCTCTGCAGGGAAGTCCCCGGGGGAGTGGGGACAGGGCTCGAGTAGGAGACACTCCCACGTGCTGCGTTGGTCCCGGGCCGGGGACGTGCCGACCCCCCACCGGGATCCCGATGACACAGAGCTCTGCACCCGGCAGCCTGTGTCACCCCCGCCACCCGGCAGCGCCTCGGGGTCGGCCTATTGCTGCTTGTGTGCCTGATGGAGGAGCAGAGCCCCCAACACGCTCCGTTCTGGCCCCGGGCAGCCCAGCGGCTCCTGGACCGGTGAAGTTCGGGCGCTGACAGTCTGCGGAGATTCTGTCAACTTGGGAGGACGACTTTCGGGAAGGTCACAGCCGTAGATGCATTAGCGGGGCGGCGTTGGCAGGCCGGCCTCTCCCCCAGCCCCGGCAGCAGGTGCGATTAGGTGACGCCCCCTCTCAACTGCTAAGTGCCCCTGCTGTCTTTGATGGGCCGGTCGCCAGTGGGCTCAGGGGAGACGCGCTGTCTCCTATGGCCATGAAAATTGATATTGAACATGGAAGGGAAAATCTCGCAAGCTGATAGCAATTAGCTAAAAAGGATTTGCGACTCCATGATTCATCACGCCAGGGGACCGAAGTCATTTGCAGACGCTGTTTCGAGAGTCCCTTTGCGCAGCTCTGAGCTCTGCCTCTGTTCATCTCTCACACTGGGTGTGATATTTTCGGCTTTCAGAGCCCCTTCTAGAACAGAAGCTGCCACAGCCGGCTGGTTCTCTCTGTCAGAGACGCTTTAATGAGAAGGTGCTCGAAGTGGGGCTCCGACTCTTATTTACATCTCAGCCATTCATGCAGGAGAAGGGAAGACTGTTTCTGTAAGGGTTTCTCGGGTTGTTGTTTTTGTTTAAGAAGGTAATTTGCGACTCTGGGCCAATTAGAAAAGGATACCGAAATGGATTAATCAAAACAGCAGTGCTATGGCATCGGAGGTACCACTGGGATGGTTTTCAGAGAGGCGCTCTGCCCCGGTAGCCGCTGCCGTATCTGAGGTCGCTGGGCGGCAGGGCCCGGGCCCATCTCGGGGCAGGTGCTCGCGTCCGCGGGGCAGGGCTGCCCGTCGTCCTGAGCATACCTGTGGCTCCCGGCCATCTAGTCAAACTGCTGCCAAGCATTCCATTATAGTAATAGGCTGCGCTTTCCCGATTCCTTAAATGGGCAGAGAGTTTGGTTGCAATTTTGTCACAAACGGTGCAGAAAATTCTGCATTGAGTCTGTCTCCAGGGAGAGCCCTGACCCGGATCTGGAGGTGAAATGTGAGGCTGGAAGGTTTGTTGGGACTGCAGACAAGGCGAGGGGGGCCCGAACCCTTACCGCCTGGCACATCGCAGACAGAAGCTTCCTTCTGCAGTATTTACATATGTGAAGTGAACAGTATATTTATATACTATTGCTTTTAATTTCAATATGTATGTATGTATGTGTGTGTTACAGATACATTGAAATCAAAAGCTTCTTTATGAGAAAAGAGCACCATAAACAGACCAAACGAAAATCCCGTATAATCTCCTCCCCAACTAGGGACTGGGCCTGATGGCACATCCACCCGGGGTGCAGGCAGCTCTCTGCTGGCCACACTGGGCAGCCTGATGGAGGGCCGGTGCGGGGAAGTCAGGGACCCGGTGTCCGCTGCTCCCCTCGGCCCCGTGCAGCTCCAGCAGCCTGCGGGCACCAGGGCCCCGGGGTCCTTTGCAACCCGACCTCGGGGTACCAGCCAGGGAGACGACCACTGGTCTGGCGTTCCGCCGTTCCTACCGAAGCCATTCATGCCTAACTTGTGCATGTGTTTTCCTGGATGGCCTGCACAGCCAAGCATGTTTTTCCAGTGCTTTTATGACCAGCAGGGCACCATCAGTGAAAGAAGGTGGGAAATTAGGAAAAGGCCAGAATCAGACAGACTGAAACACTTCGGGAAATGCAGGCATCTTTGTGGGAAGCTGGGATCCAGAGCGGAAACAGGGGCGAGGAGAGAAGAGCCACAGCCCTGCCAGGCAACAAGAACGTTCTGGGTGGTAGACGGGCCCTGGGCCAGCCTGGAGACCCTCTTGCTCCTGCCTCACACGTGGCAAGCAAGGGGTTCGAGAGCCCCTCCCTGCAGCATCTCCGGTGAAAGTAGAAATGGTTCTCTGTTGGGGTTGTTGATTTGGGGGCCGCAGAGCACGGAGGGCTTTCCTTCTGCTTCTGCACAGGATCCCCGACGTACAACAGCCCTGTGGTCAGTGCACCCCAGCGTGATTCAGAAGGCGCTCCACCTGCCCGTGTTCTTAGAGCCCCTCACGAGTCTGACGATTCTGTAATCGATTATGCTCTGCTCATTTGAACACCATGATGATATTCCTTAGTTCAATGAAGCGGCGCTGGCCACTTCTGAAGTGCTAGAGATCCAGGGGGTCGTCTGGGTAAACACCTGGCGGTTTCAGGATCTCCGCAGTTCACGTCTTGCAAACTCCATACTGACGTGCAAAGCAGGTGTTCTCAGAGCGAGCTTCGCCTTCCCTCCTGTTTCCCTCCTTCCCCTGGAGGACAGACTTTCTTGTTTGGTGGCCCCCATGCACTAATTATCTTAGATGTGACCCCTGCCGCCACCACCCCAGAGCCGCCCCTGGGCTCCCTGAACCGCTGCCCCTTCTCGCCTGGTGCCAAGCTTGACTCCTCCTGGGGAAAGCCTTGTGCTTGCTCAGGACCCCACAGGGCTCCCAGGCTCATTTCTGCTCGAGAGCCACTTCCTGCCCACGCCAAGTCGGAGCTGGCAGACTCTTGACAAACGGGCTCTTATCTCATCAGATGCTCTCCAGTTAGGTGGCCAAGTCATCCTAGTGTGTCTGTGACTCGGGGACGGAACGGTCCCACCCACTAGGGTGCGGGCCGGAGCAGGACCGCATCGCACGCTCCACATCAGGACTGAGCCCGGAGTCCCGTGTGTCCTTTACACCGCGTTCTCCTGCGGAACACGAGAGCTGCTTAGGACAACACCTGCTCAGCAAGCCAGATCAAAACTGCTGATGGCTCACAATCCCGGCAGGACGTGTGACAACAGGTAAACGTATCCCGTACTGGGAACTGGATCTCGTGACCTTGTGTCTCGGAGAGGTCAAAGAGTAAAATAGAGAAGAGTTGTGGGAATGCAGCAGAGCCCGTTTGGGAGTACGTCCAAGGAGGGAGAGAGCTGGGCTCGCTGAGCACGCAAGGGAAACGTGAGCTGTAGGTAGGAGGGTGCTCGGGTGCTCCGAAGTCCCAGACAATGTCCCAGCCCCCTGCTTTGACCTTGAGAAGGTCAGCTTCCCACTACCACCTCCCTGGGTCTCAGGCTAAGAACCTAAAATAGCATTGATGATCACGAGTGACATTGGTCATGTGCACGTGCTGAGGTACCCTAGCACCCGGACCCCAGGAAGACCCAGCCAGTGAAGAGGACCCCCGCTGGGTGAGCACATCCTGTTCCCTGCTTGCCCACCCTTCCTGCAGAAAGGAAGGGTCCCAGAGTCCCACTTCTCTGCTGCTCCCATTGGCATTTTATTACTTTCTCATGGACACTTACCATTTGCTCCCCCTTCCACTAAAGTCTATAAGTCTGTCTGCTCATCTACGGGTCTTAATGTTATTAGGGAGCCGTGGCTGAGAGGCAGGGCATCCAGTGTGGCTCCAGGCTGGGCAGCCTGGCCGTGCACCCTCATCCCAAAACTGGCCCACTGGGTGGCCCTGCCTATGACCCCTCTCTGTTCAGGTTTCTTACCATAAACAGACCTAAGCACTGCACCTGTCAGAGGGTCTTCCTATGAGTGATTTAACAATATTTAGCAAAGTCCTTAGAATAGGACAAACACACATGTGAACAGACACAACTTTCTTATTAGTGGGACTGAGCCGTGCCTTGTTCCTATTCTTCTGGTCTCAGTGCCAACCATGATGATCCCCCCAGACTAGAAGCACCAGAGTGTGTCCTGGCCTCTTGCGCCCTACGTGGTTCCAGATCAGGGTCGGGAGAGGGCCCGGTGCCATGTGAGGCTTCAGGGAGGCCCACGGATTGCTGCCCAGACTTGGTGGAACACAGTGTGTGGGTCAGCTCTTGGGTCCCCCTCAAGCCTCTGGCCCCGCTGGCTCTTATTCCCTGTAGCCCTGTGGCCTGCACTCATCTTGTGGCCTGTAGCTGCATATGCCCCTGGGGACTGAAAGGTGTTCTCCTCTCATGGAGTGGCATTTGGACAACAGGCAGCAGGCTGAGTGGATATGCCCTTCCTTCCCCTAAACCCCTTGCTAAGTCCAGGTCGTAAGGTTCCTTGCAGGCAGAGCCTACAAGATTGATGTGTCCCCTGCAGGTAGCAGAGACCGGCTCAGCAAGGCACAGCCCCACCCCCACCCCCCCAGCCGCTCCCAGAGCCTGAGCACTCTGCCTTGGCTGCTCTCTGGAGAACCAGGGAACCAGGGCTTCAGCTGGCCTCATGCATCCTTCTGAGGCCAAGTAAGTGCAAAGCAGATGTTTCTCTTGGTTTCAGCTTCTTAAAAGTGACAAATATAAGCTGTACCCACACTCAAGGAATCTACACGGTACGAATGCGTTCCTTGCACAGATCAAGGCCCGCTGGGCAAGAACTGTCCTCAGGGAGGAGGTGTGAGCCCTCATGTTAGAACTCCAGCAGCACGAACCCAGGGCCTGGCTGAGGGGCAGGGGCAGCACGGTGGGCTTCGTCTGGGGACTGGTCAGGACAGCATGAGGGACCCCCATCCACATCGCTTCCTCTGGTGCCATCTTGGTTTATGAGTCTAAGGTGGCCGTAGACAGCGTATTAGCTTCCTGGCCCAGAGGTGACAAAAGACCACACGCTGGGTGCCTTTAAGCAAAAGGAGTATGTTCTCTCACATTTCTGGAAACTGAAAGTGTGAGATCCAGGTGTCAGCAGGGCCCCATCCATCCAGGGACTCGAGGGACAATCCATCCTCACAGGTCTCCCAGCCTCGGGCGCCCCAGCTGCTCCAGGGCTTGTGGCCGTCACTCCAGTCTCTGCCTCCACCATCACGGGGCCTCTTGCCATCTGCGTCTCTCCTTGTCTCATGTCTCCCTCTCCTTTTTTCTTGTGAGGACACCTATCACTGCATGCAGGGTCCATAATCCAGGAAGTCTTCATGCCCTTAACCTAATCCCATCTGCACAGACGATTTTCCCAAAAAGGTTCTATTCATGGGTTCCTCTGGCGAGGACGTGGTCACCACTCAATGCACCGCAGATGTCTTTGGAGCTATGGGGTAAATGGGGTAAATTTGAGCAAAGTGTGTTATGCAGAGTTCGGGGAGGCATGAGTAGCTTGCCTCCTTTGGCCCTAGAAAGCACATTGTTAGTAGAACCCTGAAGGAGGAAGGAGGAAGGAGGCAGAATAATTCTTCACAAGGTTTTAGTGATTTATTTAATTTTTGTACAAAATTCTATTGTGTATTTTGCCAAGCCTTATTTTTATTGTCTGTGAGTGTAATACAGTCTTAGCCTAAATCACGGGGAGCACTAGTGCGATTTGCTGACTTTGCAGGGCCAGTGAGACTTCTGGTCTCAGAATTTTGATTGTTTTGGAACTACATTTATTTTATGGCTTTAAGCGGACAGAGAAAGTGAAGTCTTTGTATCAGGCAATGTGCAAATAACCACGGCTTTTGTAACTGGAGAATTTATCTTCTCTGCACCCTTGCTTGGCCCTTGGTCACTGTCCCAGTACCTGGGAGCTGGTGAGCTCCACTCTTTGTTGAATGACTTCTTATGGACGAGGAGTGCAAAGGGGAAAAGAAGGAAATGTGGTTGGGAGGTAGGTTGCTTTGGCTTTAGAAGCCACAGGCAGGCAGTTTTTAGTTTACTCGCTGAAGAATGCAGAACACTGAAAAATTCTTAATCAGAGAAGAGTCAGATTTGGACAAGAAGAAAGGAGAGACAAGATGTTTCAGTTGTGGGGATATATTGTGGTTTGAATTGTATACCCATAAAATTCGTGTGTTGACGTCCTGTTTGGAAACAGGGTGATTGCAGATGTAATTGGTTAAGTCACAATGAAGTCATCCTGGTAGGGTGGAATTGTGTGCTAAAAATACGAAATCCAGAGGAAAGAATCAGAGCGATCTAAATAAATGGGAGATAATCCACATTCAAGGATTGAAAAACTCAATGTGCTCATGATGTCAACTCTCCCTGAACTGATACGCAGGTTAAGATTTTTGGTGTAAATGTGGACAAAATTTTTTCTAAAATTTATATGACAGCTCAAAGAAATTGAATAGCTAGAATAATTCTGAAAAAAAAAAAAATCACTCTATTCCTATTTCAAGGCTTCCTCTACATATGGTGACCAAAGCCTTGTGATATCAGACAAGGGTCACAGACAGAGATTTAGCGAACAATAGAGGAGGGTCCAGAGAAAGAACCCCACACTCGTTCAGCCAGCTGGTTTTTGACAAAGGTGCAGAAACAGTCCAAGGGACAGCCTTGGACTTTTGTGAGGACAGCCCTCACAAAACACAGTGCAGAGGCATTGGACACCCACAGGGGAGCAAGCCCACACTTCCAACAAGGAGTAATTCAGGGGACCTTCCACCCGGTTCCACGTCTTCAGGGACAATGCTTGATGAAGAGTTCTCAGACATGGTCAAAAGCTGGATTCATAAAAGAAAAATACTCAACCCACTGGACTTCATCAAAATGAAATACTCCTCCTCTCTGATGAAGAACGCAATCTGTGGACAAGGAGAAGTCATGCATACAGCACTTACCGGCCAGGAAACCCACCCAGAAAACATCAAGAATTCTCCAAGCTCATCAACCGAGAAACAACTGATCCAATCAGAAAGTAGGCAAAGGTATGAGTAGAAATTTCACCGTGAGTGTGATGCACGGGGAATGCGCCCGGTTGGACGTCCCCGGCCTCGAGGGAGGTGTGATGGAGACCGTGGTGAGGTATCAGTGTATACCCAGTGGGGCAGCTGTGGTGAGGACCATCACGACAGCTGCAATCACGGTGGGACAGGGAAACGGTGGGACAGGCTCCCAAAAAACAAAACCCAAGAAACAACCAAAAAACCCCTTACAACCTCACTCAGCGAGAGCACTTCTGGGCATGTAGTCCCGAGGAAAGAAAATGCACACCGCACGCAAGCCTGCGGCGCAGGATTGTGCGAAGCAGCTTTATTCGCGGTAGCCTCAGACTGGAAGCAGCCCACGCATCCGTCGGCTGGCGCATGGGTATCCACCCAAGACCCATGCTCCTGGGGATCCTGGACACCGGTCAGCAATACACAGGACGGCATGCTCCACACCGACAACCACCTGCATGGACCCTCAGGGTACAATCCTGCGAGAAAACGAGCCATTGGAAACAGCAGCCTATCATACGATATTCTTGCAATCACACAGGAAAACATGGAAAACCGAGGAGAAGCTGTCTAGACTTAGGGGGTGAGTTTCACTGCCGAGGGTGGAGTCAAGGAGCTTTGAGATGCTGTCTCCGGCCTGGGTCCCGACTGTGACGCAGTCACAGACATCTACACCTGGGATGGGATGGCTCACACCACCACATTCATTGCATCAAAGCCAAATCCCGGGTTTTGAAGTTGTATAATTATGTAACCAGCAATCCCTGGGGAACCTGG
The DNA here is from genome assembly GCF_011800145.1 of Mirounga leonina. NCBI lineage: Eukaryota > Metazoa > Chordata > Mammalia > Carnivora > Phocidae > Mirounga > Mirounga leonina. Next base: position 2,294,999 of record NW_023270865.1, on the reverse strand, counting down.
GTGAAGGAGCCAAGGTGCTCTGGACTGTTTTTGCAACTTCCTAGGGATCTATGATGATTTCAAAATAAGGAAGTTAAGAAAATTTTAAAAAAAAGAAGCCAAAATAAATGCATTTAAAAAATGAAAGAAAAAATATGAAATTAAGCCCCACATATCAAGAGATATAGGTCAGAACACATGACATCAAGCCACGGAACACACGGCAAAAGGGAAACGCGTGTGTGATTTCAGACGCGTGAAACTATGTAAAGTTTATTGGCTCAGCCTGAGTAGAAAAAGTACAAAACTGTGCACAGGGAGGGTCAACACCACATTCAGAAGGGGAAGGAAGAAGCACAAAGAGGGATTCCAACATCATCTTCAAGAATTTTACTTGTTGGGGCGCCTGGGTGGCTCAGTTGGTTAAGCGGCTGCCTTCGGCTCAGGTCATGATCCTGGAGTCCCGGGATCGAGTCCCGCATCGGGCTCCCTGCTCGGTGGGGAGCCTGCTTCTCCCTCTGACCCTCCCCCCTCTCATGTGCTCTCTCTCATTCTCTCTCTCTCAAATAAATAAATAAAATCTTTAAAAAAAAAAAAAGAATTTTACTTCTTTAAAAACCCTGGAGCAAATACAGAAAGCCGAGAACCTTTGAAAAGGGTTGATGTGCAGCGTTGCTTATATTTTGCTGTATACTTTTCTGTAAGCTTAGTTTGTAAATACTGGGAAAGAGGCAGAGACCGAGCCAGACGGCAGAGAGCGCCCGGAGCCGCGGGCCCTTTGCGAGAGGCAGAGCATCTCCCGCACCCAGGTGGGGGGGGCTCGGATGGCTCTGGAGCCGGCACATGGAGAGAGCACCAGAGCCCTGAGCCCGCTGATTTAACTGCACTTTGCTTTGAAATTGAATGATAGATTTAGAGTGATTTCTGATTCAATCAGAAGAGGCAAGTGTGGATATTGTGTGGGCTTAGCAAGCGAAACAGAGGGCGGACCTCTCCCGGCCGACTGCGGCCCCTGGTGACAAGTTGAAAGGGAGACAGAGCTTTTTCACCAGGCCTGGGCTCAGGGCAATTCTGGGGTCAGTGATGGGATGTGAGGAGGACGCACGGCTGGGGACGAGGCCTCGGCCTCTGCTGCCCGCTGCAAAATGCCCCCCAAGTGTGCAATGTACCACCTGTGTGGCCCTGTTCTCAGGGAGGTTTCTTTCCTGTCCTCACTCCGAGCTTTGCATTTGGGGGGCCCAAACTCAAGGGCCCTTTGACCTTACCTCTCCGAATGGCGTCAGACCAAGGTGCAGCTCGTGGTCCACGAACAGTGGTCCCCTGTCCCCTCCCTGAGCTTCTGGATCTTCTGTCTCCACACACAGAGGTTGACTCACCCCGCTGAACACACCACTGGGGAGGAATCATGTTTATTCCTTTGAACAAAGAGAATTTCTTTTTTTTTTTTTAATCATGGTACGTTGGTTGCAGATGGCTCCTATCCATCAAGTGTGTGCGTCCCCCATTAAATCCGTGTGCTGGAATCCTAAGCCCCACGGTGATGGCCTTAGGAGGTGGGGCCTTTGGGAGGTGATTAGGTCATGGGAGTGGAGCCCTTAAGAATTGAATTTGTGCCCTTTTATTAGAGCTCCCTTGTCCCTTCTGCCAGGGGAGGGCACAGCAAGAAGATAGCCATCCATGAACCAGGAGGACCCTGAAGCGGCAGGTGCCTTGATCTGGGACTCTCAGCCTTCAGAACCTGGGAAGTAAGGTCATGCTGGTCGTCAGCCCCCAGTCCATGCTACTGTTATGGTAACCCTGTCAGACTAAGACCACAGCACCAGAAAGATCCTTTATTTCAACTCTCCTCATTTATAAAGGAAGGAGCGGAGCCTCCTGCAGGCAGAGGCCACCCCGAGGGGGCCCTGACGACTCACCCTCATCTTCCAGGTCTCCCGCGCGGCCACCCGCCTGCCGGCATCTCCTGAAGTGACATGCATCCGCACCCTCGCAGGGCTCGGCAAGACCCTGAGCGGCCCCGTCCAGAGGCCTGTTTGGCTTAGGACTCCCAGTGGGATAGGATTCACTGTAAAAGTGAAAACAAACTTGTTTGAAATAATTTATGGTTGGAAACCATTTGATTAGGAAACAGAGCGTGGTGCACACTATGGGTTCTTCTGAAAATTGGTACTAACAATGTGGTTTCTGGATACTGGCACCTGAGGCTCCCGTCCAACCGCCCTTGAGATCTGAGTGCTGTGGACAGGTGCGGAGTGGGCACGGAAGGGGTCCTGACCCAGCTGCCCTGTGACATGGCCACAGCCCGCCGACGCCGACGCCGTGATTCCCGCCTGTGGGATGCCTGACACTGAGACAGTACGGTTCACTGTCTTCAATCCCTAGATTTTGCGGGGAGCTGTTGGCAGTAATCGGTTCCTAAGACAAAACCTTCTTCTGAACGAAGTACAAAAATAAAATGTAAGTATATACCTTAAAATCCACTCCCCCCAACTCACAAAACTAAGTCACAACTTCCCCTGGCCAGAATAATTTGTGAGGAACATTATCCAGTTCTGCAGGAAGTCCCATCCCTCGGTGACATCATGCCTGCCCTGGATATTAAGGCACCTCTAGTCTTTGAATGAAAGAAATGTTCAAATTGATTAGAAAGCAGCAAAAGCACCCGCAGAAGTGTGTTCTTAGGTGGCTTTGTCAAAACTCACAGGGGCGGATTGGATTTGCTGGACAGCTTCCAGTTTGCCTGACACTGGAGATGTGATGTTTAAGTATTTTATGTACACCCAGAGGCCCTTTTCTGAATTACAGAGTTTTTGCGAACACTGAAATAAATACACAGAAATGCTGAAAAAAAATTAAAGAACACATTTCCACCTCCTGCATTTCGCTTGCAAGCGGCTGCTGGGCTGAGCCTGACGAGTATGCAAATGCATGGGCAGTTTGCCACCATAGAGCACGTTTTGCTCAGCTTAGAGTTTCTTATCAAAAGGTGTGCAAAGGATTCTGGGCAGTAGATCAAGCAGTTGGAGCTGACAATCTGACTTCGCTCGTTGAAGCTATCATGAACTGGATGTAAATAAACAAGCCTATGGGAGGGAAAGTGGCTTGTTCTCTGTGGCTGGGGGTCCGTGATCGAGACCCTGCGCGGCTGGGGGGCAGTGACCACTTCCCAGACCCGTTGGCTAGACATCGACTCACCACGAAGGCGAGCCCAGGGGGCAGCTCGGGGCTGGTCACAAGGTTTAGAATGGCAGGGAGCCGCACTCACATGGCTGCTGGGGAACGTGTTCCTTGTTCCAACTTGCTAGAGAAGGGCCACGGCGGTGAAGAACAAGCTCTATGGCAGGAGACCGATAAAGAAGCCACAGCACGGCGGGGAGGCCGGGGGAGCCAGGGTGCACGCCCGTCAGCTTGGTGGCAGTCCTGGTGTGAGTTCCCCCGAAGCCGACCCGAGACAGGGCGTGGGTGCAGGCAGACGTGTTTGGGAGAACAGCAGTAGAGGAATGAGGAAGAGATGACTGGGGAGGCCGGCGGAGGACGCATCGACGGGCAGGTGAGCGCTGAGGACAGCTTGACGTCAGTCCCACATTGACCTGGGGCACCGTGTGCACCACTGCAGGAAACAGGGTTGTTCCTGGGGAGTTAATCCTCCTGTACCCCCAGCCTGCTCCTCAAATGGGCCCCGCACGCTCCCAGGCTTGAGAAACACCTCTGGCGGAGAGGGGCTTTGAGGTACAAGCCTACGAGGTTCACAGAAACAGCGAGCCCAAGGGGAAATCTGTGGGACTCTGCAACAGTGGCCACGGGGGCTCGTGGTGAAGTCTAACCAGGGTTCTATCTTCCTTTTGCACCGCCACCGTATACGTTGGGGGGTGCACCGAGGGCTCCCCATAGTCCTACCACCCAGACAGCCCAGCGAGAGCAGCCTGCACATAGGCGAGTGTTTGGGATTGGTGGAGCAGGACGGAGTCACAGGGGCAGCCTCTGGGAGGGTCTTGTCACTCACGGGGAGTCTCCTGCCACTGGCGCCTCCCCCCCCACACAGTAGGTGCTCAGTGCATACTTGAGGAATGGAAAATGTGCTCCTGAGTGAGTGGGAGGACGGAGGCGGTCCCACAAGGGGGTGATGCTGGGCGGCCCAGGGAAGGACCGTCAGCATCATGTGGGTCCTCAGGGGGCGTTGGGTGGACACCTCGAGTTCTGGGAGCTCCCGTGGGCTGTCCTGAGCTTTGTCACCCTGACTGCGGAGCATCTTCCGCCATGTGGTCCCACGACAGGAAGGCCCATGGGAAGAGGGCTTGCACGCGATGGGCAGGAAAACTCTGCTTGAGCAACACTTCGCTGTAGCTGGAGGACTGGAAAGTGACCGCTGAATTTTAAACGGAAAACATTAGAACATTAGACTAAATAATCTTTATTGCCTTTTTTTTGTAGAGCTAAAAAATCAATAGTTTTGTTTCAAATGGAGAAGCATAATGAAGGGCAATTTCAAAAACACATTCCCAAATCTTTGCCCTATTCCCTGGAAAATTTAAGTTAATTACATCATTATTTTGTATTTGCCTGCATATTTGCCCTTCCTGATGCTCTTCATTTCCTCCTCTAGATGTGTTACCATATAGAAATGTGTTCCTTCAGCCCAAAGAATATCCTTTACCACTTCTTGTAATGCAGGTGTCCTGGAAACTCTGTTTCTCTGTTTTCGCTCAAATGAGAATGTCTTTCCTTCCCCGCACCTGCCGAAGAACACTTTCGCCTGCAGAATTCTCGCACATGGCCTCCTTCCTTGGACTGTGCTGCCAGGCTGACCTGCTTCTGCATCTCCCACCCAGGATAGGGCCTGAGAGGTCCACGGGAGGAAGACGTGCCTCCGGGTCTCCTGGGGTCCACGGAAGTGTCCCCAAGTCTCTACAGCACTGTCGGCCTAGGGACCATTCCCTAAGGACCCTTCCAGAAGTTCGTTGTGTTCTGTGGGTTATCACGGCGAAGTTTAAACCACAGTGGGGGCAGGGAGGGGACATTTTAGGGAACCTACAGAGTCTCTGCGGGCCCGAAGGCTGTGGCAGCCGCCACCAAGTCCACAGAGCCAGGCCTCCTCCATTTATTACAGAAACACTCCTTTCTCCCTCTTCTCCCTTCTCTTCCCATCTCCCGGTCCTCTCTCCTTTCTATTTGATTGTTTCTATTTGATTTTTGGCTTGCTGCAGAGAGGCACTAAGTACCTGGGAAGCACCCTTCACACGTGCAGGAAGAGCCTGGCTCCTGAGCTCTGGGTCCCGACGCTCCTTACTGCTGTGTGAACCCGCCGTCCACCTGCCACCTCCCTGGTCTGCAGCCGCGGGTTCCCACCGCCACCCGGTACCCGCCGAGCTGGCCCAGGTAGCCCTGCAGGGGGCCGTGCACAGAGAGGCTCGACGGTCTCTAGGCAGCTACGTCTCTGCTTGAACAAAATGCCTTCTCAATAGCATTAGCTCACCGTTTCCAGTTATTACATATCTTTTGGACTCTATTGTGGTGACTGAAGATTTCCAGACATTTGAAAAGATATAAAGCATGCCCTTGTGCTGCAAAGAAATCGATATTTTAAAATTCCTCTGGCCAGCTTTCCGTGGGACTCTTGACTTCCGTGGGGCCAAAATGCTGATGAAGTCATCAGTAGTATAGAAAACGCCCCCCAGTCTTGCTCAGGGAAGCCCCCAGCCTCCTGGCGTCTGAGGCAGGGAGAGGACTTTAGCTACATTGCAGGGCGTACAGCAGGCTCTTTTCATCCAAGCCTTCCCTGTGGGACGCCATAGGCTCATGTGCTGGGCGGTCCCAGCCGGGAAGAGTGTTCCCTGCCTCCTATCAGGAGAAGCCAGTGAAGGAGATGCTTTGTCCTCCTGCCTCCATAACCAGCTGTAGGCTTGTGCAGCCCTGCCCTCCTTCCTGCGCCTGGAGGACAGGTGTGCTCTCGGGAACCGACTCCCATCCCCGCGCCCCATCCCCGGGCAGGTGTATGGGGGTGCCCTTCCACTACCTGCAGGAACTGTGTCCCGGGGCCCTGGTCTCCATCGAGCATGTGTGGGGATCCCCTGGGCGGCTTGTTCAAGCACACTGCTCAGCCCCAGCCCAGAGTCTTTCCTTCAGCGTGTGGGGGGGCGCCCAGGTATCCTCACAGGTTCCCAGGAACCCACACCGCTGCTGGTCTGGGAGCCCCCCTGACACGACTGCTCCAGTCTCCCCAGTGACCAGACGCAGAGCCTCCCTGCAGCGTCCAGTGCATTGAGCAGCCCCCCGAAACCCACGCCCGGAGGGCACCCCCCAAACCACACCCCACCTGTCCTGTTCTCGTTCTTCCTTTTCACCCCACCCTCTAAAAATGGCTATTTTCCCCCAAATTCAATGGTCACCGCCGGATCTCTCTTCGGTGTCCCTTTGAGGACACAAATTCCATCTTACACTTGCTCATTTAGGAGGTATTTTCCACCTTCTCAGGCCTCCCTCATTCCAGCTTGAAAATGGTCATCCTCCTGAATTCCAGTCCATGTGCTGCAGCCACATCTGCCCCCTTCATTCCTGCCCCGCCACCTCTCCACGTCAGTCCCTACGTATGTAAAGGAGAATTTTCATACTGCGCTGCCCATATTTCTTTTCGGGGACAGAACATTCTAGGAGCTCTCAAAATCCAAACACCCGCGCAATAATCTGCAGCAACGATTGTGCTTGAGACTGATAGCATGGCTAAGTGTTTGACAAATTTCCACCCGCCTTCCAATAAGGCCCTAGCCCATTTTCCAATAAAGCTGATGAAACCTGATAAAAAAAACGTTGGAGGAATCAAAAGGCCCCCGGGCTAAGTGGAATCACATCTCGTGAAATTCCATTCAGCATCATCTATATTGGAAATATTAAAAAATTCATATATAGTGAAATGATAGATACTTACGTCACTATTTTAAAAAGTTATGCTGATAGAGCTGTCCCCAGCTCCTCACTAAAGATGTGCCTCCCTGAATATATGAAGACAGCGTTATTGACCTGCAGACCCCGCCGAGGCGTGCCTTGCGGGGCGTGCTGAGGAACCCGCCCTGAACCGCCCAGGCCCCCTCGTCTGATCAGCGGCCCGGCTGGGCTTGCACACAATGCAGTCAGCCACAGCAGGGCCGGCAGGGGCTGCGGTCGTGACAGGGGTGAAGGCACAGAGGGTGTAAGCTGTGAAGCCACAGGTCCGGCGGGCGGGCCAGCAGGTACTGAAGGCCCGTGTCCTTGCTCCAGCCCTTTACATGTGGGCCGCCGGTTCAGCCTGCCTCTAACCCCGGGGATACGGCGAGTGGTAGGTCTTGGGTTTGGAAGGTGTTTTGAGCCCCTCCGCAGGATCCTTGCAAGCACCAGCCTGAGTTCTTCCTCCGTGCTCCTAGGAACAGAGAGGTCTCTGCTCGAGGAGGAAGTCCTCCCAGCCTGGGCGTGGCTCTTCCTCCTTAGCCCCACCTGTGAGCACACACCTGCAATCTCTATGGACGCGTGCGTACGTGCAGACACCAAGGCCCTACAAAGACAGGAGAGGCTCCACAGGGTGCCCCCTCTCACTCCCCAGCAGAGGGGAGTGAGCAAGGAGGTCAGCAGAAGGGCTGGGATAATGGGGGGCAAACTCACAAACAGGGGACTACTTCTAGTGAGGGTGAGTCAGCCCTGAGCTGAGGAGGTCATCAGACAGCTTGCCAGTTACCCTCAGGGCCTCACCCCTGTCCCTTCCATCCTTCCACGCTGCCCCCCGCCCCATGGTAAGCACACGCCCTCCCTCCACATCCATGGCAGCGGCTTGATCCACCGTCCTCCCTCTTCTGGGGCGCCTCAGCCCCAACCAGTGGAGCAGTGGGCTCAGCTGGGCCTGCTGCTGACTCTCCCGCCCACAGCCAGGATGACCCCAGGGCGGCCCACATCATGCCCTCCTTCTCCTGCTGGCCCCCCCAACTGTTCCTGCTTGCCTCCCCTCCCATCCGACACAACACCTCTTATTCTGCCCCCACCCCCCCTAGACTGCAAGCTCTGTGAGGCAGGGGCTCCGTGTTTACCTGCAGAGGGTCCAGGGTGGGATCCAGCAGCCTCCTCCACTTCCCTGGCCTCTGGCCTCCAGTTGTCCCACCTTGCTGAGCTCCCTGTCATCTGGACACTTTGGGCCGTGCAGCCTGGAGCGCCCTCCTTCTGCCCCGGAACTCCTGTCTTCATCTCACTCAGTTCTCAGCTGAAAATGTCACCTCCTTCCAGAAGGCCTCCTTGACCACTTAGCTCTCTCTGTAATTATGAATGCTTGGGGTGGTTTATTATCAGTGTTGTCCGTTAGCTCACAATGGGGCCAAGTCTGAAAACAATATATTATTCACTACTGATGGGGCCTTAAGCATGATCTTTGCACAAAGTTGGAGGATGTTTAAAGTCTGTTGACTGATGTATGGGGTCTCGCCTGGAAGGAGGCCTCGGAGGGACTGACCCTCTAGGAGAGGCTCCAGATTATTCTTGGCATGACAAAGCGTTAGACGAAAGCCCTGCCAGTAGATTGCACTAGAAGGCGGAGTGCAGCTGAATACGATGAAAAGTTCTCTCATAGCTGAAAACAGAACGGAACTTTCAGGAGAAGGATAGGTTCTAGCCGCCCGGGGCCACTGGTCCCAGTGCGTTTCCACAAGTAAAGATGGGGTCGCCTCGTGTGAGGTGGCTGTCCCCCATCCACGTCTTTTCCCCTGCGTCTGCATCTTTGGGGAGGCCCCCCTCCTGCTCCAGGACCCTTCGTCTCTCGGGTGGGATGAGCCTTGATCTGACCACACTTGTTTTCATTCTTGTGCTGCATCCAGAATTCCCGGGCCCCTGTCTTCCTTCACAGGCTCATCCTTCTTGGCCCTTGCTGTGTAGAATTCATGACTTCACTCAACAAACATGTATTTCTCATGTTCTGTATGTTCTTGTTCTAAGCAAAAGACATTTTAAAACGGGTTGACATAGAAGGAGTGGGAGGGTCTCTGTCCTTCGAGGAACGGGTCCAGCCACAGACATCCGGAGAGTTGGCATGAATCTTGGCTCATCCTTGGAAACATGGCGCGCGCGCCTCCCTTGTGTTTGCTTCTTTCGGTGGTGTCCTCAGCAAAGCGGAGCGTACAAAGTGTCCATGTTGGCCACGGTGCTCAGAATGGTACGTTGTTCATTAACCCAGTGTGAGGGTGTTTGAGAAAGGTCTTCGCAGGTCTGGTTAAGGATTTGGAGACGAGACGTCCCGGATGGGGCTGAGCAGTGAGCACGCTGGTGCGAGGGCTCGAGCATTAGGCAGCTGGGGCTGCAGAATCAAATACCACCACCCGGGGCCTCAACGTTATTGTCCCAGCTCTGAAGGCCGGATGATCAAGGTCAGTTCAGTTCCTGGGGAGGCCCCAACACCTGGCTTATGAGGGCTACCTCCTCACCATGTCCTGACTTGGCCTTTCCATGGTGCATGGAAGTGTGGGGGGTGCGGAGAGAAGGACGGAGACAGAGAAGGAGGGACGGAGAGGGAGGGAGGAAGAAGCCAGGGAGACCCATCTCTTCTCATAGGACATTGGACCTGTTGGATTAAGCCCCCGCCCTTACCACCCTATTTAGCCGTAGTTACCGGCTAATGAGCCCATCTCCAAAGCAGTCACACTGGGAGTTACAGGGTCAGCATGGACGCTGCGGGGATAAGACGCAGGCCTCGCTGGTCCAGGGAGGAAGCGGGGAAGCTGAGCTGACCCGTGGAGCGAGAGGGCGTGTTAGTGCGGGCAGAGATGAGGACTGGGGCCCGGGAGCCAGGGGAGGACCCCCGGAGTCTCTGAAGGAGCATGGCCTCAGCCACCCCACACAGCCTCGGGGGCTCCGGCGGGTCAGAGCACACATGCTTCTGTCTGAGCGCCACAGGGCTGAGGGGACCTGTCGTGGAGTCCCAGGGAGCTGACACGCGGCCAACTTCCAAACATGGACACAGGGGACGGACTGTGACAGGAAGATGTGTGTCCAACTAAAACCAAGTAAATGCACAGATTAACTAGCACCACAGGGCCAGGCCAGGACATCTGCCCCTGAGTGCGGGAGCCAGAGTGGGAGGCTCCTCCCAGAGCAGGTAGGCAGCAGGTGGGCCTGGCGCTGGGTACAGACGGCTCCGCAGATGGTCGGGACGGCGGCTGGGTCTCAAAGCCGCAACCACCCCAACGTTCCCATCCTGGTGCCGAGGCGACAGGTTCCAGGTCACAGGCCATGTGCGGCTACGGGGCTCGGACCTAAGGAAGGCTGGTGAGCAGAGTCCATTTGTGCTGACCCCAGATGACCCAGCCTGGGTTCTCTGCAGCCCAGGGCCACCCCGCACGGCCATCACTGCTCCGTGCTCCACTTCGCGCTGCCCTGGACGCCCCTGCATGGGGAACGTGGGCTGACAGGACCTGCGCCATCTGTCCCTGCCTCGGGTCCCGTGTGGCCAGCAGAGGGGCAGACCCAGGTCGCTGTGCCCCATGCAGAGGGCAGCTCTCTGTCGGGGGCAGGGAGCCCCACAAGCCCCCCGCAGAGCCCGCAGCTCTTCTGGTGGCTCCTGGGCTGTAATCCAGCTCATTTGCACGGGGCATTTATCGAGTGTTGTCTGGACTCACACTCGTCTCTAGATGCAGAACAATCCTTCCTACCCTTTGGTCATAGACACGTGTTTTCCCTTCAAAATTTGATGTGAGTTCTGGACCCTCGCCAAAGGGAAATGCATTTGCTCACAGAGTTTTGCCTAAAATATCAGGGCATTTATGAGGAGCAGACCTGTGATAAGGACTTGTATTTGGGGGCTTCTGATGTGATCAAAACGCATCACTGCGGAGCTCCTGACATGAAGACAGACCTATCGAAGCCGTGCCTTAGGCTGTCCTGAGATACTGCATGTTTAGCCGAAATGGGGTGCCCTCAGGTCGTGTCCGAGGCGTGGGAGAGCGCCTTAGCCCAGCTGGAAGGAGGCGAAGCCAATGGTCTGAGGCTTCCCACGTTGACGCGGGTAAGGGGGAATCCCAGCTTGCGGTAGACATTGTGGTGCTTGGCGTCCTGGCGCAAGAGGTGAAATCTCAGGTAAGAAAATCTAGGGGGAAAGGAACCCTCCAGAAGATTTGGAGTCAGCAGAAGGTGACCTCATAGTGAGGACAGGTGGGGGGTACGTGAGGTCCCTGCATCTCAGGGTGACATCACAATGCAGATCCTGGGAAAGGGAAGACCCCAGAAACCACTGAGACGGCCATGGGACCGCCAGCTCCGCGGCTTAGGATGTGTGCAGTGCAGGGATGTGTAGCAGAGGGCGGGTAACCGTGCACATTCGGCGGGAGGAATGCCCGTGACTTGGGAGTAGGAAAGCCCCCAGAAGGACTGCATGGCCCTGTCACAGGCAGGAAGATGTGAGCGAAATCATTTCTCCACCGGCTTGTTCTGTAGCTTTGCAGTTTCTTACACCAGGAAGAATGTTCTCAGAGGTAAGGCCTGCCGTCAGCAGCGGGAAGGTCCTCACTCATGGGACAGAGCCGACAGGGTCAGGACAGATGGACAAAGCGGGGCTGACTCTGGGAAACCCTCCTCCCACCCCCGGGTGCATGCACAATCACTAAGGGCTCTGGCCAGTTAACCGCCCACCTTACCAAGCTGGTGTCTGCAGCCTACGACGACATGGACGGGTCAGATTCTGCAGCTGAAGCATCGCGAGGTCCCATGAACTGTGTGGACCACACTGTTCCTGCAACATGAGCTTTGTCAATCCCCTCTGCTAGTGGACATGGGGAACCTGAGGAGCTACCTCCCCACCTCTGTCTCCTGCTCTTCACACCACGAATGACTGCCTCAGGAAGAGACAGCAGACGTGGAGAAGGGAAGATGGGAAACAGGGCAGGTGGTGCTGGGGATATGGGGATTCTCTGTACTCCATAACTCTCAAATTATTCCACACTCAATTTGTGTTAAAAACAGAGGGTAGAGGGGGAGGGAGATGAAGGCACAGCTAGAGCCCTGCCGGGTGCTGTGGGTGCTCAGCCCACTCCCCCGATGGTCAAAACCCCTCTCCTGGTAACCAGGTCCACCTCCCCTGGGGCCGTGTCCCTCCTCCAGGGCACAGAAGGCCAGCCCCCCTTCTAGGGCGCTCACTTGGGGTGCAAGCAGGCTTCAGGGCTCCTTGAAGGATCTGTCCTGTTTCACTCTCCCCACCCCTTCTCCCGAGCCCTCTCCCTGAATGAGCCGCTCAGGCGAGGGTCCTGCATCTCAGACCGGGCTTGGAGGGAGCTCTGCTCAGGCGAGGGTCCTGCATCTCAGACCAAGCTTGGAGGGAGCTCTGCTAGGGCACCGTGCATGCCGCATCTCCTCACCCTCCGCTGCAAGGCCCCAAGTCTGGAGACCGAGTGTAGACTCCAGTCCCCCCGGGTCGGAGCAGTGTGGGCGGCCTCCCTCGGCCGCCCACCACAGGGGAGGTGCCGCAGGTGGGGTGTCTCTGAACGGCCGGAAGGCGGGACTGAGTCTAGGACCTTTCCGTTGCCCTTTGCTCTTGGATCTCTGCTCTTTCGGCATGTGTGGACGTTCCGCCTCACAGCCCTGAAATGTGACATTATTTTGAGGCATTCTCACTGCTGCCATCAGTGGGCTGTCTCCAAATTAAAGCCAGAGCCCTGAACTCTGCAGATATGTGTCGTGAAATCATAGAAATGCATGCATTAGATTTTTGTCATCTGGTCTATTTCCTGCCGATACAAGATTGCTCTTAACTGCCTGTTCTCCTGAGTTGTGTTAAACTCTATTATGAAGATTGTTGTGGAGATTCTTCGATGGGTAAATAAGCCTCGCAGGCCAGTTCTCCCCCTCCCCCATATCAGCCTAGGCCACCCATTACAATTTCATGTCATTACTCCACATATGTCTCATGCCATTACTTTTTCTTTTTGATCCTAACTCGACTGGCACAATTAAATTGTCCCTAAAAAGAACGAAGTGTCCCATGCAGATACCAATCACAGTATCTAACGTATTTTTGTGAAGCTCAAAAGTTAGGCGGGTTCATAAGTAAGAAACCTGTAGCCACAGACACATCTGCTTCCAGATCCCAGCAAAAGCATCCCTGGAGACTTAGGGACCGGAGAACGCTCTGTCTCAAACGTGTCCAGAGCATAGCCTGGTCAGGATTCCTGCATAGCAGCCTGGGCTGGGTTATGCAGCCTCCTTCCCCTTCCCACGGACGCGATGCTCCTTTTGGCAAACTTCCTGTCTGTGGATATGTGCAGTCTTAGAGGAAAGTGCCCAGGGGACAGAGGCTGTGGATATGAGCTCTGGGCTCGGCCAAGCCCGTACTCGGTGCTGGGTCTGGGGACTTCGAGTACAGAGCAGGAGAACATCACGGTTTCAGGCCCCTCACTAAGGTGACAGCTCAGGCTATTTCCTGAGCCCTCTCTTTCCTCTTTTCCAAACCTCCAGGGTCGTTAGCCTTCCAGTAAATTCCCATTTATGTCAGTTTCATTTCTTTCAGGGAAGGATTCTTCGCTTTCTCATCCTGTCCAGTGGTTCCCAGGTCACCCACAGCTAGCTTGTCCTTCACTGGTACCCCAGGCTAGGCCCAAGATTCTGAAGATGTTCTAGCTGCTCAGACGGAAGCAGGCCTGTTCATGGCACCCAGTGCCAGAGCCCCCATGTTGGGCACGGCACACAAATGTACCCATCTGAGAGAATGTTTGCGGAGTGCGGACTACATCACCAAGGTTTTCTCTATCAGTTTGGAAGGAAGCTAGCAAGCCTGGTGTGGTCTCATGGGCAGGGAGGGGTTATGGCAGGCATGGGGGCTGCACCCGCTCACGGTGAAGATAGATGCTGGACGCCTTGAAAATGCCAGGAGGGAGGCAGGCAGAGCGCATCAAGAGCTGGGGCAACCAAGTGTCAAGTGTGAGCCCCTTGAGTCATCCGCCAGCCTGGGGAAGAAGATGGGGCAGGGCGTGCAGCTGGAAAGGGCTGGGAGCCTTGCCATCCAGGGCCCCCATCACTCTCGGGGGGCCTACCGGTGATAGAGACGCAGCCCTTCCACGGATGTTCTGCTTCGTCGTGCAGGAGCTCTATGGGGACCCCATTCCTCTTCCTGCTGGTCTCTCATGTTTCTGACTTGCTGGGCACATTCCCATGGTCCACGTAGCCAGAGATGAGCTGAAAGAGCCAGAGGCCCCAGAAATAACGACGGTTGAGGAGTGCCTTCTGTGAATGGACTGGGAAGGTGTTATCATGCTGCTCTGTGGAGTATGTGGGCACCAGGGCGTTGAATGATTCATGTCTGTGCACTAACTTTGCTCTTCGTGGCCGTTGAGTGGATTATGGGTCTCTCAGGCATGGAAATCAGGGACTCCAGGTACCATGGCAGGACGTCCTGAGCAGAAGGCCACCTCTGCTCCTTTCATCTGGGTCTGACCGTCCAACAAGTCAGGTTTGCAGCAAACGTGCAATGAGCCCCGAAGAGGGGCAGTGGGTGTTTACCTCGGCCCCCCGTGGGTCATCGCTGCTGAGGTGAGCATGCCCCAGTTTGCCCTGGAGGGGTGGGGGGGAGCAGAGGTGAAGGCTGCCACCCGCTGAGCCACTGTTCAGACTCCTTGGTTCTCTGTCCAAACCGGGGTTGGCACCTCAGCAATGGATACTGCCGAACCGAGGATTTGTTCTCCTTCGCCCGCAATTCCCTTCACCCTGGCCGTGACCTCCGGGTATGAAGCTGGACCACAGCTTCAAGGGGGCAGCCTTGTGAGCAGCCAGGAGGCCTTCAGGTCCGGTCTGGGTGGCCCATGCACCTCCGCCAGCCAGGAGTCCCCGTGAGGCCCCGCAAATCCCAGACAAGTTCAGCAAGAACTACAGCAGGTGAGTCCCTCAGGGTGCATGGGACACACCCGCGGTCCCACCCATGGCTGTACGGGGGCGTGCCCCCAAACCACATCTAGGCAGACATGTCCCAGACCCCGGCTTTATTCCACCAGGACGCAATTGTTGATTCTGACTCCCAGACCTAACCTGTCATGAAGGAAGAGGTAATAGTAATTATTACTATTATTATTTGGGGTTGGAGGAGATTGTTAAGTTTCTGGTCCTGAGAAAAGCCATCATGGGTCAGGTCTGCGGCATTGAGTAGACAACTCCTAAGGTTCGGACTCACAGATGCTTTATTCCGTGGAGGACACCGTCAGTGTATCTGTGCAGATCGTGACGAGGCAGAGATGAGCCCCCAGACGTCCCTACCGAGGCCCGGGTTCTCTGTCCTAGCGTCTCGGGCAGAATGTGTGCGGGGAAAGGGATTTCTGCGTGTGGGCATTGGGGGCAGCCGACAGGATGATTCTGAGGGCGGCATTATGAGGGGCTGAACTCGGGGCAGGTAGTCTCAGGCAAGCTGGAATCGTCCCCCCCACACAAGTACCCAAGGGACACGCACCCACAAACCTGGAGGATGGCCCCGACAAGGACACAGCTGCAGATGCAGACCATGAGCAGGGCCCCTGTCCTCCAGTCAGCACTGACCTGTTCTGGCCACTGTGGTCAAGCCGACCCTTCAGGGGTATCTGAGGAGCCCCCACGCCTGCTCACACCTTGTCACTGTCAGAACCTCCATGTACAAATGTGTCCAGCCACTCTGGGGCTATGCAGGTGAATTCCAGAGACTACTCTTGTCCCCAGAGGGCTGGGGACCCACCTAAAGTTTCAACGGGTCTCACTGGGCCACAATCAAGACGTCAGCCAGGCTGCTCATCCCAGTGTAAAGAATCACAGAACCCAGAACCGCCCAGTTCGCTCTGGGCTGTGCCCCGTTGTGCCCCTCGGCTCCTCCATCGCGCCCGGCCGGGATGCTCCGGCTAGAAGAGCCAGCCATCTCAGAGATCAGGGACTGTCCCCAGCGAGCACACACCTGGCACGGAGCTGGGCTCTGAGGGGACATCCAATGGCGTCTTCTTGCAAGAGAGCCAGAGGCGAGGGTCGGAGTCTGCCCGTGTCAGGCAGTCGGCCACCAGGACCGCCTTCTTTAAAGGCTGCGTCCCTGAGGCTTCGAGGTCTGGTGGCTGTTTTGGAGATACGGTGCCGCTTTCTGCCCCAGGATGGGCAGCCCTTCCACTCGAAGAAAACTGAACGCAGACTTCTGCATTCTCCTGAGCCTCGTAATCACCAGCAAATGTGATTTCATGGCAGTCTGTTTGAGCTACTTTAGGTAAATGAGATCTATCCTCTGCTCATCGGCTTCCAATCTGGGAAAATACATTCCGTAGAGAGGCTTGAACAAGGGACCCTGAACTGGACTTCTCTAAGTCAGAATTGTCTAAGATAAATGTTCTTGTTTGTTCTTTGGTTTGACACAAACAGATCCTTGTCCTAACGGTGCCAAATAGGTATCTTTCATCAAGTAAAGGTGGAAGGAGGACAGAAGCCATTGGTCACGAGTGTCTGTAAAGGTAATAACAGTAGATAATCAGATAGAGCCAATGCTCTGGGAAAGCACTTTGATTCCTAGGTCAATTTTTGACAACTGTCATATAACTAAAGTCAACAAATTATTACCCATATTAATTTTAATACATTAAATTATAATATGTATTATTGTAGGTATCATGTAATCTAATTATATTAATGTCATACAAGTGAATTGAAATTGTACAAAATCATTAAAATTGTACAAAATCAAGCTGGCAAATCAGGAAGCACCTGCACATCTGAATGTTTTCTGCGGGTATTACGGTGTTGTGCGAAAGGGCACAGCGTCCATGGACGGACAGGCTCAGCAGAGACACCACAGGCATGCATACCGAGGTTGTGCAGGTGGACGACAGCTCCCGAGGCGGACGCACACGACACGCCCCCTGTACTGGGAACGGGCGTTCTACTGGAAGAGCTGGGACAGGACCAAAGCCACTGCAGCGCCGGGAGGAACGGGGTCTCGTGACAACAGAGCTGCGAGCCGTGCGCTGAGCAGGCCGGCTGCCGGCTGGTGAGCTCGAGCTGGGTCCGCAGCGTGGTAATGGCCTCAAGAAGCAGGGACAGATGGGGAGGAGGCTCTCTGATGGGAGAAGCTCCAGGCAGAAATGCATAAAGGTGGCAAAACCCCACCAATTTTCAGGAAAGGAGCAGGAAAGCTGCCTTATTCCTAAGAAGTCTTCAGTGGTCTGGAAACACCTGCTTTGGTGCTGGGACTGGATACGCCTGGTATGGCATCGGCCATTTATCCCCGGCCATCTGTCACATGGCCGACACTGCCTATTTCTTCAGAGTTGAGCTGTTCTTACAAATGTACATGGCCACATGCAGGAGATGTCCGTCTCTCTGAACTTAAGACTCCATCCTTTTCCAACTTTTATGAAGCCCTGTCTGAACTTTGGCCTTGCATCTTCTCAGCCCGATGCCGGCGTGAGCAGCTTGTTCTCTGCAGGAGCTGAAGGAAGCGGGTCCTGAACTTCCTGCAAACCGCCTTGCTCGGGTCCTGGGGGCATCTGACGGGGCATGATCGTAGCCTCCCAAACACGGACGGCAGCAGAGCACCGAGAATGCCCACCATTGTCTTTCTGTGGATCCACATTTGAGCTACGTAAGGCTACCTAGACATGTCCTGGCAAAACCTTTGTAGTTTCTCCTATAAACTAAGCATAAATTCCGTGGGAGATGACAGATGACTTCATATACCATGCAAGCAAGCTCAGACAATAGCTTTAGCCATGACTGATTGCCTTGCTGTAACCCACTTTATGTTAAATGCATTCTTGCTGTTCAATTCCACCACTGTAATTTTGTTCTTCTGCCTTCCCTGGCCCTCTGTGGACTAACCGGGTTCCTTCAGTAATGATTTCTTCTCCATTGTATTGTTTTCTGCATAATCAAGTTGGTAGGTGGGGGTTTGGGTGACATGGCCATCTGTCAAGTTCATTTGCTCTGAAAATGCAAGAAATAATGGCCTCTACCACTCAGGGCTGTCCGCTCTAGAAGACTAGCGGCTTCTACCCTGTGCTATCCTCCCATTTCTCCAAAGGATTTTTCCCCTTTCAATACAAGGCACATATGCTTCTTCCTGCATGATGGGCTGTTTACATATTTTGGTTCTTTTTAGAGGGAAAAAAACCCACATCTTTTTCCCTATCACTTGTCCACCCTGTCTTGCAATTTATGCAGGCAATTCAATTAAGGAGATTCGCTAACATCCAGACTAATGTGCCTGTCTCGAGAGTAAAGACGCTGCCACGGCCTGAACAGCTCAGGAGTGCCTTCCTGTCGGGCTCCCGTGACGGGCGGCGTGCTCCCTCAGGCCTGCAGAAGGCAGGAGCGAGGGGAGCCCGGGGGCCCGGGACGGGGAAGTGGTCTCTCTTCCCTCCGCAAGCACAGAAAACTGGCAAACTCTTACTTTATCGAATTTACTGGCGTCGCACACTGTTACCTACCCGTGCCGAAAAGAGATGAGTGACGGGAAGCTTTCTGGGATTGCAACTGTTTTCCTATTTAAAAGAGGTGGAAGGACTTATAGAAGAATACTTGTAAATCTCTTTTCTAGAAACAGATGGCATGAATAAGATCAAAAGCCAATAATGGGAGAGAAAACTTCTCTGGGCGAATGAACTCTTCTGAATTAAACTGTTGTGCTCAAAGATTATTGTCAACGATGGGAACACGTTTAGTATGTTTTTGTCACATTTTGCTGCCATTCGAATTCTCTCCAGAGATGAACAGGGCCAAACGGTCCCTGGAAACTCTTTTCAAGCTGCTCCTTAGTCTTGGATTTACGTACAAAAATTCACGCCCCACCCCCCACCAAGATGCAAGAGCATGGTCTCTTCCTCAGTGACAGGAAGAACTAAGAGACCTTCCTTCCTAGTTTGGGGACTTTGGGCAGTGCCTCTCCGAGCCAGCCACGTGGGGCCTGCTTTGCATGGAGGGGCCGCCTTGGTGAGTGGTTTTGCAGCTATGCTCAGAGGAGCTTAGCTGTGGATGATATAATTGTCAGATTTCCCCAGAGAGACAGAACCAAGAGGAGATGTCTATTATCTATCTATCTATCTATCTATCTATCTATCTATCTATCTATCTATCAGAGGAGAAAGAGAGAGCAGGGGGTGGGGGAAGGGAGAGAGCACGGAAGGGAGAGGTGCTCTAAGCAATTGGTTCATGGGGTTATGGAGGCCAGAAAGTCTGAAGATCTACCATCTGCAACCAGGAGACCCAACAGAGCCAATGCTATAGTTTTAGTCTGAGTCCAAAGGCAGGAAAACACCAATGACCAAGCCCAAATATAGTCAGGCAGAGAGAGAATTCTTTCTTACTCAGTCGTTCACTTACTCAGCCTTCAACTGATTGGAGGAGGCCCACGCACAGCAGGGAGGATAGTCTGGATAGATAGATGATAGACAGACATCTCCTCTTGGTTCTGTTTCTCTGGAGAAATCTGACAAGTACGTCATCCACAGCCAAGCCCCTCTTGAGCATAGCTCAGTCTGCAGATTCAAATGCTAACTCAGCCAGAAACATCTTTAAAGACACACCCATAGCCATGCTTAACTAAATATCGGGGCACCCCATGGCCTCGTGCAATTGACACATAAAAATGACCCTCACAGGCAGCATCGCCCTGGTTTATCTCCATACAGAATCCAAGGAGACCTCTACTTCACTCTTGGAATAAGAACAGGCAGGGGACTCTGAGGTCATGCAAGCAGGAGGTGTCCAACTCCATCGTACCTGAATAATTGCTGCTGAGAACAGGGAAGGTGGGGAGAAAAATCTGTGCACGTCGGAAAGAGCCCCAGAGCTGCAAGCACCCCTGGGAGAGAAGAGGGTTGACGACTTGGGGAGAAGACCCGCCCCTCCCCCTGGGGTGAACTCAGCCCCTCTGGGCTCTTCTGGGGGAGCTTCATGAAGGCCCCCTGACAAAGTCCACTTGTGCACATTAGTGAGATGTCTGTCCTGCTTTAAAAATGCATCTGCGTTAGAACCCAAACTTCGACTGCAAACACTGTTACTCAGAAGACATTTTTGGCTAATAGTCAATTCTTAAAGGGAGCATGAAATGTTCTTTTTTCCATGAAGTTGGCTTTGTGAAGTGTTTGCTACACAAAAGAAGTAATTCTTCCTTGATTTTAAGATCTCTAATCCTGTAACAATTGAGTTACAAATTTCTGTTTTGTTTTGTTTTGTTTTTTCCCCAAAATTAAGCATTACTCAGAAAGATGGTCTATACTCAGGTTTGACTTTAGGAAGAGCAGTGGGGAGTGAGGCTAACAGGTTCAAAGTGATTACTAAGTAACAGACCCACAATGGAAGCTTTGCACTGAAGTCCCAGAATATGTTAAACGTTAGACATGTCAACTCCAAACACGCATTACGCTGGGTTTCAATTTCATAGTGAATGAGCTGCTCAGCTCGTCAATTAGCCAGACTTAGAGATTTTATTTGTGCTGATAAACACCTTCCCAGTCAGTTTTAAAGTTTCCAGAGATGAGGTCAACTCTATGGGTCGGTGTGAGAGTCTTGTGCAGTGGGGTTGGGAACGAAGCGGGAGGGAACCATAGCAACCCTTCCCACAACAGCTCGTGTGGGGTGGCAGATGCATCTCCCTGTGCAAGCGGAGGGGCCCTTGGGAGAGCTGTGTGCTGTCCATCTAAAACAGTCCTCGGCTCTCTCCTGGCTTCGCAAAGACCACCCACCGGATTCCAACATATTCCTTCACTCTGGGACGTGCGACTGTTAATAGTAAAATTTTTACATAAAATACTAAAAGAAGCACAAATATTGATGATTTCTAACCATCCCTCCACTGAACACATGCATCATACTTCGCAAAGAGAAATGTTAAGTCCTGAAATTATATCTAGCTAAAACTCTTTGGGGAAGGAAAATTGGTTGGGACCCACAAAATGGGGACTTTCGGGACTCCTGAAACTTCCCCTTGGAGCCTGACAGAATGGATCTGCCGGATGATCTATCAAACTGATTATTACTTTGCTCCCCCTTGTCTGGATGCTGAGTACTCTTGTGTCTTGACCTCCCAGTCTTCAAATGATTGACGGATACAGAGGAGAGTAGGGAACAACACGTCCTTGATGGACTTCACTCCCTCTTAATCATTCCAAAAATGCTCAACTCCCATCACGATAAATTGGAGGACAATAAGGTCAATTAGATATCTTGTCACTAAAACCCATCTCACTTTTTAGCTGTTGCTTGTTTTCCTCCACCGGCTTCCCCACCTTTAACACCCCCGCAAGTCTTCTCCAGGGCTTTGTGGGCACCTGTGTAGACCCTGCACAGGCTGGGTATTGATTAATTGCCCAACACTCTCCTGCTGTCAACGCCAATCCCTAACCAGCTGGAGTCCTCCCAGCCTCAGCGCTCTCCTGCCTCAGAAGCTCTCGAGCTCGCCTGGCATCGTGTCCCTGGTCTTATTCTCTCCCAGGAGACTCTTGCCTTTGAAAAGGGGTGTGGGTCCTGTGACGCCCCAGGGCTTCTAAGTCCGCTCACTCAGATAACTCGGAGTAAGCACCAGACACAGCATATCTGTGGTTTAACATGCTGCAGATGGCCCACAGCCACTCAGACACAAAGCACACCTGCTGGAGCCCAGAGTCTGACGCTTCCTGGAGACCCCACACCCTCACCGCCTGTCCTCCAGGACCCCCTGCAGAAAGAGCTGGGGATGCAAAACCCTGGAGCCTCGGTGTCCGGCTGGACACCAGCCTCCCGCGGACCCAGATGGGCTCGGTGCGCCCTGCAGTGACAGTGTCACCAGGAAACACCGAATCGGTCCTCCCTCCTTCTGTATGGACACCGGTCCTCCCTGCTGCACCCAGTCCTCCTTCTCTGTGAGCTCCAGCCAGTCTGTATCTATCTTTCACCCCCTTGCCGAGCACAGGAATTCTTGCCCTGTAATTCATAAAGAATTGAAAATGGACCCAAACTCAGTAGACATTTATGGCAGAGTTCCTGATGTGCTGAGCTCTCCTCGCCTCCATTCCCCCTGACGGAGGACACCGTCCCTTTGGGGGGAGCCCTGGAAAGCTAGCTATAAGCCCCCTCACCCGCAGGGCAGAGTCTGCGTCACGTGCATGGACATTACCTGTAGGTGGGTGTAGGAGGGGCTGCCCGCTCCCAGAAGATACGCCCAATAGGAACCTCGACTGTGACCTTATTTGGGAAAACAGTCCTTGTGGATAAAGTTAAGTTTAGGATCATGAGTGGGATCAATGCAATGGAGTTTAGATCCCCGAATCTGCAGTATTCAAGCATGGACTCAGAAGGTCGTGGTCGAGAAGGTCCCATGTCAGTGGCCCTCCTGAGGGACAGGTGACAGACTCTGTTCCCCTGTGTGTCGCGGCAAGGGACGCGCAGGGAAGAAACCCCGTGAGAGCAGAGTGCAGCCACGAGCCCGGGAGCTCCCCAGACCCCAGGGGCTGCAAGGGGCAGGGAGGACCCTGCCCTGGAGCCTTTGGAGGGAGCGTGCTGGCAGAACTCCGGCCCCAGAGCTGCTGGGCGGTGAGTTCGCGCTGTTTTCGGACCCTGGCTTTGGGGTCCTTCCTTTGCCTGCACAGCTGCCATCCGCTGGCTCCCCCTCACTCACCTTCGCGGTTCCAACGAGGGGACGTGCGTGAAGAGTGAAGGCTTGCAGATCAGGCGTGTCAGTCCCACTCAGTGTGACCGTCTGCCGAGCAGGGTCCGCATCTTCCCGTGCAAACCTGACTCAGTCATCAGCTCCTCGGGAATGACAGCGTTCTGCACGCAGGTCTCCCCCGGCCTCTGCGTGTCACCTTCCAGAGGGAGCTGGTGGGTTTGATCCCAGGAGCGAGCGGCTGCCTCGCAGATTAGGGGACCCTGCTCTGGGCCATGCCACGGGGCGACCCGCCTCGTCCACGCACGCACTCACCCTGCCCGACGCCCCGCACGCTGCTTTCCTCAGGCCCCAGAGCCAAATGATTCTGGTTGTTTATCCACCTGCGACCCCTGCAGCGAGAAGACTGCCCCACGGAGGCACGGAACGCTCTAGAAGGGTGGAAATGGACCCCGACAAGGAAAGCACTCTGTGGAGACACGTGCCCACTGAAGGAGGCGAAGCTCCTGCAGCTGCGCCGTGTGAGGGTGTCGCCCTGGCCGGCAGCCCCGTGCCCCGAATCCAGGCCAGCACCGCTGCCCGATGGCCTCCTTCCCACAGAAGGTTCAGGACGCTCCTGCTCGGGAGCGAGCTTTCCTCTGGAGGAAACGAAGATAACAGCGCGCGCTTCCTGCCCCACAAAGCTGTGATTTATTTATAGCACTTGGCCAGCTTGGCCAGGACGGTCTCTCTGGTCAGGGCTGAGCAGGGACTTGGGTCTGACACATCCACAGACCCATTCGGTTCAGTGCGGGTGACAAGGGGCTGCCCGGCTTTTCACACATCCGCCTCGCTCTGGGAAGGGGACCTGCAGGACGGGAGCAGGACAGGGTGTGAAAATAGAAGTTACGGTGCCGACTTCCATGTCCGCAGGGCAGCAGGTTGCCCTTGGTCTGGAGGAACGAAACTGGGACAGAGACACGGTTCTCAGACAGCTGCAGTAACCAGGAAGGCCGCCCTCGTCATCGTGAGCAGGTCCCTCTTGAGCAGGGTCAAAGGTCTGTTTTTATAAACCCGAGATATACATCACTGACCTTGGCCTTTATGTGGTGCGCTTTCTGGGAGCCGCGCTGTGCAGTCCTCCTTCCACCTCTCCTGGGGCTTGAACGGGTGCAGACCGGGTCCGCTCTGCAGTGGAACTGAGGCCTGTGTGCACGGCCTGGGGCTCAAGATGAGGGGGCCACAACATCCAACGGTCCCAGCAGGTCCCCCTGGCAGGGTTGAGAGGCCCCAGTGACCGAGGAGGGAACGTTACTTGGAATCGGGGGGCTGAGGGGGAAGGAGACAGAGGGAAGAGCTGGAAGTTCCAGTGAGCATCTGTTTCCCAGTTCTGAGCAGGACCTGCCCGGCTCACCTCTCCCCTGCCCCACGCTCTTCCAGCCTGTGGGGGACGCACCGGCCAGCAGGGGTGTCCCGGCATTCCCGCGCCCACAACCCCGCAGGGAGCTGCTGAGAGAGCAAGCGCATCGAAGGTAACCCCTGCCAATTCCACGTAGTGGAACGACGGAACTGAAGCAAGCAAGGGCTTCAGTGGCATCCTGTGGAAACACACGTTAAAATTCTTGACTTTCGGGGCGCCTGGGTGGCTCAGTCGGTTAAGCGTCTGCCTTCGGCTCAGGTCATGATCCCAGGGTCCTGGGATCGAGCCCCGCATCGGGCTCCCTGCTCAGCTGGGAGCCTACTTCTCCCTCTCCCTCTACTGTTCCCCCTGCTTGTGCTCCCTTGCTCTCTCTGTCAAATAAATAAATAAAAATCTTAAAAAAAAAAAAAAAATCTTGACTTTCTGGTCTTATGCAGACTCCCTACCGCGTAACGCTGAGTGACGGCCAGACGCTCCTCGCTGATGAGAGGTCACTTTCGCATGTGGCTGTGATATCACCTTTGCTTTGGATGACCATTGTTCGACTTGGTTACTGACCAACCATGGAGCTGCGTGGGCGTCAGAGTCCCCGGCAAGGACTCAGGCGAGGCGCACTTTGGAATGTTGTCCCCGCACTGCATGCTTGGCGGGAAGCCCCAGTCCAAAGCCACGGGGGACTGGCCCTGCGGCCTCTGGGAGGGCCCACGGATGGACGGGCGCACGCAGATTCCACCAGCAGGGAGAGCCGGCAGCTCCCCCAGGTCTGGGACGATGAAGCTCTGTTTCTGGGCTGTTTCTTTCCCGGTAGCCCTCTGCTCTGCTCTGGAGTTACGGGATCTGGCCTCTGCGTGACGGGAAGGGCTGTCTCCTGTCTGGCCAGGGCCAGAGATGGGTCTGCGGGATGGAGACGCTGGCACTGCAGGCTGCACCCACCACCGGGCAGCCACTGGCTCGGCTCGCGGGACCCGGTCAGCCAGGGCTGGGCCGTCCTGCTGCTCAGCTCTGTGGCCCATCGGATAGCACCTGCCCTAGCTCGCGGGCTGGAGATGCAGGGTCGGAATAAAGACAGTGCGGCCTGAAGGAAAAATGCCCTTACAACCAGGTGGACAGCGGCAGGGTGTGAGGAGGGAGGGGGACTCACCCCTCCGCCAGCAAATTTACGGTATTCCCACACTTGGTTCTCTTCCACGCCTGGGGCTGCGCAGGGAGGGCCACTGAGGCCCACCTGACGGGCGGGGAGGGGTCCTGCAGGTGGCGGGGCTGGCGGGCGGCCCCGGCACTCCCAGAGGGACACCAGCGGGTCAGTCCCCGCTCGCTCGGGGTACTGCTCCTCTGGGCCGCTGCCTGTCAGGACTGGTGGTAGAACCCAGCCGGGAGCTGAGTGCGGCCTGTGCTCGGGGGGCTTCCGACTGGAATGCTGATTGTACGGAGTGGTAGTTTGGGTCAGATCTCTCGAGGAAGCTGGATGGGAAATAGGCTGCTTTTAATCCATCCACTTAAAAACGAACAGCTTCTCATGTGGAATTGCTAATGATTTTGGGAACTGCTCCTTTGGGGGACGGCGGCTCACCATCTGGGCATCTGCTAAAACAGGCCGGGTGCGCGCACAGCGGCCAGGATGGGGGAAGACTGTTTTTTCTCATTCGGCAGACTGGGGCCACATTCCTTGTCCTTGTGTTTAACCTGTGCTCTCAGGAACCTTTTCACTCTCGGTGATCATTAGAAGATCCTCAGTCAAACCCGAAGTGGCATGGAGGTCGCCCTCGGGGGACGGGCACCACCGGGAACGCCAGCCCCAGCACCTCGGGGCTCCGGGGCCCATTGATCTCCCTGGTTAAGTCATGTCAAGTCAGCAGCTTCACAGGGCTCCGCTCCAGGGGTGCCTTCTAAGAATAATATGGCCATTTATAAACCAGGGCACCTTCCATTGTTTCCTTCCCCCCGCTTTTTAAAAGGCTGAGCCTCGTGGGGATGCTCCGTGGAAGCAGAACGGAGCTCCCGGAGGAGATGAGGCGGCCATCTATTTAGAATCCACTCAGCAACATTTTTAGCCAGGTAGGGCAGGCAGAGCTCTGCATTGTGTTTATGCAGTGTCTCCCTCAGAACATTCTGCGAGCACGTAATTTATCCTCAGGATGTCTCTGGAAGAAAGGGGAGCTGGGGGAGGCCTTCACAGGGTGGAGAGGAGCTCCCCAACACAGGACACTGCACCGCCAGGGAAGAGATCTAAGTTGCGCATCCACGGTTGTTTGTTAGAACACGGCTGAAACCACCGAGGAGAGAAAAATAAACACGTTAGGGGCCCGTGGGGGGCTCAGGTGGTTAAGCATCCGACCCTTGATTTCGGCTCAGGTCCTGATCTCAGAGTTGCGAGATCGAGCCCCGCATCGGGCTCCATGCTCAGCGTGGAGTCTGCTTGTCCCTCTCCCTCTGTTTCTCCTGCTTCTGTCCACCCCCTCAAATAAATAAATAAAAATCTTAAAATAAATAAATAAGCACTTTATAACAGGCCTGCTCGGAGAAAAGGTTCTAGGCACTACGAGGTCAGGTGAGACCTGTGTCTACGGGCGGCTCAGTCCCCATGCTTGGCCCAGTGCATGTACCTAATGAGTATTTATTGAATTCAACCTAACTCGACTTTGGGGAGACAACAGTGTGTAGTGCAAAGAGAATATACCCTATCTGCTTTCTGTCCTACTAGAAGGGTTCACATTGTAGTTGGAAAAAATGCATCAAAACAATTAAATTGAGGGACGCCTGGGTGGCTCAGTCGGTTAAGCGGCTGCCTTTGGCTCAGGTCATGATCCCAGGGTCCTGGGATCGAGTCCCACATCAGGCTCCTTGCTCAGCAGGAAGCCTGCTTCTCCCTCTGCCTGCCTCTCCCCCTGCTTGTGTTCTGTCTCTCCCTCTGACAAATAAATAAATAAAATCTTAAAAAAAAAAAAAACAATTAAATTGAAATGCCAGAACTCTACAAAAGTGTTACAGATCAGGAGCGTAGGACGTCCCCGTTGAAGCGTGGTCTCTAGGGGCTGGCCGGGGCTGGGGCGGGGGGTGAGGCTGCAGGAGCCAGGGCTCAGCTAGACAGAAGGAAAGAAGGTTGCTGGTGACTGAGGGAGGGGCAGGCCTCCAGCAGAGCCTGGCGGGTCCCCCCGGAGGCCAGTTTGGGAGGAAAAGTGAATTTATTTAATGACTGGAAGATAGGGAAAGATATCTAATTGGAGAAACCCAGTTGGGAATCAGAACCGCAGGAAGGATGATCTAGAGACATGTCCATGGGGGCGATGTGTCTGTGAAGGAGACAAAGGGTTTGGGTAAGTAAATGAACTCTGGAGAGAAAGGCAGAGAAAGAACTGGCTTGTATTATCAGGAGTCTGGAGATCATTACATCAGAAAAGGGGAAAAATGTATATTATTGGCATATGATAGAATTGTAAACATTAACACATATGAAGAAATAGCTTAGAATTATAAATAATGATAAATTAGCAAGGAAGCCAATTATTAAGTAAATTCTCAAAGTTAGAATTTCCCCATATAGTAGAAACTACCAGTTATTGGGAGATAAATGAGTCTCTTTATGAGAGTAATGACAATGATAAAATATCTAAGAATAAATTCAACATAATGAAAGCTCCTAACAGACTTACTGAAGGATATTTGAAACATTTGATCAAACGGGAAAATGCGTGTTCTTGGACAGTCCTTCAGCCGTGGGCGGACCAGGCTGCTGTGTCAGGGGTCTAGGCATGCGGCGGCCTGGGGAAGGCAGACGCTGGTGCGGACGCGGGGCGGTTCTGCTCCAGGCGCTGGGCGCCCTCGACTTCCTTGTGGTGTCGGGCCATCTGCTCACCACCCCATTCCCCACGCCTGGCTGTGGGCAGGCAGCTTCCCCTGGAAGGTCTGACCTAGGGATCGCCTTGCCCGCGTGGGTCACCCCACACTGAGCGTCGGGCCAGTCAGTTGCGCAGGACTCCAGCAGGTGTGGAGGTCCTGGAGGAAGACAGGAAGAGTAGACAACGGGGGACAAAAGTTACCACTGGAGGAGACCCATCAGGACAGGTGCTCGTGCACAGATGGGGCAGGCAGGTCCACCCCAAAGTGCCTGTGGGGGGTGACAATGCTTTCTTCCCCCCTTGACCTCGTGGGCTTCAGCCAACGCCCCACCAACCAGTGGCCCCTCCCGCAGACCAGCCTGTAGGGTCCCCAGCAGGGCCCCCCAGGTGCCAGGCAGTGCTGCATCCGAGCTCTCCCTCCTGATGCCCCTCCCATCCCCAGCGCCTCTGTCGTCCTCCTCCGAACAGCTTCTGACCCAAAGAGTCTGTTGTGTCATTTGTTAAATAGAGTGACTGTGCCGGCATCCAGGTCCCCTGAGAGCCCAGTTCATAAACCGTCACTCCCAGACCCCGGGGGCCAGACACCTTTAGATCAGCCGCTTTCACATACTTGTGTTTAAAATACAAATACATGGAATGGCTTTTTTGAGATAAATTCATATGCCACCACCTTTTCTCGTCACTATCCACCTAAGGAGCCTTTGTAGACTGTTTTTTGTTTTATTTTTTACTTAATTACCCCCCACCCATGAAATTTTAATAACACATGTATACTATCTGTCTTTGTATTGTATGTATATCTGTGCTTAATGCAAATGAGGATTAAGACTTTTTATTCCCTGAGAACCAAATTTGCCCTCTTGGGATGATATTGGTTGTGTCGGACATGCATAATTTAGGTCCAGGTGTTCCAGCTTGGATGCAGACTGGATCCGGCTGGCCAGCTATGAAGCATCGGCATTGTCCATCAGGCCCCACTGTGGACGGGGCAGCCGTGCTTTCTGAAAGCCCTCGGGGCACTGCGTGCAGCCCGCCCCAGCTTCAGATAGGAGATGGCGCTGGAGAATATCGGGGTCTCCAGAAGCCGGGTTTGGGGTGTGCCCCGGTCGGCGGGCTGGTTAGGGCCTCGCCGCTGTGGCCTCCTTGACGTTGCCATGGCTGAGAACACAAGAGACCCAGAGGAATGGCAGGCCTGCATCGTTAGTGACCACATCGGGAAGAAGCTAAAAAGTGACTTTTCAGCAATCCAGGGGGATAGTTTTCCTTGCCATAAACAAGACATCCTTCTCTATGTCTCAGAAGAGGAGGGATGCAGATCAAAGGCCAGCTCGGTCCTGCTACATTCATCTTCCCAGTCTGAGCTTCCTGACGTGGATCGAGAAGGCTGGAGAGGGGGTGAAGGGGTCCTTGCACTTGTCCTCCTGTTAGGGCAAGGCCCTGAATGCCCGCCCATTCTCACCAGACAGACACTTCTTAATAACTTGCTCTCTTTCATTTCTGCTCCAAGAAAAAGAAAGGAAAAGAGAGTGCCTGTGAGAGAAATAGAGAAGAGAGAAGGGGGGTAAGTGGGAGGGAGGGAGGGGGGAGGGGGGAGGAGGAGGATGGACAGAGTAGGGAAAGGGAGGGAGAGAGGAGGGAAAGGGAGGAAAGAGAGGGGGACATGAGGGGGAGGACAGAGAAGGAGGGGGAAGGGAGAGAGACAGGGAGCAGGGAAGGGGGAGAGAGAGGAAGGGAGGGAGGAAAGAGAAGAGGAGGGAGAGAGAGGAGGAGGGGGAGGAAGGGAGGAGGGAGGGGAAGGAGGAGGGAAAGGAGGGAGCTTGGACCCAGTACAGGTGGGCTCGTTCCCAGGGGGTGAAAATGAATGGAAGGTTTAGAAGGCGGGACGATCCAGACGATACAAGTGTTCCAGCAAACACAGGATCTACTCTTAGTTTTCCCCAGTTCCTCTGAGAGCTTTCTGCTATGGCCGGTGCAAGGCTGGGGTTGGCCTCCCTGTCCCGCAGGGCGCTCTGGGGGACAAGGACTCAGAGCTTGCTCCTCGTCCCCCCCGCGTGCCGCACCGCAGCGGGCCTGTCCCCGAGCTTACGGACTCTGTGCAGCGCTGCACTTGGCGGTCCCTGTACCGAATGTCCAAGTATCAGCTGAAAATAAGGCTAGAACATTGACAGAGAGTCTACTCTCTTGTCTTACAAATACACCTCCCAAACAGGAGCATTAGAGTTTAGGGCTAGAGATGAAGTTCTTCAAAACTACAAAATGGCAAAACAGCAAAGACAGAATTTAATTCTTACCAGTATACATATCTGGCCCTTGTGTTCATGGGTTGGCAGTGTTTGCAGGAGTAAAAATATAACAATGTCCGTAATTTGCAAACTATATGTTTAGTTCATAAAATTAATTTCCCTTACCTTTATTTCAACAAAACCACTAGTTACACTGTTGTAATCACGATGTTCACATACTTCATGTTCTGTTAATAGTAAAGACTTAGAAGTAAATTTTATCAGATACAAATAATAGACAAATGGAGTATATTCAAATACAGTACATTTATATATTAAAACGTAGATTATTCATCTACATTCTCAACTTGTTTTTCTCCTAAAATATTTTAAACCCCTATTAAAGTTAAAACAGATATTGTAATTCGAGCATATCAACACGTAAAACAAAATGACTTAAAAGGGGGATTTTTCACTTGTTTTAACTGAAGCATTTACAGAAAAATAAATGTATATGCAGTTCTAGCATCCACGTTGAATGAGCTGCCAGCGTATGGAATCCCGTCATTCGGCACACATTCTAGCCTAACATGCACCTGTGCTTTGCACTGTGTCCCCCGCAAAAGCCGTGTTGGCGCTCTGACCCCTGACACCTGCGCGCGTGACCTTATTTGGTAAAGGGGTTCTTGCCCCTGTCATCAAGTTAGGGCGAGGCCATCCGGGAGTAGGGTGGGCCCTAAGTCCAACACCGGGTGTCCTTATAAGGAGGCTATGTGACACAGAGACCCCCCGGGGGGGGGCACGTGAGGACACAGCCGGAGGGTGGGCTCGTGCATTTACAAGTCAGGGAAGGCCGAGGACCGCCTGCGACCAGCAGACTGGAGGAGGCGGGAAGGAGCCTCCCCCAGGGCCCCGCCCACACCTGGCTTTCAGACATCTGGTTCCCAGAACCGGGGAGGATAGATCTCTGCTGCGTGAGGCCACACGCCTGTGGTCATGTGCCCCACCAGTCACGGGGACCACTGTATCCTCTTACACGTCAGTTCGCAAGAAAATATAACTTATTTAATATTGTTGAGTGTTCCTCGACAGCCGTGTGCAGCTACTGGGAGTGCAGGGGTAATTAGTACTCTCCGAACTGCGGTCAGAAACACGGAACGGGGGGGTAAGGAAAGGACGTGGGCACCACAGGGGCGACCACTACTGGTTGTCGGTGAATCTGCTGCATTTTTGTGCATGACCTCGTGATGTCTTCCCTCCCCCAGGGCGCTCGGCCGCCCCAGCCCCGCATGCAGGGGCCCACTGTCCGTCCTTCCTTCAGGCGCTGGGACAACCACGGCCTTGGAGGGGCCTTTCCTCGAGGCCGTGGGGCATTAGACGGGGAGTAGGTCTTCCTCTGGGCCCTGCGTGTGGATTCAGGAGAGCGATGCCGGGCACTAACACCTGCGTGAGTCGGGAAGGCCGCCGTGGCCAGGAGCCGCGTCCTCACCCAGCAGAGAGAGAGCGGGTGGCGCGTGTTGACAATGCCGAGCAGGGCTTTCCGCAGCAGACCACCCTCCAGTGACGGAGAAGTAGCTAGCTTGGGGGTGCCCAGCGCAATGAGCTCTCCCTCTAGCGTCAAAATACAGACCCCAGCAGCATGAAAGTGTGCTGAGTGCGACTCTGCAGGGACCCACGGAGAGGACGATAGCTCGGAGTTTGGGACCGGTGAGGGACCGCCCACGCCGCCATGTGCTGGGCCTTCTTGCTGTGGAGCCCGTGTTCCTACGTGCAGGACAGGGCCACACTGAGGGGCCACGGAGCATCCACCGTGAACTGGGAGACCACCGGCTTGTGCCGGGTGGAGGGAGGCGAGGCAGGTGAAGCGGTCGCCAGATGCACTGTTCTTTCTCTTTAATCCCGTGAGAAGTAAGTAGAGTGGAAAGGAAGTAAGAGGCTCTGTCACTTCTTGAGAACCACCAAACCCACAAGACACACGCCCCACTCCGGCCCGATCTCCCCAAGAAGGCAGGGGGCATGTTGGTGCAGGCGGAGCTCCCCTGGGTCGCCCCCTCCCGCGTCAATCGCTGACCTCCTTGTGGAGACATCGGAGTCGTCAGACGCGGCTCTGTGCCAGGCCCCAGGGACGGAAATGCTGACAAGTTCACGGACACTCCCGAAAGGGGCGGCGGGGCAGGGGGGAGGAGGGCAGGGCAGGCAGGCCAGGCCTGGGCTGTAGAAGACTGAGCTGCAGGCTGACAAGAGCAAGAGAGTGGCAGGACGCCGCGGCTCCGGCGCTCGGCCAGCCTGACCGGGCGCCCCCACTGTGCGCCCCGTCCCTGCCTGTCCCCTTCCGACCCCCCTCTGACGGGCACCCATTCACCAAAGACAGCTTTCGTGAAATTCTGAACATGGATATTTATGATAATTTAAGTCATATGTTTCTGAATCACTGACAATGAACTCACCAAAAATTTTGGCAACTGCCTTTTGGATGTTCAGTAGCATTGTCCATGTTCCGTGAACTTCACACACACACACACACACACACACACACACACACACACAACCTCGGAATGCAAAAACGGGACTTTCGATGTGGTTTCCAGATGAGCAAAGCGGAACTTGATTTCCTGGCCGTACCCTTCAGGTGCCCTGATGCGCACTCTCCCTTCCCTGCTGAGCCATCCAGGGAGGGCTGCGGAGCGCAGGGACGGGCCCCCGACCGGGGGCGCCCCCACTGAGTCCCTCCCACTGAGTCCCGCGACAACTCAGTGAAAGTAAGGCAAACAGGTATTTTCACAAAGTCGCACCTTGGACCATGTGAAGATGTAAGTTGCTGATAATGAATGTTGTCGAATCCTGGTAATTAGTGCTCGGCAGACCGGAATCCTCACCTTCTCTGCACTTTGTGCCCGGTATGTGGGGAATTCCCTGGTACTTTCTGTTCACTGAATCCTGTTGTTTTGTAACTCCTGTTCAAAGTGATCTGGAGCAAGATCGTAAGAACATGCCCAGGTCAGCCTCACCGGCCCGCCAGCTCCCATTCAAACCTCGGCCCAGCACGGGTCCTTTCTCCCTGGACTCCGATTGTTTACTCCAATGTCCCTCCGGCCCTCTTAGCCTCAGTGGCAGGCCCCCCAGCTCTTCCCCCGGCACCGTGGGACCCACACAGGAGGGGGTGCAGAGAAGAATGAGGAGGCCCCTCCCCCCGCTTCAAGGAAAGAAAAGCTCCCATGTGCGTCTTTGGAGCTTTAACCTGGTGCAGAGACATTTGTAGCATACCTGCTGTTTGCAAGCCAAGTTCAGGTGCTGTGGGAGGGACGCGATGAGCGTAGAGCTGTGGGACTCGGCAGCGGGTGGAGTCAGGCCCACCAACACCAACCCTGGCCCCTGGAGCGGGTCAGAACCTGAGCTCAGGAGAAATGGAGGAGGCAGGGCGTGCCCTGGGGATGAATGGGGGCCAAGAGCTCCCTGGTGGGTCCCCGCTGGGGCCAGGAGACCCAGACGAGGCCCCGCATGTGGAGGCAGGTGTAGCTGGCCAGGCGCCCTGGGCTCACGGACGCCAGGCCGAGAAGTGGGCCCTGAGGGCCACCACCATCATGAGAAGGGGTGGCAGGAGGCTGGTTGGGCCTCAGCCTTTGTCGAGTCTGAGCAAAGGTAGAAAAAGGAGTAGCCAGAGGGACACAGAGGTCTTCATGGGGCCTGTCCCGGGCTGGCTGCCCTGGGCTGAGAGGTGTCACAAGGGGTCGGATGCAAAGGTGTGGACACAGAGGGTCACCAGTCATTAGCGATGTGGGCAGGCAGAGCAGAGATGTCCCAGCTCCCATGCTTCTGCCACCCCCAGGCTTCAGCCCACCTGGGGAGAGTCTTCAGTGCCCCTCTGCCCCCCACCTCCCTGCCAGCATGGTGGGGTGGCGGGATAGAGCCCCTCGCCCTCTGCCTGTTAGCTCCACCCATGGCCACCCTCTCCCAGGACTTCCCAGCCCCCCCAGCTGCCCCTCCTGCCCCAGCCTGCTCTGCTTCCCAGACTCGGGCACAGACCCCCTGCAGAGCTGGGCCCCAGGAGACTCCAGCTCTGGCATGAGAAGACCAGACACCTCCTGCGCAAGGCCTGGCTTCTGCGTGAGCTGAGCACAAGGCTGGGGTGGGGCAGGCAGCGTGGGGCTGGACGGGGCTGGACGGGGCTGGGGAAGGGTGGGCGTGCCCCCCATGGGTGTGAGGGAGCAGAGGGTCCCTGCTCTGCAGGCCACACTTACCCTTCCTCGGCCTGATGGTGGAAAACTAGTGGACAGAATAGCTTCATTTAAAATCTCACGGGAAGGGAATTGGGTAAAACGGGATCTGCCTGAAGACGTGTAATCACCAAGGACATCAGTTTCCCAGGGTTATTCAATAATGTAGAAGCGCGTCCTCGGTTTGCCCTCATGGGATGAGACCTTCTGAGGAGACCCATGATTTGCTTGAAGACTATGCTTGTCTCTACTGTTGTAAACATCGTTGTAAGCCCGATGCTTTCTTCGTGGAGCTTGGTCCCATCCAAGAAGGGCTTTGCTGTCCGAAGTGGGGCCGAGTAAACACTTCCTCCACGTTCCCACACTCCCTGCCTCAGGCCCAAAGAGCTCAGCCGTTAGTCACCCCATCCTTCCATGGCACAGATGGTAAGGAATGCCGTATTCAGAATTTTGTGATATCTCAAACTTATTTTTCAAATTTTGAAGCAAGAAAAATTCCTAAATGTATTTTGCCAGAGCCTTCTACTCATTTGTCAAATCACATGTGATTTCAGGGAAATGGGATCCACGTGTTTCTCATTCACTTGTGCTGGAATCGTGAAGCTAGGGATTCAGGTCTCAGGAGGGGGACGCAGGCCGTGTGGGGAAATGGGCGAGGGAGGGGCTGGTGGTGCAGGAGCCAGCTGGGGTGGCCTGGGGGATGGGCATCGGCCTCACGCCCTGAGCACCCGCTGGAGACATCCTTGGTGTGTGGCATCACCACGACCGTGAATAAAGAAAGGGCCAGACATGGGGTCTGCTCTCCGCAGGCTCATGGTGGGGTCTGCCGTGACGGGGCTGAGAAAGACCAGCTCTCTGGGGATGCAGGAGAAAATGAGAGACAGTGTGTGGGGAGCTGGGGGTTCCTGTCAGACCTGCCATCCACGCCCCCACCGCTGAACCTCTCTGAGCCTAGCTTGCGCCTCTGGGAAGTGAGTCGTGACGTGCCCCTTGCACCTGAGTGTGTCTCTGGTGCTGTCCTGCATGGACCGTGTCTCCGAACTCACGGCTCCTTTCCCGGGGGGACGGGAGCACTTCCACCCTTCGGAGCAGCTGGTGCAGTGGG
Source organism: Mirounga leonina (assembly GCF_011800145.1). Taxonomy (NCBI): domain Eukaryota; kingdom Metazoa; phylum Chordata; class Mammalia; order Carnivora; family Phocidae; genus Mirounga; species Mirounga leonina. Next base: position 2,259,686 of record NW_023270865.1, on the reverse strand, counting down.
AAGAACACGGGCTCGTGGAGGGGTCTGAACGTTACTTTCCTAACTGATTACCTGGGTGGCTTGAGATAGGCAAAGTCACTTCATCATTTATAGTTTCTGATGCATAAAACAGGGCTAGTAACAGCCGGCCTCCTGCAGGTTCCTCCAGCTGAATCTGAGTGTGGAGCACCAGGCTGGATGCTGCCCTTGGCCCTGGGTGATGGAAGGCTCAACGAGCACGCAGGTATCGGGTTTCCTCAAAGGGTCCTGCGTGGGCTCCTGGCTGGACGTGGCTTCTCTCTGGTAGGTCTGCATGGAAGGGCTCCCCGGGGCCTGCTGCTCAGAAGGAGGGCACTGCCGCCCCTCAGGGCACTTCTGAGTTTCTCACCCAGCTGTTGACCTCTGGTGCAGTGTGACACCCGAGAACACATGCGGGCACCGTGAGGGCAGGGAGCCCTCCATCACCCACCCGCCGGGGGACTGCTACCAACTTACAGCCTTCTGGTCTCAATCTCAGGCCCCCAAAAATAAAAATAAAATTGTGGCTCTGCTTTGCAAGCTTCCTGAGAGGATAAAATTATATAACACACAGAAAAGTGCTTTGAAAATGCTGTAAAGTATTGTAGAAATAAGTGGTGTATGTGAAGGAAAACACTTGTATTGCACGGACAAGTTTGGGCGGGAGGGTGGGAGATGAGGTGAAGAAGCGTCTTTGTGACCAATAGTCCCTTGGCCATTGCCAACCAGGGAGGTAGCTCCGAGGCGTGCGTGGGACGCCAGCTAGTCTGCTGTTTATTGGCCTGGGCGGGAATTTAGTCCAGCCCTGAAAAAAATGCCCGATGCTCGCTCTCATCACACCCGCCCCCAGACCTGCCATCCCCTGTCTTGGGGGCAGGTGGACAGGGCAGTGTGGGGAGGAGTCTTTTCGCTGGACTTAAGTCAGTGTGAAATCTTTCCTCAGGAGCTTACCTTTCAATACTATTTTAAACTTTAAAACTTGGGAGATTTATAATTGACCAATAACTACAAACTCATGAATCTAGAATGGATCAAAATTAGACCAAATGTTCTGTCATCCATGAAGAATTATTATTTTCTTATTTTCTCCTTATAATCATCATATTTAGGAAGCAGATTGCCCAGAATAATTATTTCCGAGTTAAAATTGTTTTTTGTAATTCATCAATCTCACAATTGTGTGTAATAATCACATCTATTTATTTTTTCTTAAGTCATCATGGTATTTTCATCAAAATTCATTAGAAGCTCCTTCTAGAAGGACATGCTTTTAAAATATTCAAATTTATAGTTAATGTTTTATTAACCATATTTAGCCTGTAATTATTTTTCTAATGAAAATTATCCTGAATGCACCATCTGATGTTATGAGGCTAGTAGTTCAAACAGAATTCAGAGAAACATTTATGCACGGAGGCCTGTGTATTAGTCATTTAGAAGGAAGGATTTATGTGCTATATAATTAATTGTTGCCTGAGTTTGACAGTCCATTTTTAATTCAATGCATTATTTACCCTGGAGGAGGCTTAGGGGTTCACCCTTCAAAAGGTTAGGAAAATACAAATACACAGATCATCTGAGTAGGGGATGATTGTGTTGCAATGAACAGTGCTGTGAGTGTGTATGCATGTAGTTCATATATAGACTATATATACGTGCGTGCTCTGCGTGCAGAATAAATATTCTTTATACATGTCGAACATATTCCATATACTACAGAACGCTACAGTGTTGAGTATGTGAGCATATGTGTGCGTGTGTGGTTTTTATAGAGAGTATATATATTCACCCTATAGAATTAATACAGTCTACATATCACAGAATACTGGAGTGATCGATACCCGAGTCTATGTGTGTGTACTACTGTTAATCACTCGGGTATTCAACTGGCTGATGTCTTTCAAAGATCAACAAAATGAATAGGTTGTGAGCACTTTGGAACTTAGTTTCTCAACAACAAATTATAACCCAATGGACACTGGCATCCTGCAAAGCAGTTAGGAGGGGGAAACTCTTGCTCCTGGTAAACCATGGCTGGGAGCGTGTTGACTTGGTTCCCAAGAGCAAGTAAAAACAATACTTTTTCTTCAACTGGAGTATAGTTAACATGCAGTGTTATATTAGCGTCCAGCGTGTAGTATAGTGATTCAGCCCTTGTATACCTTCCCCAGGGCTCATCACAACCACAATGGTCATCATCCGTCACCCAACGACGTTGCTACCATCTTACCGACTAGAGTCCCTGTGCTTCACTTTATATCTCTTTATTTTGTAACTAGAAGTCTGTACCTCTTCAGAGATAAAAGCAATGCACTCTTGATGTATCTGTGTCTGTACCTTTTTTAAAAAATCCTCTTCCAGGTCCGTTCAGGAAGTCAACTGTGGAGTGGCACGTGAAGTGTCCTCGTGGGTGCAAACTCACTAGCCCGGTGCCCGGCTGCGGATGGACAGAGGAACACCCAGGGAGAGTCCTCCCCTCATTCTGCTGACTTTCGGCACCTATAGCATGCGGGGGTGCCGAGGGGTTCCGTCCTGATCGCAGCAGGTGGATGCTGGTCATTAGTGCCCAGATTAGCCCTTCAGGCCAAGGGGGATCTGTTCATAGTCTTTGTGCCTGATTGAAGCGAGTGGTTTTATTTGCACTAACACACAATTTTTTTTTTTTAGAAAGACAAGTTTTAATGTCTAAAGAATGCATAACCCTGCAGCAAAAATTAGCCAAAACCCAATCTTACTCCATAACAGACTTCCTTACAGTGTCCAGGCACTGTACTAGGTAGAGCTTTATAAATGTCAAATAACGTACACGATACAAATTAATAGATATTAACCCTTGAAAATGCTCAGTCAAGGATGCTTGTGAAAAATAAGTAGGTAATAAAATTAAATTAAATATTCCAAGTGTGAGAATGATACACAATGGTGCCTCGCCTTCCGCGAGCCAGCGCAGACATCCGCCCCGTCCGCCCAACACAAGCCAGCTTCAGGGCGGACAGCCTAATCGCAAACAAGGCCTCCCTCTTGGGGTCAGATTGGCCAGCAGGGCTCCAGCCTTGCCCGGGAGGACACTGCGACTGTCCTTGGAAGCCATGTGCCCGATGGTGGGTGCAACATACTGTCATCCTCAGACCACGAGCTGGCTGCTCAGCCCGTTCTGATGGCAGAACTCCTGGATCCCAGCGGATCACCTAAAGACAGACGCAAGATGGCACAGAAACAGCGTGTCCCCGCTGGGGGCTTGCTCTCCCCGCCCCATCCATGTGCCAAGTCTGTCACCTCAGAAGCCAAATTTAACCTTCCCTGGGTTGGTAGAAATCCAGATATTTCTCCGGCCAGGTTTTGCCAGCTGATTTCACGCCACTCCTCTTTTGAAATATATTTAAACCGAAACATTTTTAATATATGATTTTAGCATCATCTAATATGACCTGGTATTCTATTTTTCCAAGGACAGGAAAACTCCAGCAAAATTCTTCAAAAACTATGCTTTAACAGAGCACGCTTGACTGTGATGGGGAAATTCAACTATGACAAAAGCTCATAAAAGGAAGAGATCAGAGCCTAACGAAAGGACGTGAACATACTGTGAGCCAGTCCCAGGTGGAGGCTCAGCATTTAGAAGCAATTGCCAAGGACGGCCAAGGTAGCAGGGATCCCCGGCCCCACCTGTGGGCTTCTCACTGACCTTCTGACCAGGCGCCCTGACACTGCAGTCCACTCACAACTCGGCCCCGGGAATCGCCCCCACCTGACCCCCATCAAAGACATTTGTCTTTGTCTGGGAACCCCTGTCTCCCTCACATTGAGGGTCCTGCTGCCTGTTCCCGTTGAGAAGTTGTCAACCCCAAGCTCCTGGGTGTCTTCTCATCCTAGAGGTGTTTGCGTTTTTAAGGAGGCAGCAATGCATTTTGTCCAAGGGGATGAATTGCAGCCCAAGAAACCAGTGGTGGTAGAGCTATCAAGGGCCCGGGGTTCTAGGCAACGTGCAAATCACTCAGTGCCCTGTTTTGTTTTTGTTTTGTTTTTTTATTGTTTGTTTTAGATCTCTGTCACTTCTGTCAGCGGAGTTGGGCACTTTTGGGGGTGGACGGCAAGGGGACACCTAAGGGAGCTGGGGGCCTGTGGACAGGGAAGCAGATGCCACTGATGAGCTGGAAGATGCCGTGGGGTCAGGGGACACATGACTAGGGAGAGGCTTTCCTTGTATGGAGCTTTGTGGAACATTACTTATCCTTAGAAGTTTGCTCTAACAGCAACAACAAATAAACCCAAGTCGGCCCCATGTTAACTAATGAGCATAGAGTTCCACACTCACTAAAGACATGTTTCCTACCGGCTATCTTGCTCCTCAGACCCAACCTCTGTTCAGCACACATGACTGAGTAAAACGTTAGGAGGTGTCCCAGGTCAGGGTCCCTCTGTCCCAAGTCCTGGGCAGAGTAAACACGATTCAACCAAGGATTCGAGACCAAGTGCTCAAAATGGAGCCAGGCAAAGAGAGGAGTCTCAGCTACGTTGCACCCCATCTAAAATACAAAAAAACTGTTATAAATCAGAAGATGTCAGACTGGTTTTTCAGGACTCTGGTGGTTGATCTACAGAGATGATCACAGTAGTTTCAGAGCCCAAGGGGACAGATGGTGAGAAGGAGACAGGCTGTGTGCAGGTGAGGTGAGTATGAGCCCCAGGAGGAGCGGTGACTGGAGCTGGTTTCTCGGTGGGAAGGAGCCCAGGCGAGCCATGGAGCAGGTGTGGGGGCCCCCGAGGAGCTGATGAATGTCAGTCCTGAGCGAGTGCCTCTGCACATACATGGTCCACCCCTGCACAGTCCCCACGCCTGTGCATACCTCGGCCCGGGGCCCGCCCCTGCCCAGTCTGCACACTGTGCACTCCCCAGGCCCAGGGCCCGCCCCTGCACAATCCCCAGGCCTGTGCACACCAGGGGCCCACACCCAGCAGTCCTGCATTTTGATGCTGTTCCAGCAACCCTGTGGCCCCAGGAGGGTGGGATGAGAGCTCACAGGATTGGGGTTTCTTAGCACAGGAAGTGGGGCAGCCCCACAAGCCAGAGCGCACCTGCCTCCACACAGCGGCCCAGCCAGGGCCTCAGGGGCACGGACGTGCATCTCAGCAGCGGGCGGGCGGGGCATGCTGCCTCTCTGTTCAGAAGGCGGACCCACCTCTGGGGCCCGGGGTTTGGAGTCACGGTGCCCCCAAGCCCAGCGTGAGAGGGCTCCACAAATCTACTGTGCTATGGAGAACCTTAAAAACCACCTGCTGGATTACTTACGAAAGAGCCACAGAAACATTCAGCAGTCTGTTTGAGAAACTCAGCGTCCCGGCGACCCGCCTATCTGCCTGGACGGAAGGACCATGACTGGGACTCCAGCACCTGCACCCGAGGACTCGCCCCTAAGAAAATCAGGACTTCTTTTCCTGAATCGGTGTTGTCAACAAGGATCCTAAAAGAGCTTTGTGTTCAGTCTATAGTCAGTGGGATTTCGCCAAAGAGGAGTAGACACCGTGGGGGGCGGGGAGGAGGAAAAGGAAAGCTGTGAGTGTACGTTTTCCTCTGTGCCCTGACAGCGACTCCGAGCGCCCCTTTGGAGGCCTGTGCCCCCTCCTGAAGTCCCAGGGTTCCATTCAAAGTTGTGCCGCACCCAGAGCCAAGAGGCCGCGGGACCTGGCCCTTGCCGCGGGCCGTCTTCAGGATTTAGAGACCGCGCCCCGGGGCGCTGAAGCGGGGGGCCGTGCGCCTCATGGAGCTCACGCCTCCATAAGGCCACGTCCCTGCCTCCTAACAGCCGATGTCCCCTCGGCCCCTCGGCAGACAGCGGCCACCACATGCTCAGGACGCATTTGCTGAACAAGAGAAAACATCATGACACAGGACAGCATTTGTCACCGCGCTTTTTTGTTGGTGGTGAAGTTTTGGGATCACAGCGCGTACCTTTCTGATCGTCGTGAGGATCCTCGAGGCACCGAGGGTGGATGTGTCTCGAGGGGAGGCCTGTGACGCCGACAGAGGGGTTGGGTCCGTGCGGCGTGGGCGCGGCGTCTCGGCATGGAGCAGCCCTGGACTCCCGAGGTGATCTCACGCAGTGCTCACCGTGATTGCGAAAATGAAGGGCGCGGCAGAGACAGCTTTATAGTTGTCTTGTCAGACGTGACCCGACGGTTTGATCTCCACGTCAACATTGAGCAGAAGCTGCGTAAGTTGTGCACAAACCTCGCAGAAGCCTTCCCCTTGGGTTTTCGTATGACATGGGAGCAGACACCCCGACGTGAAGCCTAACGGGTTCCCACGCGTCCAGGGCCTTCCCTGAGACGCAGTCACGCGTGAGGGACACGGCGCAGCCACGGAGCCAGACGTGTGGGCACGGCCCTGCTCCAGGCCTCGCAGGATGACCGGCCCTCACCTGTGCACACGGCCTACCAACCCACCCCTCCCTGCCCCGCCCGCTGTCCTTAATGCAGACCTCCACAGGTTGTGTTTTTATTACTCTAATGAATGCTCCAATTTGCAGAAATTCATAACTCAACTCCATGTGGATGCCGGCCCATTCCTCACAAGGAAAATTAATGGCAAACAGGCCTGGCGACTCAGCTTGTGCAGGACTTGAGGAATGATTTCATGGGGAAGCAAGGCCCAGCTTTGAGTCTGCAACCCAGGAAAGGAATTTATTTGCAAATTCTGCCATAAATGCTCTTTAAAATAATGTCAAGTGGCCTGACTCTCATTCAAAATGAATTGACTCCAACTAGAACACTGCTAGGGGGTTGACAGCATACATAAACACACACACACACACACACACTTGGGAAAAGAGACATTCACAGCCAGTATATGGACAGGATCTGGTGTGTGTGTGTGTATGTCTTTTCCAAAGAGCGCAAAAAAAATAAATAAATAAGATTCTAAATTGAACACCCATGAGAAAATTGCCTTTAATTTGCTGAGAAAAGTCAGTAACTTTGGGGAGAACGAGCCTGCTCTGGAGCTTTGGTGTGACTGCTGGTTGGATGTGGAAATGAGTCAGAAGGACCCAGGTCTGGGCAAGCCAGTGGCTCTATGAAGAAATCCATCCGCGTCCCCTGGTTATTGACATAACCTCTAACAAAGGCTGTGAAACTGTCCCATTACTTGGTTTTCCTCACTGAGCTGCAGCCGCGGGTCCCGGCCTGCGGAGCCCGGCCCCGGCCCTGGAGGGCGTGTGGGGGGCGGCCGGGCGAGGGTGGGCTTCTGCAGCACCAGGAGGAGCGAGGCTCGGCCCCGTGTCCCCGATCCCGAAGGTGTCTGCCCGTGTGAGCGAGGGCATTGTTGGAGGCCAGCCGACTTGTTAGCCATTTTCCTTTCCTGAATTAAAAAATTGAATTATATGCTCAGCCTAGTTACTGAACCTGTGAAGTTTATTAAAGTTTATCGACCGTGTGTACACACGTCAGGATTTAGCTTCAACCGCCACTCTCGAGCTGGAACATCGAATTAAGAGGCAGAGCCTTGCCGCTGCGCGGGTGACTCCAGCTGAGCTACAGGTAGCAAAAGTCTCCCCCAATTAGACATAATCATCACTCACAGTCAATAATTGTGCTAAAGGCTGCTTTTAAATCTGTGAGGGATTCGCATTTAATGTACTGATCCAGCTTGTCTGAGCCAAATTCGCTGTGTACTGAAACCAAAGCAATTCAGTTCTTGCCTCCGGCCTTTCTGGCAGTCCATCGAGTGCTAGCTCGGGAAGGACTGCAAGGTACAATTTAATCTGAGACATCTGTGCACAGACAGGACCTTCTCCTTCACCGAGAGAGACTGGGGCTGGCTAAGCTCTAGCTTTATGGGAAGAACCAGGCCTTATCTCACCCCTGAAAAAGAAAGCATTTAAGATAGACTAAAAAGCCAAATCAAAAAAATTTTTTTTTTCCTCGGGTTTATGAAATGCACACTGCAGCTCCTAATAGCTTTCTTGCTCCATCCAGCAGAAAACACTTGAGCCGTGATCCCGGGATTAACCATTTACGGATATTACGCTTATCACTGGCTGCAGCTGACGGAGGAGATCTTTATTAAATATGAAAGGGAAATGGCTCATTCTTTGTGAGTTTGCAGAAATATTGAAATGCCTTTATGCAGGTCTCTTGCCCTGTGGTGGTCCTGGATAGCGGCCGTTTATTGCCCATCTCACGCCGCATCCAGCGGGCGAGCCGGTCCTCGCATCTGAGAGGCGAGACGCTCCTGTGTTTAGCACACGACTGCGTCGGCGGCATCTTGAGGCTCTCCAAGAAGCTGCCATCTGCTAACATGCCAAGCCGGGCGGTTACCGTGGCGTACGGGAGCACACACGGTCACCTGAAGACGTCCTGTTGTTGAGCTCTGACCCCCTTGAGTGCCCAAAGCTCCGTGTGCATTCTTCTGTTCTGGTTTTGAAGACGGATGTGGGCAGACCCGTACTTTACGTCGCATGCACACACAATGGCAGAATTGGGGTGGCTTTGGAATTTTGTCCACTCTTTTTATAAAAGGAAGTTTGGACAGGTTTTGAAGACACATCTCGGTCATCTTAGAACTGAGAAGTCTGGAGGACAAAGCACACGGCACAAGAAGACAAGCCCTTGCACGTGCATGGCCTGGCGAGGGCGTCTGGAGCTGGAAGAGGGATGGGGAAGAGCAGGTTTCCAGAGTCCAGAGTCTAAGAAAGATGGCTCTGTCTTCTGGTCCACAGGATCCAGGCCCAGGCCCGGCCGGACGTTCACACTGACCTATCTGTGCTTGACCTTCCCATTCCCCCCAGCTAGGCATGGATGAGGGTGAACTCAGAAACAAGGCTCCTGTTGGCCCAGTGGGAGCAGCCTTGTGTGCGGGGAACGTGGTGAGAGCCACGGAGGGGTGCCCTGCCGGACCCAGCACTGGGGGACACCACCCCAATGGTTACCAGCAATAGAAATGACAATGCTAACACCATCCTGACATCCCACACAACTCCCAAGCTTTACCTCACTGAATCTTCCTGACAACCTTGTAAGCAGGGACAATCATTATCCCCAGTCCACGGCCTGGCAAATTGAGGCTTGGACAGGTCCGGTGACATCATCCAGGTGATAAGTGGGTGCAAGCCTAGATGTGAGCTGGGGGCCCCAGTGCACGGTGGGGTGGGATGGAACAGAGTAGCTTCAGGGGCACTGAGTCCTTTCACGAATGTTCCAGGTGAAAATACCAACACAGGAAAACGGTGGCCCTCAGCCTCAGGGCTGAAAGTCCAGTCCCTGGTGCAGCCATATCCAATGTTAACTTGTGGAAATACTTCCATCCTGGTCAACAAATACCCACCACCAACACACAAAACACACATGGCACCCGACATACACTACACACAGACACAGGCATGCTCATACACACAGATGCACAGATGCTCACACACACGCACATACATACACATGCACGCAGGTGCACTCACACGCTGTGCATTGCTCATATGTAGTTACGTGCATATGCACACCGCACGGAGAGACATGCGTGAATACACACACAACATTGCTCACACACACACATACATGCAAACATGCATCTACACGCACGCCACACGCTGCTCACACACATACATGCAAACACATACATGTATATAAAAACACTTCACACATTGCATGCATGCACATGAAAACACGTACACACACTACACAGTGCTCACATGCACACACACAAACATACACACAGAGACATACACACATATACACACACCACAAATGCTCACACACATGCATATGCACATGAACACATGCATACATACACCACACACTGCTCACACACACGCACATGGGTACACATATGCACAGATGCATGCATGCACGCACACCACACACTGCTCACATGCACGCACAGACGCCTGCACACAAACACACACAGCTCACTCACATACACATGCATATACCTACACACAGACATGCATGCATGCACACACACCACACACTGCTCACACACGCGCATACCATTCACATTCCCCCAGCCCCTGCAGCCTCCAGCACACATCCTTCCACAAGTCCTGGTCCTGGTCCCCCGAGAGGGCGCTGCTTTGTGCCCTTTCCCTCCTGTGCATGGAGACCCTTGCTGCCCCAGCCGCGGCCGTGCCCTGTCCCTGCTATTGCATCACCGCCTGTACCACACGGGTTCTGTGGGAGGCCTTCCTGCCCAAGACAGACAGAGTGCATCCCGACTAGCCGGCTCGCTGCCCACGTGTTTTGTGGAGCCACCATTCTCCTGGGAACTCTGTGCATCGCAAGGACCACAAGTGTGCGCTGGCAGAGCTAAAGTTTCCAGAAAACGTGCTTTACACTCAGCAAATCAATGCCCCATCACTCACGGGTTTTCTGGCCTACTAATTTTTATTGCAGGGCTCATTTTGGTCTTTAGTTGCTCATTTTGAGAGCCGGTGACCACGGTTGCAAGACGGTACACGGAAAGGATCGCTCCAACTTCATTATTAACTTCATTTCTCTTAATATGGGTTTTATTAATCGAGCAATCACGTGCAATCTTCAGACAATTTACTGAGCAGTTAACGACCAGCTGGGGAATCTCAGCCCTTCAGAGTAAAGCTAGTGGGCCTGAACACTTCAACCAGTCTGAGACTTGAAACGTCAGTGCAGCCTCACGTTGCGTACAGAAGGTACATGACGTACTTCACAGGTATGCTCTCCTCCGACTTGCCACATTTTGACATATGAAATCACCTTCAGTTAAAAACAACATAGAGGCAGACTTACAGAGAATCCTGAAAACATGTAATTACCTTTGCTACCCATGATCATCCCTCCAAGCCCTGCAACTGAAATAGAATTTTTTTTTCCCTAAATATGTTAAAGAGAAATGAAGGATCGAAAATCCATGCATCTGCATGTACACATGCTTACAGAGATGCATGCAGATATGTAGAAGTCCCATAGTTTATTACATGCTTGGCTTAGGCTTGAGACCTGAAGATTCAAGCAGATCTGTGTGTTTAGACAGAAGACATCTGACTCGAGGCAATGTCAAACCAGCACAAGGCAGAAAGCGTTCGGAGGTTAGTGTTAATGGCGGCGGAAGCTACCTGCAAATGGATATTAAAAAAAAAAAAAAAAAAAAAGCAAAACCACTGGTGCTTCCCACAAACTCCACGCATTCATCTTACGCTTGCAAAGATGCCCCTGATGGAATAGAACCAAGGTAACAGTCCGCACGCAATGTATCCGATTTTAAGTCTCATAAACTCTACTAGGAGGCAGGATCTCCTGTCGGGTGCTCAGTGTCTATCAGGAAACCTATTTGCCTCATACCCTTTGTAAAGTGGTGAGTAGATTATTATCCTCCCTACAAAAATAAAGCTCTGGTTGGTGGCACCCTGACTGCAGGCTGACGCTGGAAGTTCGGTCCCCTGGATTTGGTCCTCACCCTGCAGGTGTTTTACGTGCCAGCAAAAGGGCTCTGGAGTCGGCCCGCAAGGCAGAAGTTCAGCCTGATGCACTGGCCCATTCCGATGCCTCGGACAGGCTCAGGGTCCCGGGAGCGGGGGTGCTGCCAGCTGGCTGGAGAGGGAGGCTCGGCGCGCACTCAGGGTGCAGTCAGCCAGTCCATGTGAGCTCCCTTTTCCTTTGCCGTGAGCTCCCTTTTTCTTTGCCGGGGAGAGAGGCAAAACTCAACTCGCGGAGAATGAGTTCCTCTCCTCAGACCAGATGACCTTCCCAAAAGGCAGACGTTTGGACTCAGAAGATGGTGCTGCAGAAACCCAGCCCTGTCCTGGCACCACTGAAGAAAAAGAGGCCCACAGACTTGAATGTCAAATTGTACCCCCTGAGCAGAGCACATGGAACCAGAATTCAAACAAAGCATAAACATCTCCACCGCTCAGTTTTCAATCACAGGGTAAAGATATCTGCTTCTTGCGTGGCTCTTTACTTCCCAGAAAACTCACCAGGCACCTCATTTACTCAAGAAGCAGTGAGCTCTCGGAGGCCGGCCATGCCGTGGAGGTGCCCGCCTGGAGGGCTGGGCCTGTGTCTCCCCTCGGCCGAGAGCAGGCCCACCTGCATTCCTCAAAATATGGAAGGTTGGCCCCCCCGCGAGTCCTTCCTACCCAGGGAGACAAAGAAAGAAACATCCATCCCCCCCCCCACAAGACAAGATTCCCACTCATGCGCCACCACGTTCCAGAAGCTCGGAGTGTCAGGAATACACGTGTGATGGACTTGGCAGAATACTTGAATGCATTAATTCATCGCTGGGTGGGTGGATTCTTCTACTGCTGTGGAGCCATGCGTGACTGTCTTCGCATCATGGAAAGGCTGTGTGGGCACAGCCTGGGTGGACGTGGTCTCGGTCACTGCAGCACGACGTGCTGTGGGGTCCCCAGGGGGCTCCCTGGGGTGAAACAGCATTCCCCACTGTTATCCGGGGTTTCTGCTGACCCGTCTGCAGGTGCTCCTTTTAGCAAAACAGCAAATATCACATTAGCTTTGTTTGCCTGCATCTTTGTGATTAATGTCTTATTGATAGTTTACGTCACGTTTCATATGGGAGCCCTCCTGTGGCGAGAACAGTCCCTGTAAGGTGGCAGGCTCCAGGGCTCCACCCCAGGCCTGCCTGCCAAGGGGGACGTTTTCTTTGGATTTCTTCGGATACATTCTTTGACTCTTTTCCATCAGCATCACGATATAATGAATATTTGACTATAGTGTCTAATTGCCGTTGAACTTGCCGACACTCATGTACCGGGGTGTGGAGGTGACAGACTGCTAGCCAGGGAGCTTGTCAGGGCCGTGCGGTTGGATGCTCTGGTGAGCTCCCTACAAAGGCAAATTTTGCTTTACTTTTAGAGGAATAAAACCGTTACACCATCCACAGGGTAACTCAGGAGCCAAAGTTACTTGCTTAGCTGGGATGTGTGTTGAAATGAAACTCATTTGATATTTGCCTTATTTTGAAAACACCCTTGCTTGATCAACACATACACAATGATATTGAAATAAATATTCTTGTTTTTCTTTATTTTTTTTTTTACTTTAGGACGGTTGTCTTATTGACAACAGTAATGTCAATAGTAAAACACCACTGCTATTTTTTAGTGGAAAAAATCCGTGGTTTATTTTATTTTATTTTATTTTATTTTATTTTATTAGTCACAATACAGTACATCATTAGTTTTGATTCATTGCTTGCATATAATACCCGGTGCTCCATGAAATACGTGCCGTCCTTAATACCCATCGCCAGGCTCACCCATCTCCGCACCCCTCTCCCCTCTAGAACGCTCAGTTTGTTTTTTGGAGTCCATCGTCTCTCATGGTTCTTCTCCCACTCTGATCCAAATACACAATGGAATATTATTCAGCCACCAGAAAGGATGAATACCCAACTTTTGCATCAACATGGATGGGACTGGAGGAGATTATGCTAAGTGAAATAAGTCAAGCTGAGAAAGTCAATTATCATATGATTTCACTTATTTGTGGAATAAAAGGAATAGCATGGAGGACATTAGGAGAAGGAAGGGAAAATACATGTTTTAAATGTTGTCCTAATATTTCTCATTTCATTTTTACGGTTATTCAACTTGTTTTTTGTGAATAAAACACGATAGCACGTAGGTAAGAATGTCACACAGGATGTGACTGCTCACTTTGAAGGTTAAGGTGATTTTTCCGCAATGGATAGATAGCGTCTCTGGCCTGGTTTGCAGAAGATGCTTTGGCAGGAGGGGTCTGAACTGGTTGATGGGAAAGGGAAAGAGGAGACAGTGAAGTAGGCATGCACACTTCACAACCAGACTCATAGAACGGGAAGCCTCTAAAAGACAGAAAGCCGGGCGCCTGGGTGGCTCAGTTGGTTAAGCCACTGCCTTCGGCTCGGGTCATGATCCTGGAGTCCCGGGATCGAGTCCCGCATCGGGCTCCCTGCTCGGCAGGGAGTCTGCTTCTCCCTCTGACCCTCCTCCCTCTCATGCTTTCTCTCATTCTCTCTGTCTCAAATAAATAAATAAAATCTTTAAAAAAAAATAAAAATAAAAAAAATAAAAGACAGAAAGCCACACTCACCAACATACTCACTAAGAAAAAATGTTTCAATTAAGTAAATGCAAATGAACATTTTATTTAAGTGTTTCAACTGCTAACAAAACATGAGAACACACCATCCAAATGCATGCTTTAAGAATAGTGACACCCATTCATATTTATGAAGTGATTAAGTGTAGTTTTCCCAATCCAGGAAAGGAAATGAAGAGCTAGAGAAATACTGACAAAGAGAAGGAGAAAAAGTCATCGCTCATGGCCCTGGTGGAGAACCGGCCGCTCAGCCACACTGCCTGGTCAGAAATATCAGAGTGCGGGTGTTAAGCCTCGTCCGGGGCTGTGCCATCAGCCTCACTGGGCTCCTGCAGCTCATTTCCACGTTACCCAGATCAGCACCAGTACCACCGCCCAGCCTGAGAGCCGGGAGCACCGACCTTTGGGTTAACTATAATCGGAGCCTCTCTAATTAGGGAAAGTATCAGCTGACTCTAATATGCAGCAAGATCATTATCATTAGGTCAGCGCTAACTAATTGATGTTTGTGTAGAATAGAATTTGGGATTACAATACATTCAGTTTAGCAAAACAAACTAGGCTGACCTGGGAAACCACATTGCATCATTTGGGGTGTTGCTGCATGTAAATATCCAGGCTTATCTACAGGGCTTCCGTGGTTTAAGAGCCAGCTCTATAATGAGAGCTGGGATTTTGTAAATTCAACCTCTTGCATCTGTCATTAGGTAACACTAGATGTGGAACCAGATCTGAGATATCATACAAGCTCATCCTACGTAAACTTAAGTTTTCAGAAAGCTCTCAGGGATGATAAGGCAATTAAGCCCGTGTTTTGTTTTGTTTCTTCAGCACATTTTTTCATGGCAGGTAGCTATGTAATCACTATTTCAAATCTGAAATTGTCAGATAAAAATTACTAACCGTGCTTTCTCAGCATAGGTCAGATTTCCAGCTTGCCATTTACCAGAGTTTGGATGTCAGTTGAGTCTGTTTTATTGACATTTGTTTGATGTGGAAACCTGTTGGTTTGTGAAGAGGAAAAAAAGAAGTAACTTACACCAGGATCCAAGGGGAAGAGAGCACTGTGGTGGGGATGCGGGATGCGGTCAGCTGTGGCAACCGGGGACATTCATGGCTTTGGTGGCAGCCATTGGGGCAGTTACAGAAAAGAAATAACTGATACTCAGTTGTATAATTTTAAGAGGACCGCTTTGCCCTAGGTAGTCATTATGCTCTGTTGCATTCCTTGCTCTGCTATGTATATACAGTTCATTCCATCCCCAAGACACTTGGAAGCTTTTTATGTTTTATTTCAATAAGTTGTTGATTCAATAAGTATTTACTGGGAGCATATCATGAAATGGTCTGCAGAAGCACAGGGTGGAATGAATGAGACTGACAAAGAAGTGTCCTCACAGAAGCTCAGGACTAAAGGACATGATGGATAATTACACAAGTCCCATGAATGGAAATGCAATGGATATTAGGGAATATCCAGGGAATTCTGGATCCAGTAGGCACAAGGAACGAGAGGAGAAAATACGGGTGGGTCTCCCTGAAGAAGGGATTTGAACTAAGATCTTGAATGGTAGGGAAATAGAGAAAAGGGTGGATGGTCGGCATGAGGTTGGGTGCTCTGGGGTGAGGCTCAGTTCATATGCCCCAACGCTGATCTCTGCCCCAAGCTTCAGACTTAAAAACCCTGCTTTTCCTTGATACCTCCACCTGAAACCCAAAGCGTAGTGTATACAAAATGCATCGCTTGAGTTGTTTCTGTGGGAGCCCCCACCAGCCTGCTGATGGCTAAAGCAATTACACGGGCTCCCTCTTTCCATCTTCTCCTTAGTCCAACCTGGAAGCCTGTAGGTTCTTCCTCAAGTGGTGTCACACACCATCTCTTTCCTTCCTTGCCCACAGCCTGTCACCTCTCACCTGGGCTGCTATGAGGACATCCTCGTTGATCTCCATCATGCTGTCCCACAGCAGCCAGAGTCTTCTTTTCAAAATGTCAGTCAGCTCATGTGGCCTCTCTGACTATATCTCATTGGCCACCAAACATCTATGAGAATGGCTAAAATCCAAAATACTGACAGCACCAGATGCTGGAGAGGAGGTGGGTCAACAGGAAGGCTCATTCATTGCTGGCGGAAATGTAAAATGGTGCCGCCACTTTGAAGACAGTTTAGTGGTTTCCTACAGAACTAAGCACACTCTTACCATGTGACCTAGGAATCGTGTCCTTGCAATTTACCCAAATGGGTTAAAAAGTTATGACCATGTTAAAACCTGTACATGAATGCTGACAGAACCTTTACCTATAATTGCCAAAACAACGGAAGGATGAGATGTCCCTCAGTAAGTGAATGGGTGAACCCTGCATACAACCGAACGTTACTCAGTGATGAAGCACGGAAACGAGCTATGACGCTGCAGAAAGACATGGAGGAAATTTAAATGAATGTCACTAAGTGAGGGAAACCAAGCTGAAAATGCCCTGTACTGTGTGATTCCAACTATTTGACATTCTGGAAAAGACAAAACAGTAAAGAAGATCAGTGGCTTCAGGGATTGGGGGCAGGGAAGGATGAATAGGTGCAACAAAGAGGATTTTTAGGGCAGGGAAACTACTCTGTGTGATTCTACAATGACTGATACCCATCATTATGTTTGCCCAGAATGTACAACACAGAGTGAACCCTGATGTAGGCTACAGACTTCAGTCAATGACAACGTGTTAGTATTGGTTCATCAGTTGGAATAAAGGCACCACGCTGACAAGACGTTAATGACGGGGAGAACTCTCCGTGTGTGTCCGTGTGTGTGCATGTCTCCGTGTGTGTCTGTGTGTGTGCACGTCCATGAGCGCCTGTGTGCCTCTGTGGGTGTGTGTGCCTGCATGAGCATATGTGTGCCTGAGTGTGAGCACATGTGTAGCTGTGTGTGCATGTGTGTATGCGTGAGCATATGTGTGTCTGTATGTGTGTGCCTCGGTGCCTCGGTGTGAATACATGTATGTGTGCACATGTGTGCCTATGTGTGCCTATGCATGTGTATTTGTGCATTTGTGACCATAGAGTGCACGTGTGTGCATGTGTATGACCTGTGCCTCTCTGCCACATGTGCATGTGTGAACATATGTGTGCTTTGTGTGTTTGCGTGTGTGACCGTGTGCCCCTCTGCCACGTGTGCATATGTGAACACATGTGTGCTTTGCATGTTTGCATGTGTGTGCGTGTGTGCCTTGTGAGCACATGTGTCACTGTGTGTGTGCCTGAGTGTGTCCGTGTGCACACGTGCATGTGTGCCTCTGTGTGTGCATGTGTGGATGTGTGAACATATGTGTGCTGTGTGTGTATGTGTGTCTGCGTGCACATGTGTGTGCCTGTGTGTCTGTGTGTGCATGTGCCTGCATGTGAGGGCTCAGGGATTATACAAGAGCCCACTGTACTTCGCACTCAACCTTTCTAGAAACCTACAACTGCTCTGGAAACCAGTCTATTACCAGGAACATGCCTCGTAGGCTTCCTGCCCAGCCCACGATGAAATCCGAAGCCCTCGTCATGGTCCCCAGTCACTGCGGTGACCACTTGTCCCCAGAGCCCAGCTCCAGCTGCAGTGACTGACTGACTTGTCCTGCGAGGCCGCCACCAGGCCTGCCCCTTCTCAGCACCTCACGTGGTGGGTTCTCCTACAGACTCAGCATTTTTATGCCACCACCTAACCCCCAGTGTGGCAGCACACGGGAATGAGGTCTGTGGCGGGGCTTATGTCGTGAGTGTGGAAGCTTCTGGAAGAGAGACAGGGGAGAGCTTGTTTTTCCCCCTCACTCTGTGCCATGTGAGGAGTCCTCACCAGCACCCGGCCCTGCCGGCCCCCTCGTGCACGACGCCCAGACTCCAGCCACGAGGAGGAACACAGGTCTGTGGTTTAAGCTGCCATCTGGGGTGTTTTGTTAAAGCAGCCGAGCTGCCTGAGTCCGACCCGAATTCCTCAGGCCTCCCCCAGAGCCTCCTCTCCGAGAGGCCTCCCTGCCCCAGCCCCAGCACCTGCACGCCCGACCGTGTCACCTGGCAGCACGTGGCCCCGGCCGGTATGGGGGACCCGTGAGGAGTCTGCCACACCAGAGTCTTCCACAGGGTGGGCTTGTCCCTGTCGCCCGGGAAGGGAAGAGGCAGGGAGGAGGCCCTGTGAGACCCCCACGGCAGAGGAAGAGAAGAGCGTGTGGTGGGAGCATCCGCAAGATTGTGCTCCGTGGATACGGGACGTGAGCCCGGGGAAGGGGAGCGGGAGGGGGGCCTCGCCCGTGACGTCGTGCACAGCAACACACACAGACGGGGTTCTGGCCCATTTGCTAGTTGAGGACGGGAAGAAGTCTTTATCCAGGGTTGATGAAAGTTGATACGGGATATTTAAGTTTGGAAGAATGTACAACTGACTCAATGAGACACGCCAAATTGTATTAATTTTGGATGATACAAAACACAGCTTTCCTTCAAACAAAATACAAATTCAAGCTTGTTACGTGCTTCCCTTCCTCAGGAAACAGCTACTGTCAGGTGCCGGGGTCCTGAGACTGATAAAGCAGTCCTGTCCTCGCGGAGCTACACTCTCTAGGAGAAATAATTGGCTCGCATGAAGGATTACGCTTGGCTGGTCCACTCGCCCCAGGACAGCCTCCTTCCAGCACTGACGATGGGCCCGCGAGCGGCAGGGGCAGAGCCTGCCCACGGTGGACATTCCTGCTCAGGCTGGCCATTCCCCCAGGTGCCACGGTCACAGCACTCGGGCCCGGGTCAAGGCACAGCTCTGGCTGAGCAGGGGCGCGTGCGAGGCCGGTGGCGGGGGCACTCAGAGGCCGTCGACGTGCTGTGTTAGTGGCCGTGTTCACAGGGCCCCCACGCGCCCCTTGCTCGGGCATGCAGCGCCCGCTGGTGGTTCCCAGACGCAGGACACTCTGAGGGCGGCTAGACCATCACTTGACTCTTCGGAGCCGCACCAAAGCCCTCTCCGCCTTCGCACTGCCCTCTGAAGCCATCACCAGGTCAGATGAACTGGGTCAGCAGCCGTTGGCCTTTGTAATCCTGCCCTTCTGGGGAAGCACATAGCCGTGCTCGGGTCACGCCTTCGACATCCAGGGACGAGTGGCCGAGAGAGCTGGGGATGAAATGATGGTGGAAGCCTCCTCTGAGAACATGGCTCTGAGCATGCTGAGGACGCTGGGGACAGGTTGGCTCTCAGGGAACCCTTGGGACTCGGGGCTGACTTCAGTGTGGGGACGCGCTAAGGGATGTCCTCCCGTAACTGTGACTCGTGGGGAGAGGGGGCCCTCGCAGAGCCGTGGCTCATGGGGAGAGGGACCTCAGACCCCTGCCCCTGGAGGTGGAGACACCCCAGCTGGGGCCACGAGCTCCACCCGTGGCTTTTCTACCCATCCCGTGGTGTCGGAGACCGTCCGGCCTTCCAGAGGACGAAGCTGCAGGCAGCGGGCTGCAGAGCTCACCTGGCTCTCACAGCAAGGAAGGGAGCATCAGCCTGTGAGCAAGGTGGACAGGTCCTCAAGTCACTTCATCGTTAGAGTTTAACTGTTTTTGTTTTACAGAAAACACAAGCTACCCGAGGGCCAGCAGCTGCGTGTAGAGGGGGACGGGAATGCTCCCACCCAGGTGAGGTGGTGTTAATATGCCACAGAGTGACCTGGCCACTTCTGCACATGGTGGAGCTGAGAGTGACAGATGGAGGGGCAGGAGGACGTGGAGACCAGAGATGGACACAAGTGTCCAGAGAGAGGAGCATCCGTTCCTAGAGACGCTGTCCCTAGAGCAGGGGCGACTCTGCTTTCAAGTGGAGCCGAGGTGTGTGTGCAGGGTGGGGAGGGAGGGGTGTGGGGAGGGAGGAGGTGAGACAGACTGACAGAGACGGAGGGGGGAGGGACAGGCGGGGGGCGGGGTGGCAGGGCAGGGAGAACCTGCCGGTCCTGACACCTTTCCCCACACCCACCTCACTAAGGGCGACACCTGACCTCTTAGGAGGAGCAAATACAGCACATCGTATTGTGTTCAGGGGACCTCACACTGTCAGACCCAAGCCTCTGCCACCGAGACCTGAGGGGAGACCCTGGGAAAGGACCCGCTCACCCCGTGGCACCCCGTGGCACCCCGTGGCACCAGCGACAGAAGACACCACACTTCCCCTGGCGGGCGTGGGGCCCCCGGGTCTGGTTCTCAGGAGCCGCCTCCCCTGGGACGATGCACCTGCATGTTTCTTCACAGCACCCCGCTCCGAAGGCCGGTCCTTGCTTGCAGCCTGTTGATGCCTGCCCTCCAGAAGCAAAACATTACTACATCTGCACCACGGAGCAACACAAAAGGCTTTATTGTTCCCAGGCCCACTGACAGCACTCACATTGTCTCCCCTGCGTGGGCCGCGCGCTAACGCGCCTGCTTGTTTAACCATTAAACCACGTGCGCAGCAGGTGAGTCACCACCGGGCCCCGTTTCCCAGCCAGTTCTGCTGAGATCCATGCCAGGCACTCCCCTTTATTAAGATCGAGATCCTTTATTCCGGGTGATAATTGCTACATGTGCTCACAAATGATTTCTTGTTGTTGATGGGAATGCGCACTCCGAAAGTTTGCCAAAGGGCGTGGACGGTTATTGATATGTACATGAAGATGGTAAACAAGGAACAGGATCAAACTGCTACCAGTGGTGATTAGCTACCCCCTTGTCTCATGCTGCGGAGACGGGGAGGGGCGCATTCGCCCCGAGTGATCCGAGCATTCCTGTCTGCTGAGTCCAGGCGTTCGAAGTGGTCTTGGACGTGTAGGGCGATGCCAGGCGGTAATCTGGGGGCGATTTACAAAGACCCAGGCTCAGATTTCAAAGAGCAATGCAGATACCCACGCTTTGGCATACTTTGCATCGCTGAGATGTGGGGCTGACGATTTTGCATTTTCTCCTCCTAATGAGTGTCTCTCGTTTTAAACTTGCTCTTCCAGGCAAATGAAGGCTGGCCTATTACCTGGACGAGATAACACCTCTCTCAGCGTCAGTCCCATGTGCAGGGACTGGACCACTCCCGTTTGGCTGGACACTGCAGGTGCTCAAGAGACGGGGTGGTGAGGACTGAGAGGCCACGGCCCGCATACATGCACAGAGTTAAAGTCCCAGAAAGGAAATCAAGCTCCCTTTGGCAGAATTTCTTGATGACTTTCTTTCAAAAGGCCTTTTAAGCCAACACGAGTCTGTAAGTGGAATGGAAGCTGAACATCAGCTAACGGCACCCAGTATGCTTATTTAATGATACTCACAGTCACTCTGTTCTGTACACTCCAAGATGACGGCCTGTCCTGCCACCCGACAGGATGATGCAAAACAGAACCGAACTGTTTGAGCTTGGGGGAGTTTGTAGAACACCCTTGAATTTCACATTTAGAAGTGAACACAACCATTTCCTCCCAACCCCCTGGTTCTCTGTATAAGGAAACTGAGGCCCAGAGCTGTCCAGCACCTTGCCCAGGGCCAGCCCATGAGGAAAGGACAGACCCAGGGAGCCAGGCCTCGGGGCCCAGCCCCGCTCAGCGCTGGCCCCCTTCAACATCGTGGATGGACACAAACTCTCTGTCTCGTGGCACACACCAAACCATCACTTCATAGAAGGACAAGTCAGCTCACGTCTGAAAAATAAGTAGGAATGTAAGACGATGCTTTCTACATCGGTTAAGGAAGAATTACCTTGGTTATTCCCCGGACTTGAAAAGTCAGTCCCCGCTGAACAGAACTCTGCGGAGACAGCTTCAGAGCAGTGCGTTGACTAGCTCCCAGGATGCTGATGCATCGCCCTCTTGTTTGGTAACAGGTGCGCAGGGACGGAGACACACACTCAGAGAGTTTATGCCACTTCGTGTTCACCCCGGGTCTGCCGGGGACGGGCAGGGTTCTTTCTCAGCATCTGCCCGCTCGGAAGCTGAGCCCTGGAGCAGGAGGTGACTCATCTGGAGTCCGTCATCAAGAGAGAAGGAGGGTTGGTGCCCAGATGCGGAACTCTGTATGCACATGAGGAGGTGACCCCCCTTCTAGTCAGGTAGCAGTTCTGTCTTCATAGGGTGTCTGGGATTTGTTTGAATCGGGCACGGTAAGACACACAGACCTGGCGTGACTCTTGAGGATGAAGTTTGTGAACTCACAGCTCCCTGGACACGGAGGTACAGCGGGACTTGGGGGGGAGCACACGTGGAAGCACCGGGGTCGGTCAGGAGGCGGCGAGAGCAAGGAGAAAATGTAGCAAGACCCTTCCTTGTGGTTCCTGTGGAAGAAACCAAGGAGGCAGGATAAGCAGGCTCAGGATTGGCTAGTGTGTGTGATTCCAGGTGGTCTGGGGCAATGGGCCATCTCTAGCTGTCTGGTGCCTGCCTGGCATGATTAGGGCCACCGGGTAGTGGTCTGGAATCTTCAAGCTCCACATCTGCTGGTTTGCATGGGGAAGGTGCATGCACAGGCTCGACGCTTGCTGTCTCTCGGCCTTAGCTGGCCCTGGGGGGGCAGTCCCTCTGGGTCAGCAAGACCCCAGGGTGCCAAGACATCAACTACAGAAACGAGGAGACATGGCTTTACGGCTTCCCTCATCGTAAGATGCCCTGAGGCTCCAGCTGACTGTGTTTGGGATTCCCCCGCGAGGCCGGCCGACGTGCAGTCTCTGCCACACAGTCCCAGGCAGTACCCACCCCCGCGGCTCCCGCCATCCAGGCTGACGTGGCCATGTGGGTTCTCTTTTGGACATAGAGCTTCTAAGTGTTCCTCCCAGGGCCAAGTTAGTGGACGTATCAGCTCTTCCGAAGCTGAGGTGTGTCTGGGCAGAACACGGGCTTCCCGAGAGGGAGCAGCTGATAAAACTCCAAAAGTGTTCAGACACTGAGGAAGGGAGAAAGGCGGGGGGAGGCATGTGGCAGCAAGGTGGGGAGCAAGGAAGCTTAAGGAAAGCCCACATCTAAGTGGTGGTAAGTCGCTTCTTTTCTGCACAAAATCCTGCTGACCCACCTGCATTCCTCCCCAAAGTCAGCGATGGGAACCGCGGCTGTGAAACAGAGCTGGATCGCGCGTGATCCCGGCCTCACGGCTCCCAGGAGATGCCGAGATGGCGTGCGCGTGAGGCGGCCGCGTGAGCATCAGAGCTGCTGGGCAGCAGGTTCCCCCTGGCCCCCGAGGCAGAGCCCCCTAAACCCGCCTCCCAGAGAGCTTGGGACAAATGCATCCCAGAGAAAAGTTGGAAGTCAAGAAGTGTGTGGATCTCCTTCCCTTCGTGTATCTCTGCAAGAACGAGAGGGCCCTCCTTCTTCTAGAGATTACGACAACCCAGTGGTCACTGAGCACCTGTGCTTCCCCCGAGTTTTCCTCGATTCTGGGCTTGCAGAGGAGAGCAGGGGAGAAGCCCACAGCACCCACACTCATGCTGGCTTCCTGATGCTGAGGAGCAGATTAGCCCAGGCTGAGCAGCTCCCAGTGAACAAGCCCCCTTCCCCTGTACAGGGTCCGGGGCCAGAAATCTGGGTATAGCAGAGCTGGGTCCTCACTCAGGGTCTCACCATGCTGAAATCCAGGGACCAGCCGCTGCCTTCTGGCCAGGAGGCTCAAGGAGGGCGAGGACTGCCTCCCAGTTCCTCGGGAGCTTGAGTTTGCAGGAGTCAGGTCCTCGGCTCTGGGGGTGACCTCCCCCACAAACAGTCCAGGATGTACGGTCTGCATCTCCCAGGCCAGAGGGACAGAGTCACCGCTCCCCCAGAGCAACCCGGCCCTCTTCGGAGACTTTTATCTGGTTAAGTCAAGCCCAGAGGATCGTTTCCCTTTTAATTAACTAAAAACATCAATTGATTTGGAACCTTAACTTTAGATGCAAATCCCTACATCTTTGCCATATGTTCTGGGCTGAAATGTGTCCCCTCAAAATTCATACACTGAAGTCCTAACCCCCCAGGGCCTCAGAATGTGACTGTGTTTGCAGAGAGGTCTTTAAAGAGGTGATTAAGGTAAAACCAAGCCAGAGGCTTGGCCCTAGTCCACTCTCACTAGCGTCCTTATAAGAAGAGGGGATTTGGATACAGATGCGCCCAGAGGAAAGACCAGGAGAAGAGACACAGGGCGAAGGGGGCCGTCACACGCCACAGAGAGAGGTCTCGGGAGAAACCAGCCTGCCCACACCTCGATGGGGGACATCCAGCCTCCAGAATGTGGGAAAGACAGTGTTGGCCGTTTCAGTCTCTTCTGTGTGGCGGTGCTTGGTTTTGGCAGACCGGTAACGTGACACAGGATGACTCACCTGTGGGGCAGAATCCCCTCGGACTCACAGGTTCTGACTGCACCCACCAGGAGCTGATCATACGGGGCCTAAAGAGCAGGGGCCGGCTATCAGAGGCCATCCCGAGACTCCCCCACCTCACCGCCCAGGCGCTCCAAGCACTCTGAGCTGCATCATGTGACCCCACCAAGCCTGGTTCTTCGGGATGGCGGTCCCCTCAGTCCAAAGCCCTCTTCTCTCCCTTCCCTCCTTCAGCTCTGTGGAAACTCCACCAGCTTCTCTTGCTCTTACATCACCCCCAGATGCAAGACATGGTCACAGACTGTGACAATGGTCACTGCTGGAGGCAAAGATGCCAAGAAAATTCTAACAAATCTCAGTGTTGAAAACAAACACCTCTCTGGTGAGTACAGGGGGTGGACCGAGGGTCTGTGGGGTTTTACAGACAATAGTAAGGCATGCAATGGTCAAGCAACATTTTGCAAGACAATGTAGTCATTTGAGAAGACTGGAAGAGAGAAGACAAAACTTCCACTGTAGTGAGACTCACACCCCTGGAGCGGCAGAGAGCAGCTCTCCCCAGCAGGTGTCAGCTCAATGAGCGTGCCCAGGGGCGCCGGCCTGGGTACAGAGCACCCCCAAGACATACACCAGCAGGGAGCCTCTGGGCACATGTCAGGAAGTATGGGGCACACCCAGCTCTACCTCGACTCAAGGACACCTGTGATGACCATTTGTCTCTCAAGGGCACTTAGTAACCACACGCATGCCAGTCTCTACACTGTGGACCTGTGGGTCCCTGAAACAGAGACGGGGAGAAGCCTTACTGTAGAGACGTGGCAAGGGCTAGCCCCTCTGCCATGCGTCCTGGCACCATGGAGACCCTCAAATGTCCAGAGAACGTAGGGATGAGATGCCCTGCCTGGGTGGGTACCAGATGAAAGGTTGTCTCAGAGAAAAGTGGTGCATTTGCTAGTAGTTGGTTTGTCACAATAAACAGTGATCCCAAGACTTCTTGTCTTCTGACCTCAACCGCAAGGTAGTCTCAAGGTACAGTTAAATCTAAGGCACAGGATCAAGACGTCTCCATGTGGCTTCTCCAGGCTTTCACATCCCGGGGTGAGGGCTTTCGAGCAGGTAGGTGATTACCTCGAAGAGGACACCCTGGCCAATAGAGTGTGGTCCATGAAAACGAACGGGTGGCTGGGGGCAGGTGTGGTTGGCATGGAGTGTGGGCCTGCTGGAGTGGGCAGGTGTCTGGACTGCCAGGCCCACTCCCAGGACCTGTGGCTGGAGTAGGCAGCCCATCAGCACCCGTCCACTGGGAAGTGGGGAGAGCTGATGTAAATTGGGACTCTCTCTCCCCAGCTCTTGGGGACACTGGAGGCTCCGGGCAGTCCAAGGTGGCAGCATCCTCCATCGTAATCCAAGGCTCATAAGCAGACGGGATGAGTGATCGTTGCTGTGGGAGCATCCCTGGGAGCATCCTGATGGCCGTGATTAAGAGGTGCCTTCGGTCTGGTGCAGCGTGAATACATGGCACCAGCTGGTGGGGGAGATAAGCATGAAGATTTATCTGCACGTATGGGTAAAGCACATCCGATGGGCACTTGTTCGGCATGCTCAGATACCAAGGAGATAGCGTCTCTGGAAGTCGATGGATAGATACGTTCTCTCTGCTGCTGCGCCCGGTTTCCTGCCTCTCCCTGGCCTGGAGAAGGACAGGGGCAGGTGCTCTGCAGCATGCTCAGGCTCACAGTGCAGTTCTGCAGACAGCAATCTTCTTGCTAGAGCTGAGAATGACCTTCCACTGCTTGTTGCTACCAGACAAATTCTCCCAAAGCAGTGCCTTTATTGAGGAACTCCCCCCCCCAAAATGGCCTTGGGAGGCTCCCTGCAAGTATGTAAGACTACTCCTGAACTCTGCTTCCCACCTCTCGAGCCATGCCTGTGGATTCTTCTCCATGAAAACCGTCTACCTGACCGCCTGCAATGCCCTGTGCAGGGTCCCAGACCCAGACTTCTGAGCCTGGGCCTCTACCACCCAAAGAAGCCACATGCTCTCTCAAAACACTCCCAACCACCCCAAGTCCTGACTCAGTTTCCTCATCCTTCCAGACATTTTTCCAGATTCTTCCACCCATGATTCCACTGAACAGCGAGTACATCCCTTGTTTATGTGTATGGACACATGTTGTCTTGACTTCTTATTGTCCTGATTCATTTGCTTATATCTTATCTCCTGATCTAAAGCATAAACATGCGCGTGAGTTATAGGCTGTATTACTACGCCCTGGGTTGTAATTCGGTCGCAATCCCCCACAATGCGTGAGGTATTTCTGAGCGCAGCAGGTGGTGAACAGATAAATCCTGAATCAGTGTAGTTTTGATGAGACTCAAAAAAATCTATCCATCACCCTGTTAGAGGACACCATTTCATGACAGGACCCTGGGTTTCAAAGAAGATGCTAGAATCCACCCCTGGGACTTAGGTTTGTTGGAGGGAGCCTTTGGAGACTTATAGATTTTTAGCCAAGTCCCAAGTAATCCCGACTAGTTCCCTGTGATAGAGACCCCCAGGTAGTTCAGAAATGGCATTCACTATAAATTATTTCTTTAAAAAAAAAAAAAATTATTTATTTATTTATTTATTTATTTATTTATTTGAGAGAGAGAGAGAACAGCATGAGAGGGGAGAGGGCCAGAGGGAGAAGCAGGCTCCCCGCTGAGCTGGGAGCCCGTTGCGGGACTCGATCCCCAGACTCCAGGATCATGATCTGAGCCGAAGGCAGTCGCTTAACCAACTGAGCCACTCAGGCGCCCCTCACTATAAATTATTTCTAACAGATACACAGATATCTATTAAAAGGCATGACTGTTGCAAAAAAATAATTTCCCTAGAAACTTGGAGCTTTCTCCAGGCTTATTTTCCTGACATTTTCCACCTCTCTCTCACACTGTGCCATATGCTAAGAAATGCTAGATAGGACCCCATAGGGCTGGCATGGCCTCCTAAAACAGCACACCCAAAGGGTAGTGATCACACGCGCTCACCCTGCCCTGATGGGAACAGAGCTTGTTCAGGCTTCCAGCTGCCCCTCCTGGCCATCCGCCACATGCCCTGTACCACACTGGGGCAGCACCTATGGACTTGGGGCCACGCCATTCCCTGCAAGGCGCCAGGGCTGGGGACAGGCTCTGTGGTGCAGGTAATGCACCTGCCATTGGAACCCGGGAGGGCATTGAGAGGGAAGACAAGAAGCCACAAACGTGCCTGTCCCTGCTGCCCTAAGGCGCAATAACACAGAGGGGGGCAGCTGGGGGAGCCCGTTAGGTGGGAGAATCAGCTCGAGAGTTCCGCTTGTGAGTGCTCACCAATAGTCTAAACGTGGACATGCGATCTTCCTTCTCAGAAATACTGTCTCTTTCTACTATCGCTAACGATCCCCACCACCACCCAAGCACCCTGATCCGCCCAAGACAGGAGAGCAATCTCCTACTGGTTTCTGAGAATGCGTGTGCACGCATGCCCCAGAGCAGGCGTGTTCCATGTCTGTATGTATCGTGCATTCCCAAAGGGGAGACTGAGCCTCCGTACGTGCTGGAGTTGGTTGTCGGTACAGGAGAGAAAACTTGTAGATATTACAATACTTTGTGTTTCTCCAAAGCTCAGCTCCAACTCTTAGGGACAAATTAAAGCACAATTTATGCAATTAATTAAATTTAAATGTGGGTTAGTTGTTCTCCAGAATGCAATGATGAAACAAAGATGGAAATGCACCTTTTTATACCATTGAGCAAAGGCAGGTGGATAAAGGACAGTCAGCGTTGCTGAGATCCCGGCAGTTTGCCCTTACGTGTTCTGAGCTGAGAGCCGACACTCTCCGGGAACCTCTTGAAACTGCCTGAAGATTCCCAGGCCTGGCAACTGGAGCAGGCTCAGGATGCCGGTCAGAAGTCAGCACCCTCGGCTGGGCCGGCTCTCTCGGAGTGGAAGGACGTCCCGGCGCCAAGACGCATCACTGGTGGCATGAAGGCCTTGCTGAGGGAGCCAAGCCAGGGTGCCGCTTTTAGCCAGGGTAAGCTGTGTTGTGTGCGCGTTGTGTGTGGAAGCATGCCGGGTCGGGACACTCCTCTTGGCGGGACCCCACTTTCCTTGGGGCTCTAAGGGACTCCCCGAAATCCGCTCCGCCCACCTGTCCACACGCTGGGGGCTTCCACTCACCTCTCCCTCTATACGCCAAAGTCATGCTGTGGGTGAGAACGATAAAGGGTGTTTGGGCAGACCGGGGTCTGCACCTCTACTTTGCCCTCCACGGGGAGTGACAACTGGAAACTCACCTGCACTGCTGAGACTCCGTTCCGTCACCCGTGCCATGGATAAGCTAATCCCCCCAGAGCTCCTGGGGCAGTGATGCGCCGGGGTGTGGGGGGCAGATGGCCCTGTGCCTGGCAGGCAGGACACTGCCTGGAGGACAGCTAGACCCCAGCTCACCTCTGACTGCCCCAGCCTCAAACACTGAAACCGTGCTTTCCGTTCAAAACTGCTCACTTGGTGGTCGATAACCGCTCATAGTTGGGAGTAGGATCATCCAGTTAAAGGGAAATCCTGATAACTCACTTGCACCTTGCACACATAATTGTTACTCTACAAACTCACAAAACCATTTACCTAATTAAGATAATGCAACTGAGCTGGCCGGTTAGCTCATTTGGTTGGAGCATGGTGCTAATAAGATAAAGAAACTGGCTTATGGAGGGGAGAGAGATTTAGGGAGCAGAGGGCCTGAAATGTCTCCCCATCAGACCCTGTGGGCCTAGAACAGTGTCGCGAGATAAATTGCAGGAGGTCCATTTAAATTCAAAGCCGAGATAAATAACAAATTTTATTTAATATAAGTTGTCCCATGAAATATTACACCAAAAAAATTGTTGTTTACATGACATGCAAACTTCATTGGGCGTCCTGTCCATGTTTTGCTAAATCTGGCCTGTGCATGTATTTAAACTCTCAAAATCCAGATTTCTCCTTGTGTCCATCTGCATGATGGTAGGTTTGGGACTCTGCCCATCGGGACAGAGGAGTGACTCCTGGGATCCTTGCTGGTGTCACTGCTCAGCCTTGTGTTTTCTCTCGAAATGCGTTCTCTCTGCGGCCGTGGCCCAGGCATGTCCCCACACGGCCACACCTCAGGGTCCTGGGGGCCTGGACGCTCTCCACACTCAGCACACAGGGGCCTGCTTGCTCACTGCTTCTGGTGAAAACCCACAATGTCCTCAGCATGGGAGCTGGGCACCTACTACGCGCCAGAGCCGGTTCCCTGGGAGGGGGCCGTGACCACAGAGGGCCGCATGGCCAGCAGTTCTCGGCTCTCCCAGGCCCCAGTCTCTAGGTTAGCTGTCCATCCATTCTGCTGTGCGTGTGAAACACCCCTGATCTTGAGACGTGACCGGGGTCCGAGGATGGATGAGGTACGTTCTTGCCCTCCAGTTCCTCATGGGTCCTCCCGGGGTCCGGGACGATGGGGAACAGGTGTGCGGTCACGGGCTCTCAGACATGGCCTCTGTGGCCCCCTCGAGGACCCAGGACAGGCCCTGAGGAAGGAGCGGTGACTGTCGCTGTCCCCTCCAGCCTGCCTCTGGGGAAGCCACCCTCGTTAGCATCCTCCGCTACCCCCATGGGCACTCAGTCTGACACCCGACCCCATTACCCCCCCCACCGACGCGGGCAGCCCTCCACACATGGGGCCCCGGCCACGCGAACAGACGCCCTCACATGGGAACCCCTCACACAGATGCCCTGCTGACCCCAGGTGGCCCCACGTCACCCCACGTCCCGGCAGCTGAACGGTGCCTGGGCGTCAGCGGGAGGAGACGTGCGTGGAGACCCCCAGGGTCTGAGCGGCCACTGCAGCGGAAAGCTGGGGCTAAGACCCCGGTGGGGCCGCCAACAGACACGGCAGACCCAGAGAGGCCACCAGGAGCCCGGTGCCCGGGCAGCCTCGTGTGCCTGCTGAGACCCTTACCGGCCATGCCAAGGGGGGAAGGTGGGGAGACGGCTGGATCCTGGCAGCGGCTGCACAGCTGGAGTCTGGACCTGTCTGAGGCGCTGGCTCGGCCACACTGTCCCTTCCGTCTACACTCGCTGCCTAACTCCCTGGATCCTTGCTGGTGTCACTGGCCAGGCCCACTCATTCTGAGTTCTGCCTCTTAAGTGATCCTGCCACCTGTGTGCATCCCACAGGGACCAGCGTCCCCTGGGCGGGACAAGGGCCTCTGCCTTCAGTCTGTCTCTCTAAACCTGGTCCTTGAAGTGCTCACAGTACACGTCCCTGCTGCTGACGAGCGTTCTGGCTGGTAGAGTCGGTCACCCCAAGTGTCCCCGCAAAAGGACAACGTCCCTCCTACCTCGCTCCTTACTGGCTGGGTCTGTCTACTGTCGCTGTTTCCTAAAAGGTCCTCACAGAGTCTCCCTGTGCTTGAGACAAACGGCAACACGTTTGCTGTGCCGAAACCATAGTCCCTCTAAGGAGACCTCTGCCCATGGTGGCACGAGAAACAGCCTCAGGTGACAACGGTGGTGTCCCTGTGCAGCTGAGCATCTCACTGAAGCAGGGACCGCACGACCGCACCCCAGCATGTGCACGGAGGACGCTGGGGGGTCCTGTGACCTGTCCTCCCTCCGCCCTCACAGACAGCATGCACCCTGTCCCACAGAATGCATTTCTCTAATGCAACAAAGAGGAGGCTGCTTTTCTTTATGCTGGTGAGCAATGTGCACGGGAAAGCATCCCTGCAATAAAGGAAGGAGAAGCTGCAGCTGAGGTCCCCAGGACAGCCTTGGGGTCCTTCAGTCTGGTCGTTCTTCCCCAGACCCCACAGCAGTGACAGGAGCCCAGGCAGTCTGTGGGTGCGGCTTCCTGGGCCCCTTCTTGAGACAGAGTAATTCATGCTCTTTCCCACGACTCACACATCAGGTACGATGTTAGCACTTCCAAGATCAAAAAACTCAAGCAACCAAGACCACAAGATCTTCTGAAAAGAGTTAAACTAGAACCTTGAAGACTTCTCAGCTGCAACTCAGGAGCTCAGTCGCTATGACCGGCCTCGACTTGGGCGCCGGTACGTGGCAAGGTTATTTAGCCAACCTTCCGGTAGACTGCAGGGTATTTCACGGAGGAATTAGACCATAGACTATCGACATGCAGTCTTCCTCTCCTGCACACTCCAGGACAATGTGGATAACTTTCCTTGTACGGGAGAGATTGCAAAATAGAACAACTGCCTTGAATTAAGGCAACAATTTCTTCTGGCCAGCAAGACTGAAGGAAGTCAGCCCTTTCTTTCTTTGGATTGGAATCAGAATTAAATCACAGTTTTGCTGTTGGGTTTGTTTGTTTGTTTGTTTTTAATGATTTTATTTCTCCTAGGGTTCAAAATATTTCTCAGGGTAAAGAGCACTCAAGACTTCATTATTATAATCGCAGCTCCCTCAGTATCAAATTATGAAAAAA
Organism: Mirounga leonina; assembly: GCF_011800145.1. Classification (NCBI taxonomy): domain Eukaryota; kingdom Metazoa; phylum Chordata; class Mammalia; order Carnivora; family Phocidae; genus Mirounga; species Mirounga leonina. The sequence continues at coordinate 2,227,836 of NW_023270865.1, read as the reverse complement.
AAGTCCTATTTTTAAAGGGCCAAGTTCATGGCAGAAAATGCTAATTAGGATGGAAACTGGGTCTAAGTGATTCCAACTGTAGCCAAGCCATTTTTTTCCCTCTACTTCCCAAAAGAAAAGATGCCATCGATACCATCTACCCTCCTGATGGCCGCACTTTTTTATGATATTCCATATTACTCAGGCAGCAGGAGCACCAGTATCTTAAGTATATACCCTTAAGCCACAGGTGGGAAACCAGAGGAAGAAGGAAATAGTCTTGCTAGGGATCTTTACTATGTGGTTGTCATCTTTTCAACCTCAGTATTTCCTTTTATAGCTAAAACATCCACCGATAGAGTGAAGTTTCTCCAAATCAATCCTTCCCAATGCTGAAAAGTGGGGTTGAGGGCAGGCCTCTGCACGGAGGTTGACATCCTCACTGTCACTTGAGAGACATCCTGGTGGCTTGGAGTGGCCTCTAGGACAGAAAGGGCTCTGTAAGTGGTCGGATCAGGGAGTGAGGACAGTCAGAGCTCAAGGTGCAGACTTAGACGCTGCAGGAGGCCGGGGCTCCGGGGCAGAACATGGGAAGGAGGTCCGGGGTCTTTTTCTCTATGATTGGCCTCTGCATAGCATCGTGGAAAGGGCCTGCTGTGGGTTGGACTCTGTCTTCCCCACAGCAGATATATTCAAGCTCTAACCCCAGGGACTTTCTTGGAATTGGGTCTTCGCTGATGCAATTAGTTAAGGAGACATCATGCCGGGATAAGGCGGGCCCTGATCCAGTTTGCTGGTGTTCTTACAAAGAGAAAAAGGAAGAGGGGCAGAAGACCCAGAGGCAGAGACGGGAGCAATGTGTCCGTAAGGCAGAGACACCTACGATGGCTGGCAGCCAGTAGGAGCTGGAGGGAGGGGCAGGGACTGTCCCTGGAGCCTTCGGAGGGAGCGTGGCCCCGCAAAACTTGACTTCAGACTCACGGCCCCCAGCCTGGGAGAAGGAGTCTCTGTTGTTCGGAGCCGTGCACCCTATGGTCTCATGTCTCTGCAGACCGAGGCAGCTAGCACAGGCCAGTTCCAGAAACCCTGCCACACGAGGGTCTTCCACGCCCTCTCGGGCTCCTCTGGGCCACGTCCGTCTTTGCCCCAGATCTGCTCTCCCGGAAGCCCCAGCTCCGAGGAAGGGCTCCGACAGGTGCTGATGGATGGACAGCATCCATCACTCTTCCCAGAACAACACTGATGGATCACAGGGGAAAAGCAGCTCTGCCATCCAAGCCGGCCGCTCCTAATATTGAGCAAAGGAGTACAAAACAACGCAGTTGAGTGGGAAACATGTTTTTTAAATAAGGGGTGTTTGCCGTTTCTCTCTCTGCCAGAATCAGCCTCTTAACTTTGGAAATCCCATTGCAGCTTTCCTCAGACTGACCTCGCATTGTCCCCCCCACACATTTAATAGGAAAGGAGCGCAGCACCCAAGCGGCCTGCCCTGGCACCAGCTCACACCCCTGGAGCAGCCAAGGGCTTCCCGCGCGGGAGACTCTGCGGGCCGAGCCGGGTAGCACGCTCGGATCCCCGGGGCACTGCCGAGGGCATCCTGGACTTGCACGTGTCCCAGCCCCAACTCCGGATCCCCGCGCGGCCGCCTTCCTGGCCACCTCCCTCTCTCTGCAGGGACCCGAGCGGCCCCCAGGAGCAGGAGGTCCTTTCAGCAGCCTCAGGTCAGGGGGAGTGCTAGTGGGGGGCAGCCCGGGGTCAGGACGGTTGGCGGGGCCGGGGGCAGGGCCAGCATATTGTTCCCAGCGCGGGCCTTCCCAGGTCCGGTCTATCTTCATTCCTGCAATTAGGCTCTCCCGCCCCGCAGAGGGAGCGTTGCTATGGCCACCCCGGCAAATCAAGGCAAATTTGAAGCCTGGCCATTAAAGCGGTAGGTCTATTGTTCCTGGTTGTGTAATTGGTGATCAAGGAGGCCATCAAACAGCGGCCAGAAAGGGCGGGGAGCTGAAAGCCGCCTGTCCCCGGCCTGCAGCTATGAGAGCCTGCCACTTTCACCCTCCCGTGAACCAGGGTTTATGGGAAGGCCTGATGGCCTGCCTCTTGTTTAACCTCCAGGAGGAGGCAAGCGAAAAAAGAAGGGGGAAATCAAAACTAAAGAGAATTAATGAGCCTTCACATATTGTCCTGTTTCTTTTGTTGTTGGAAAAAAAAAAAAAAAAACCTGGGTGAAAACGAAGAAGTCAGAGGAGAGTATCTGGAGAAGGGAGCATTAATATCAGGCTGTAAATTCCACAAAACATTAACTTCATTACATGGCCATCAGGCCGTAATTGGCAGAAGGTGGATTCCACCTTCTCATCACTTCCTGCTTGTGCAGGGATCAGCATTTCTGCTTCTGGCAAAGGTCACACCCCCGTAGCCCGTCTCCGCTCATGTGAAGTGGGGATGCTACAACTCCCTTTGCCGGGATGCACGCGGTCTGGGGTCACCGGGGTCTGCGTTCCTCTGCGGGTTGAATGCCAGGCCTGTGGATAACCGGGGAAGAGCGGGACGCAGGGCTCTGTGTGCACATACACACTTTCCCCGGCTGTGTTTACTCCTCACGTGTCTTTCTCAGCAACACTGTACGAATCAAGCTCGGAAGTCTACCACGCAAACCCCCTGAGCTGTCGTATGTGAAGAGAAACCAGGCCACAGTTACAGGAAAGCCTGCGCCCCGAGCAGCCGCGATCTCGGGGCCCCACACGAGCCCGGGAGCAAGAAGGCCTTGCAGGGTACCGGCCCGGGAGACCAGCTGGGTGCAACAGGGAAGGGCGCCCACTGCCTGCTTCCCTGGGTGGCGATGTGCCCCAGGGAGAGCCCCCCACCGCGGGAGAGCCGCCGGGCGACAGGGCCATGCCTGGGACTGCGTTTGACCCCGTGTGTGCGGCTTTCAACTTGCGATCGAGGCCGTCATGACGACAGAAATGCCAAGTTTTCTAGGCACTCAAAGACTATGAGCTTTACGCATGTAAGCTGCACTGTGATCTGCAACGACCCGTGTGTCCGCACACCACCACGAGGCAAGGTCACTTCTTCTCAAAAGGAGAAGCCCCTTCCGATCCTGTCACCACCCCCCGCCCCCGCCATTTGCAGGAAAACCAACACTCACAGTCCCCTCGTGTGTTCATTTTAGTGCTGGAATTGGTATGTTTCACTGAGGAGGTCTGCTGGCTGGGCAGCCCGGGGGCTCAGCCACCCCTCGCCCGCCAGCCGAGCAGGGAGCTGCCCTTAGCAGGTGCTGGGCTGCCAGGACGGGGGAAACCCAGGGAGACACGGAACGCTGCCTCCCAGGAGGAGCCGGGCTGGCGCTGGCATGTGGAGACGCAGCACACGGACACACACGGACTCACACATAAACCACCCACACTCGTGTACATGCCACACTCGGACATGTGCACACGTGCACACAAGCCACACATGCACCGCACATGCACACACAACATGCAAACACATGCAAAACACATGCATGCGCAATATACCACACACATGCACACAATACGCAAACACATGCAAAACACACGCACATGCAATATACCACACACATGCACCCAACACACGAACACATGCAAACCACACACGTGCAATATACCACATGCGTGCACACAACACACAAACACG